>NW_026048462.1:4207316-4507839 GCF_023864345.2 Schistocerca serialis cubense
ATGCAATTTCTATGTTTCATCGTCAATAAGAAGGTGCAAGGTATTCAGTAAACGTGAAGTGAAGCATCGGAATCTAGAACTGGAATCACAGGAGAGGTTCAAATCATAGAAAGAGAGAGTGTCAGTCCTCTTTTGCTTAAGTCAGCTTTGTGCCATTTGTATTAAATTCGGATGCAATTTCTGTATTTCATCGTCAATAAGAAGGTCCAAGGGATACAGTAAACCTGAAGTGAAGCATCGGAATCTAAATCTGGACTCACAGGAGAGGCTCAAATCATAGAAAGTTTGAGTGTCAGTCCTCTTGCACTTAAGTCGGCATTGTGCCTTTAAATTTAATTCCGATGCAATTTCTGTGTTTCAACGTCAATAAGACAGTGCAAAGTATACAGTAAACCTGAAGTGAAGCATCGGAATCTAAAACTGGACTCACAGGAGAGGTTCAAATCATAGAAAGTTTGAGTGTCAGTCCTCATGTCCTTAAGTCGGCATTGTGCCTTTTGAATTTTATTCCGATGCAATTTCTGTGTTTAGTCGTCAATTAGAAGGTGCAAGGTAAACCTGAAGTGAAAAATCGGAATCTACAACTGGACTCACAGGAGAGGTTCAAATCATACATATTTAGAGTGTCAGTTCTCTTGTACTTAAGTCACCAATGTGCCTTTTGAATTTAATTCCGATGCAATTTCTGCGTTTCATCGTCAATAAGAAGGTCCAAGTGATACAGTAAACCTGAAGTGAAACATCGGAATATAAAACTAGACTCACAGGAGAGGTTCAAATCAAAGAAAGTGAGAGTGTCAGTCCTCATGTCCTTAAGTCGGCATTGTGCCTTTTGAATTTTATTCCGATGCAATTTCTGTGTTTAATCGTCAATTAGAAGGTGCAAGGTATACAGTAAACCTGAAGTGAACAATCGGAATCTAAAACTGGACTCACAGGAGAGGTTCAAATCATATAAAGAGAGAGTGTCAGTCCTCTTTTACTTAAGTCGGAATTGTGCCATTTGTATTAAATTCGGATGCAATTTCTGTATTTCATCGTCAATGAGAAGGTCCTAGGGATACACTAAACCTGAAGTGAACCATCGGAATCTGAAACTGGACTCACAGGAGAGGTTCAAATCATAAATAGTTAGAGTGTCAGTCCTCATGTACTTAGGTCGGCATTGTGCCTTTTGTATTAAATTCCGATGCAATTTCTCTGTTTCATCGTCAATAAGAAGTTGCAAGGTATACGATAAACCTGAAGTGAAGCATCGGAATCTAAAACTAGTCTCACAGGAGAGGTTAAAAATCATAGAAAGAGAGAGTGTCAGTCCTCTTTTACTTTAGTCGGCATTGTGCCTTTTGTATTAAATTCGGATGCAATTTCTGTATTCCATCGTCAATAAGAAGGTCCAAGGGATACAGTAAACCTGAAGTGATATTTTCGGAATCTAAAACATTGACTCACAGGAGACGTTCAAATCATAGAAAGGGAGAGTGTCAGTCCTCTTGTACTTAAGTCGGCATCGTGTCTTTTGTATTAAATTCGGATGCAATCTCTGTGTTTCATCGTCAATAAGAAGGTGCAAGGTATAAAGTAAACGAGAAGTGAAGCATCGGAATCTAAAACTCGACTCACAGGAGAGGTTCAAATCATAGAAAGAGAGAGAGTCAGTCCTCTTGTACTTAAGTCGTCATTTTGCCTTTTGAATTTAATTCCGATGCAATTTCTATGTTTCATCGTCAACAAGAAGGTGCAAGGTATACAGTAAACGTGAAGTGAAGCATCGGAATCTAAAACTGGACTCACAGGAGAGGTTCAAATGATAGAAAGAGAGAGTGTCAGTCCTCTTTTACTTAAGTCGGCATTGTGGCATTTGTATTAAATTCGGATGCAATTTCTGTATTTCATTGTCAATAAGAAGGTCCAAGGGATACAGTAAACCTAAAGTGAAGCATCGGAATCTAAAACTGGACTCACTGGAGAAGTTCAAATCATAGAAAGTTAGAGTGTCAGTCCTCTTGTATTTTTGTCGGCATTGTGCCTTTTGTAAGAAATTCCGATGCAATTTCTGCGTTTCATTGTCAATAAGAATGTGCAAGGTATACGGTAAACCTGAAGTGATACATCGGAATCTAAAACTGGACTCATAGGAGAAGTTCAAATCATAGAAAGTGAGTGTGTCAGTCCTCATTTACTTAAGTCGGCATTGTGCCTTTTGTATTAAATTCGGATGCAATTTCTGTGTTTCATCGTCAATAAGAAGTTCCAAGGGATACAGTAAACCTGAAGTGAAGCATCAGAATCTAAAACTGGACTCACAGGAGAGGTTCAAATCATAGAAAGTGAGAGTGTCAGTCCTCTTGTAAATAAGTCGGCATTGTGCCTTTTGTACTAAATTCGGATGCAATTTCTCTGTTTCATCGTCATTAAGAAGGTACAAGGGGTACCGTAAACCTGAAGTGAAGCATCGGAATCTAAAACTGGACTCACGGGAGAGGTACAAATTATAGAAAGTTAGAGTGTCCGTCCTCATGTCCTTAAGTCGGCATTGTGCCTATTTGAATTTTATTCCGACGCAATTTCTGTGTTTCATCGTCAATTAGAAGGTGCACGGTATACAGTAAACCTGAAGTGAACCATCGGAATCTAAAACTGAACTCACAGGAGTGGTCCAAATCATAAAAAGAGAGAGTGTCAGTCTTCTTGTACTTAAGTCGGCATTGTGCCTTATGTATTAAATTCGGATGCAATTTCTGTGTTTCATCGTCAATTAGAAGTTCCAAGGGATACAGTAAACCTGAAGTG
Organism: Schistocerca serialis cubense; assembly: GCF_023864345.2. NCBI lineage: Eukaryota > Metazoa > Arthropoda > Insecta > Orthoptera > Acrididae > Schistocerca > Schistocerca serialis. Next base: position 4,210,110 of record NW_026048462.1, read on the forward strand.
AAGCATCGGAGTCTAAAACTGGAATCACAGGAGAGGTTCAAATCATACATATTTAGAGTGTCAGTCCTCTTGTGCTTAAGTCGGTATTGTGCCTTTTGAATTTAGTTCCGATGCAATTTCTGCGTTTCAACGTCAATAAGAAGATTCAAGGTATACAGTAAACCTGAAATGAAGCATCGGAATCTAAAACTGGACTCACAGAAGAGGTTCAAATCATAGAGAGTTAGAGTGTCAGTCCTCTTGTACTTAAGTCGGCATTTTGCCGTTTGAATTTAATTCCGATGCAATTTATATGTTTCATCGTCAATATGAAGCTGCAAGGTATACAGATAACCTGAAGTGAAGCATCGGAATCTAAAACTGGACTCACAGGAGAGGTTCAAATCATAGAGAGTTAGAGTGTCAGGCCTCTTGTACTTAAGTCGGCATTGTGCCTTTTGAATTTAATTCCGATGCCATCTCTGTTTTTCATCGTCAATAAGAAGGTGCAAGGTATACAGTAAACATGAAGTGAAGAATCGGAATGTAAAACTGGACTCACAGGAGAGGTTCAAATCATAGAAATAGAGAGTGACGTTCCTCTTTCACTTAAGTCGGCATTGTGCCTTTTGTATTAAATTCGAATGCAATTTCTGTGTTTCATCGTCAATAAGATGGTCCAAGGGATACAAGAAACCTGAAGTGAAGCATCGGAATCTGAAACTGGACTCTCAGGATAGGTTCAAATCATAGAGAGGGAGAGTGTCAGTCCTATTGTACTTAAGTCGGCATTGTACCATTTGTATTAAATTCCGATGCAATTTCTGTGTTTTACCGTCAATAAGAAGGTGCAAGGTATTCAGTTAACCTGAAGTGAAGCATCGAAATCTAAAACTGGTCTCACACGAGAGGTTCAAATCATAGAAAGAGAGAGTGTCAGTCCTCTTTTACTTTAGTCGGCATTGTGCCTTTTGTATTAAATTCGGATGCAATTTCTGTGTTTCATCGTCAATAAGAAGGTCCAAGGGATACAGTAAACGTGAAGTGATATTTTCGGAATCTAAAACATGGACTCACATTAGACGTTCAAATCATAGAAAGGGAGAGTGTCAGTCCTCTTGTACTTAAGTCGGCATCGTGTCTTTTGTATTAAATTCGGATGCAATTTCTGTGTTTCATCGTCAATAAGAAGGTGCAAGGTATAAAGTAAACGTGAAGTGGAGCATCGGAATCTAAAACTCGACTCACAGGAGAGGTTCAAATCTTAGAAAGAGAGAGAGTCAGTCCTCTTTTACTTAAGTCGGCATTGTGCCATTTGTATTAAATTCGGATGCAATTTCTGTATTTCATCGTCAATAAGAAGGTCCAAGGGATACAGAAAACCTAAAGTGAAGCATCGGAATCTAAAACTGGACTCACAGAAGAGGTTCAAATCATAGAAAGTGAGAGTGTCAGTCCTCTTGTAAATAAGTCGGCATTGTGCCTTTTGTACTAAATTCGGATGCAATTTCTATGTTTCATCGTCATTAAGAAGGTCCAAGGTATACAGTAAACCTGAAGTGTAGCATCTGAATCTAAAAGGGGACTCACAGGAGAGGTTCAAATGTTTTAATGATAGAGTGTCAGTCCTCTTTTCCTTAAGTCGGCATTGGGCCATTTGTATTAAATTCGGATGCAATTTCTGTGTTTCATCGTCAATAAGGAGGTCCAAGGGATACAGTAAACCTGAAGTGAAGCATCGGAATCTAAAACTGGACTCACAGGAGATGCTCAAATCATAGAAAATTTGAGTGTCAGTCCTCTTGCACTTAAGTCGGCATTGTGCCTTTAAATTTGATTCCGATGCAATTTCTGTGTTTCAACGTCAATAAGACAGTGCAAGGTATACAGTAAACCTGAAGTGAATCATCGGAATCTTAAACTGGACTCACAGGAGAGGTTCAAATCATAGAAAGTTAAAGTGTCGTTCCTCTTGTACTTAAGTCGGCATTGAGACTTTTGTATTATATTCAGGTGCAAACTCTGTGTTTCATCGTCAATAAGAAGGTCCAAGGGATACAGTAAACCTGAAGTGAAGCATCGGAATCTAAAACTGGACTCACAGGGGAGGTTCAAATCATAGAAAGTGACATTGTCAATCCTCTTTTATTTATGTCGGCATTGTGCCTTTTGTATTGAATTCCGATGGAATTTCTGTGTTTCATCGTCAATAAGAAGGTACAAGGTATACAGTAAACCTGAAGTGGAGCATCGGAATCTAAAACTGGACGCACAGGAGAGGTTCAAATCATAGAAAGGGAGAGTGTCAGTCCTCTTTTAGTTAGGTCGGCATTGTGCCTTTTGTATTAAATTCCGATGCAATTTCTGTGATTCATCGTCAATAAGAAGGTCCAAGGGATACAGTAAACCTGAAGTGAAGCATCGGAATCTAAAACTGGACTCACATTAGAGGTTCGAATCATAGAAAGAGAGAGTGTCAGTCCTCTTTTACTTAAGTCGGAATTGTGCTTTTTGTATTAAATTATGATGCAATTTCTGTGTTTCATCGTCAATAAGAAGGTCCAAGTTATACAGTAAACCTGAAGCGAAGCATCGGAATCTGAAACTGAACTCACAGGAGAGGTTCAAATCATAGAGAGAAAGGGAGTCAGCCCTCTTTTACTTAAGTCGGCATGTGTCTTTTGTATTAAATTCGGATGCAATTTCTGTATTTCATCGTCAATTAGAAGGTCCAAGGGATACAGTAATCCTGAAATGAAGCATCGGAATCTAATACTGGACTTACAGGAGAGGTTCAAATCATAGAAAGTTAGAGTGTCAGTCCGCATGTACTTAGGTTGGCATTTTGCCTTTTGTATTAAATTCGGATGCAATTTCTGTGTTTCATCGTCAATAAGAAGGTGCAAGGTATACAGTAAACCTGAAGTGAACCATCTGAATTTAAAACTGGACTCACAGGATCTGGTCCAAATCATAGAAAGTGAGAGTGTCAGTCCTCTTGTATTTAAGTCGGCATTGTGTCTTATGTATTAAATTCGGATGCAATTTCTGTGTTTCATCGTCAATTAGAAGTTCCAAGGGATACAGTAAACCTGAAGTGAAGCATCGGAATCTAAAACTGGACTCACAGGTGAGGCTCAAATTATAGAAAGTTAGAGTGTCAGTCCTCATGTCCTTAAGTCGGCATTGTGCCTTTTGAATTTTATTCCGATGCAATTTCTGTGTTTAATTGTCAATTAGAAGGTGCAAGGTATACAGTAAACCTGAAGTGAAGCATCGGAATCTAAAACTGGATACACAGGAGTGGTCCAAATCATAGAAAGTGAGAGTGTCAGTCTTCTTGTACTTAAGTCGGCATTGTGCCTTATGTATTAAATTCGGATGCAATTTCTGTGTTTCATCGTCATCTAGAAGTTCCAAGGGATACAGTAAACCTGAAGTGAAGCATCGGAATCTAAAAATGGACTCACAGTAGAGGTTCAAATCATACATATTTAGAGTGTCAGTCCTCTTGTACTTAAGTCGGCATTGTGCCTTTTGAATTTAATTCCGATGCAATTTCTGTGATTCAACGTCAATAAGAAGATGCAAGGTATACAGTAAACCTGAATTGAAGCATCGGAATCTAAAACTGGACTCACAGGAGAGGTTCAAATAATAGAAAGTGAGAGTGTCAGTCCTCTTGTACTTAAGTCGGCATTGTGCCTTTTGTATTTAATTCGAATGCCATTTCTGTGTTTCATCGTCAATAAGAAGGTGCAACGTATACAGTAAACCTGAAGTGAAGCATCGGAATCTAAAACTGGACTCACAGAAGAGGTTCAACTCATAGATAGTTAGAGTGTCAGTCCTCTTGTACTGAAGTCGGCATTGTGTCTTTTGAATTTATTTCCGATGCAATTTCTGTGTTTCAACGCAAAAAGATGGTGCAAGGTATACAGTAAACCTGAAGTGAAGCATTGGAATCTAAAACTGGACTCACAGGAGGGGTTCTAATCATAGAGAGTTAGAGTGTCAGTCCTCTTGTACTTAAGTCGGCATTTTGCCGTTTGAATTTAATTCCGATGCAATTTATATGTTTCATTGTCAATAAGAAGCTGCAAGGTATACAGATAACCTGAAGTGAAGCATCGGAATCTAAAACTGGACTCACTGGAGAGGTTCAAATCATAGGAAGAGATAGTGTCAGTCCTCTTTTACTTAAGTCGGCATTGTGCCATTTGTATTAAATTCGGATGCAATTTCTGTATTTCATCGTCAATAAGAAGGTCCAAGGGATACAGTAAACCTGAAGTGAAGCATCGGAAACTATAACTGGACTCACAGGACAGGTTCAAATCAGAGAGAGTTAGAGTGTCAGGCCTCTTGTACTTAAGTCGGCATTGTGCCTTTTGAATTTAATTCCGATGCCATTTCTGTGTTTCATCGTCAATAAGAAGGTGCAAGATATACAGTAAACATGAAGTGAAACATCGGAATGTAAAACTGGACTCACAGGAGAGGTTCAAATCATAGAAATAGAGAGTGACGTTCCTCTTTCACTTAAGTCGGCATTGTACCTTTTGTATTAAATTCGAATGCAATTTCTGTGTTTCATCGTCAATAAGATGGTCCAAGGGATACAAGAAACCTGAAGTGAAGCATCGGAATCGGAAACTGGACTCTCAGGATAGGTTCAAATCATAGAAAGGGAGAGTGTCAGTCCTATTGTACTTAAGTCGGCATTGTACCATTTGTATTAAATTCGGATGCAATTTCAATGTTTTATCGTCAATAAGAAGGTGCAAGGTATACAGTAAACCTGAAGTGAAGCATCGAACTCTAAAACTGAACTCACAGGAGAGGTTCAAATCATAGAAATTGAGAGTGTCAGTCCTCTTGTACTTAAGTCGGCATTGTACCTTTTGTATTAAATTCGGATGCCATTTCTGTGTGTCATCGTCAATAAGAAGGTCCAAGTGATACAGTAAACCAGAAGTGAAGCATCGGAATCTTAAACTGGACTCACAGGAGAGATTCAAATCATAGAAAGTTAGAGTGTCGTTCCTCTTGTACTTAAGTCGGCATTGAGACTTTTGTATTATATTCAGGTGCAAACTCTGTGTTTCATCGTCAATAAGAAGGTCCAAGGGATACAGTAAACCTGAAGTGAAGCATCGGACTCTAAAACTGGACTCACAGGGGAGGTTCAAATCATAGAAAGTGACATTGTCAATCCTCTTTTACTTATGTCGGCATTGTGCCTTTTGTATTGAATTCCGATGGAATTTCTGTGTTTCATCGGCAATAAGAAGGTACAAGGTATACAGTAAACCTGAAGTGAAGCATCGGAATCTAAAACTGGACTCACAGGAGAGGTTCAAATCATAGAAAGGGAGAGTGTCAGTCCTCTTTTAGTTAGGTCGGCATTGTGCCTTTTGTATTAAATTCCGATGCAATTTCTGTGTTTCATCGTCAATAAGAAGGTCCAAGGGATACAGTAAACCTGAAGTGAAGCATCGGAATCTAAAACTGGACTCACATTAGAGGTTCGAATCATAGAAAGAGAGAGTGTCAGTCCTCTTTTACTTAAGTCGGAATTGTGCTTTTTGTATTAAATTCGGATGCAATTTCTGTGTTTCATCGTCAATAAGAAGGTCCAAGTTATACAGTAAACCTGAAGCGAAGCATCGGAATCTAAAACTGAACTCACAGGAGAGGTTCAAATCATAGAGAGAAAGGGTGTCAGCCCTCTTTTACTTAAGACGGCACTGTGTCTTTTGTATTAAATTCGGATGCAATTTCTGTATTTCATCGTCAATTAGAAGGTCGAAGGGATACAGTAATCCTGAAGTGAAGCATCGGAATCTAAAACTGGACTTACAGGAGAGGCTCAAATCATAGAAAGTTAGAGTGTCAGTCCGCATGTACTTAGGTTGGCATTGTGCCTTTTGTATTAAATTCGGATGCAATTTCTGTGTTTCATCGTCAATAAGAAGGTGCAAGGTATACAGTAAACCTGAAGTGAACCATCTGAATCTAAAACTGGACTCACAGGAGTGGTCCAAATCATAGAAAGTGAGAGTGTCAGTCCTCTTGTATTTAAGTCGGCATTGTGCCTTATGTATTAAATTCGGATGCAATTTCGGTGTTTCATCGTCAATTAGAAGTTCCAAGGGGTACAGTAAACCTGAAGTGAAGCATGGGAATCTAAAACTGGACTCACAGGAGAGGCTCAAATTATAGAAAGTTAGAGTGTCAGTCCTCATGTCCTTAAGTCGGCATTGTGCCTTTTGAATTTTATTCCGATGCAATTTCTGTGTTTCATCGTCAATTAGAAGGTGCAAGGTATACAGTAAACCTGAAGTGAAGCATCGGAATCTAAAACTGGACTCACAGGAGTGGTCCAAATCATAGAAAGTGAGAGTGTCAGTCTTCTTGTACTTAAGTCGGCATTGTGCCTTATGTATTAAATTCGGATGCAATTTCTGTGTTTCATCGTCATCTAGAAGTTCCAAGGGATACAGTAAACCTGAAGTGAAGCATCGGAATCTAAAAATGGACTCACAGGAGAGGTTCAAATCATACATTTTTAGAGTGTCAGTCCTCTTGTACTTAAGTCGGCGTTGTGCCTTTTGAATTTAATTCCGATGCAATTTCTGCGATTCAACGTCAATAAGAAGATGCAAGGTATACAGTAAACCTGAATTGAAGCATCGGAATCTAAAACTGGACTCACAGGAGAGGTTCAAATAATAGAAAGTGAGAGTGTTAGTCCTCTTGTACTTAAGTCGGCATTGTGCCTTTTGTATTTAATTCGAATGCCATTTCTGTGTTTCATCGTCAATAAGAAGGTGCAACGTATACAGTAAACCTGAAGTGAAGCATCGGAATCTAAAACTGGACTCACAGAAGAGGTTCAAATCATAGATTGTTAGAGTGCCAGTCCTCTTGTACTGAAGTCGGCATTGTGTCTTTTGAATTTATTTCCGATGCAATTTCTGTGTTTCAACGCAAAAAGATGGTGCAAGGTATACAGTAAACCTGAAGTGAAGCATTGGAATCTAAAACTGGACTCACAGGAGGGGTTCAAATCATAGAGGGTTAGAATGTCAGTCCTCTTGTACTTAAGTCGGCACTTTGCCGTTTGAATTTAATTCCGATGCAATTTATATGTTTCATCGTCAATAAGAAGCTGAAAGGTATACAGATAACCTGAAGTGAAGCATCGGAATCTAAAACTGGACTCACAGGAGAGGTTCAAATCATAGGAAGAGAGAGTGTCAGTCCTCTTTTACTTAAGTCGGCATTGTGCCATTTGTATTAAATTCGGATGCAATTTCTGTATTTCATCGTCAATAAGAAGGTCCAAGGGATACAGTAAACCTGAAGTGAAGCATCGGAAACTAAAACTGGACTCACAGGACAGGTTCAAATCAGAGAGAGTTAGAGTGTCAGGCCTCTTGTACTTAAGTCGGCATTGTGCCTTTTGAATTTAATTCCGATGCCATTTCTGTGTTTCATCGTCAATAAGAAGGTGCAAGGTATACAGTAAACATGAAGTGAAGCATCGGAATGTAAAACTGGACTCACAGGAGAGGTTCAAATCATAGAAATAGAGAGTGACGTTCCTCTTTCACTTAAGTCGGCATTGTACCTTTTGTATTAAATTCGAATGCAATTTCTGTGTTTCATCGTCAATAAGATGGTCCAAGGGATACAAGAAACCTGAAGTGAAGCATCGGAATCGGAAACTGGACTCTCAGGATAGGTTCAAATCATAGAAAGGGAGAGTGTCAGTCCTATTGTACTTAAGTCGGCATTGTACCATTTGTATTAAATTCGGATGCAATATCAGTGTTTTATCGTCAATAAGAAGGTGCAAGGTATACAGTAAACCTGAAGTGAAGCATCGAAATCTAAAACTGAACTCACAGGAGAGGTTCAAATCATAGAAATTGAGAGTGTCAGTCCTCTTGTACATAAGTCGGCATTGTACCTTTTGTATTAAATTCGGATGCCATTTCTGTGTGTCATCGTCAATAAGAAGGTCCAAGTGATACAGTAAACCAGAAGTGAAGCATCGGAATCTTAAACTGGACTCACAGGAGAGGTTCAAATCATAGAAAGTTAGAGTGTCGTTCCTCTTGTACTTAAGTCGGCATTGAGACTTTTGTATTAAATTCAGGTGCAAACTCTGTGTTTCATCGTCAATAAGAAGGTCCAAGGAATACAGTAAACCTGAAGTGAAGCATCGGAATCTAAAACTGGACTCACAGGGGAGGTTCAAATCATAGAAAGTGACATTGTCAATCCTCTTTTACTTATGTCGGCATTGTGCCTTTTGTATTAAATTCGGATGCAATTTCTGTGTTCCATCGTCAATAAGAAGGTCCAAGGGATACAGTAAACCTGAAGTGATATTTTCGGAATCTAAAACATGGACTCACAGGAGACGTTCAAATCATAGAAAGGGAGAGTGTCAGTCCTCTTGTACTTAAGTCGGCATCGTGTCTTTTGTATTAAATTCGGATGCAATTTCTGTGTTTCATCGTCAATAAGAAGGTGCAAGGTATAAAGTAAACGTGAAGTGAAGCATCGGAATCTAAAACTCGACTCACAGGAGAGGTTCAAATCATAGAAAGAGAGAGAGTCAGTCCTCTTGTACTTAAGTCGGCATTTTGCCTTTTGAATTTAATTCCGATGCAATTTCTATGTTTCATCGTCAACAAGAAGGTGCAAGGTGTACAGTAAACGTGAAGTGAAGCATCGGAATCTAAAACTGGACTCACAAGAGAGGTTCAAATCATAGAAAGAGAGAGTGTCTGTCCTCTTTTACTTAAGTCGGCATTGTGCCATTTGTATTAAATTCGGATGCCATTTCTGTATTTCATCGTCAATAAGAAGGTCCAAGGGATACAGTAAACCTAAAGTGAAACATCGGAATCTAAAACTGGCCTCACAGGAGAAGTTCAAATCATAGAAAGTTAGAGTGCCAGTCCTCTTGTATTTTTGTCGGCATTGTGCCTTTTGTAAGAAATTCCGATGCAATTTCTGCGTTTCATTGTCAATAATAATCTGCAAGGTATACGGTAAACCTGAAGTGATGCATCGGAATCTAAAACTGGACTCATAGGGGAAGTTCAAATCATAGAAAGTGAGTGTGTCAGTCCTCATTTACTTAAGTCGGCATTGTTTCTTTTGTATTAAATTCGGATGCAATTTCTGTGTTTCATCGTCAATAAGAAGTTCCAAGGGATACAGTAAAGCTGAAGTGAAGCATCGGAATCTAAAACTGGACTCACAGGAGAGGTTCAAATCATAGAAAGTGAGAGTGTCAGTCCTCTTGTAAATAAGTCGGCATTGTGCCTTTTGTACTAAATTTGGATGCAATTTCTATGTTTCATCGTCATTAAGAAGGTCCAAGGTATACAGTAAACCAGAAGTGAAGCATCTGAATCTAAAAGTGGACTCACAGGAGAGGTTCAAATGTTAGAATGTTAGAGTGTCAGTCCTCTTTTACTTAAGTCGGCATTGGGCCTTTTGTATTAAATTCGGATGCAATTTCTGTGTTTCATCGTCAATAAGATGGTCCAAGGTATACAGTAAACGTGAAGTGAAGCATCGGAAACTAAAACTGGTCTCACAGGAGAAGTTCAAATCATAGAAACTTAGAGTGTCAGTCCTCTTGTACTTAAGTAGGCATTGTGCCTTTTAAAATTAATTCGGATGCAATTTCTGTGTTTCATCGTCAATAAGAAGGTACAAGGGATACAGTAAACCTGAAGTGAAGCATCGGAATCTAAAACTGGACTCACAGGAGAGTCTCAAATCATAGAAAGTTTGAGTGTCAGTCCTCTTGCACTTAAGTCGGCATTGTGCCTTTAGATTTAATTCCGATGCAATTTCTGTGTTTCAACGTCAATAAGACAGTGCAAGGTATACAGTAATCCTGAAGTGAAGCATCGGAATCTAAAACTGGACTCACGGGAGAGGTTCAAATTATAGAAAGTTAGAGTGTCAGTCCTCATGTCCTAAAGTCGGCACTGTGCCTTTTGAATTTTATTCCGATGCAATTTCTGTGTTTAATCGTCAATTAGAAGGTGCAAGGTATACAGTAAACCTGAAGTCAACCATCGGAATCTAAAACTGAACTCACAGGAGTGGTCCAAATCATAAAAAGAGAGAGTGTCAGTCTTCTTGTACTTAAGTCGGCATTGTGCCTTATGTATTAAATTCGGATGCAATTTCTGTGTTTCATCGTCTATTTGAAGTTCCAAGGGATACAGTAAACCTGAAGTATAGCATCGGAATCTAAAACTGGAATCACAGGAGAGGTTCAAATCATACATATTTAGAGTGTCAGTCCTCTTGTACTTAAGTCGGCATTGTGCCTTTTGAATTTAATTCCGATGCAATTTCTGCGTTTCAACGCTTTAAGAAGATTCAAGGTATACAGTAAACCTGAATTGAAGCATCGGAATCTAAAACTGGACTCACAGGAGAGGTTCAAATCATAGAGAGTTATAGTGTCAGTCCTCTTGTACTTAAGTCGGCATTTTGCCGTTTGAATTTAATACCGATGCAATTTATATGTTTCATCGTCAATATGAAGCTGCAAGGTATACAGATAACCTGAAGTGAAGCATCGGAATCTAAAACTGGACTCACAGGAGAGGTTCAAATCATAGGAAGAGAGAGTGTCAGTCCACTTTTACTTAAGTCGGCATTGTGCCATTTGTATTAAATTCGGATGCAATTTCTGTATTTCATCGTCAATAAGAAGGTCCAAGGGATACAGTAAACCTGAAGTGAAGCATCGGAATCTAAAACTGGACTCACAGGACAGGTTCAAATCATAGAGAGTTAGAGTGTCAGGCCTCTTGTACTTAAGTCGGCATTGTGCCTTTTGAATTTAATTCCGATGCCATTTCTGTGTTTCATCGTCAATAAGAAGGTGCAAGGTATACAGTAAACATGAAGTGAAGCATCGGGATGTAAAACTGGACTCACAGGAGAGGTTCAAATCATAGAAATAGAGAGTGACGTTCCTCTTTCACTTAAGTCGGCATTGTGCCTTTTGTATTAAATTCGAATGCAATTTCTGTGTTTCATCGTCAAGAAGATGGTCCAAGGGATACAAGAAACCTGAAGTGAAGCATCGGAATCTGAAACTGGACACTCAGGATAGGTTCAAATCATAGAAAGGGAGAGTGTCAGTCCTATTGTACTTAAGTCGGCATTGCACCATTTGTATTAAATTCCGATGAAATTTCAGTGTTTTATCGTCACTAAGAAGGTGCATGGTATACAGTAAACCTGAAGTGAAGCATCGAAACCTAAAACTGAACTCACAGGAGAGGTACAAATCATAGAAAGTGAGAGTGTCAGTCCTCTTGTACTTAAGTCGTCATCGTACCTTTTGTATTAAATTCGGATGCCATTTCTGTGTGTCATCGTCAATAAGAAGTTCCAAGTGATACAGTAAACCTGAAGTGAAGCATCGGAATCGAAAACTGGACTCACAGGAGAGGTTCAAATCATAGAAAGTTAGAGTGTCATTCCTCTTGTACTTAAGTCGGCATTGAGACTTTTGTATTATATTCGGGTGCAAACTCTGTGTTTCATCGTCAATAAGAAGTTGCAAGGTATACGATAAACCTGAAGTGAAGCATCGGAATCTAAAACTGTTCTCACACGAGAGGTTCAAATCAAAGAAAGAGAGAGTGTCAGTCCTCTTTTACTTTAGTCGGCATTGTGCCTTTTGTATTAAATTCGGATGCAATTTCTGTGTTTCATCGTCAATAAGAAGGTCCAAGGGATACAGTAAACGTGAAGTGATATTTTCGGAATCTAAAACACGGACTCACAGGAGACGTTCAAATCATAGAAAGGGAGAGTGTCAGTCCTCTTGTACTTAAGTCGGCATCGTGTCTTTTGTATTAAATTCGGATGCAATTTCTGTGTTTCATCGTCAATAAGAAGGTGCAACGTATAAAGTAAACGTGAAGTGAAGCATCGGAATCTAAAACTCGACTCACAGGAGAGGTTCAAATCATAGAAAGAGAGAGAGTCAGTCCTCTTGTACTTAAGTCGGCATTTTGCCTTTTGAATTTAATTCCGATGCAATTTCTATGTTTCATCGTCAACAAGAAGGTGCAAGGTATACAGTAAACGTGAAGTGAAGCATCGGAATCTAAAACTGGACTCACAGGAGAGGTTCAAATCATAGAAAGAGAGAGTGTCAGTCCTCTTTTACTTAAGTCGGCATTGTGCCATTTGTATTAAATTCGGATGCAATTTCTGTATTTCATCGTCAATAAGAAGGTGAAAGGGATACAGTAAACCTAAAGTGAAGCATCGGAATCTAAAACTGGACTCACAGGAGAAGTTCAAATCATAGAAAGTGAGAGTGTCAGTCCTCTTGTAAATAAGTCGGCATTGTGACTTTTGTACTAAATTCGGATGCAATTTCTATGTTTCATCGTCATTAAGAAGGTCCAAGGTATACAGTAAACCTGAAGTGAAGCATCTGAATCTAAAAGTGGACTCACAGGGGGGTTCAAATGTTAGAATGTTAGAGTGTCAGTCCTCTTTTACTTAAGTCGGCATTGGGACTTTTGTATTAAATTCGGATGCAATTTCTGTGTTTCATCGTCAATGAGAAGGTAAAAGGTATACAGTAAACCTGAAATGAAGCATCGGAAACTAAAACTGGTCTCACAGGAGAAGTTCAAATCATAGAAAGTTGGAGTGTCAGTCCTCTTGTACTTAAGTAGGCATTGTGCCTTTTAAAATTAATTCGGATGCAATTTCTGTGTTTCATCGTCCATAAGAAGGTCAAAGGATACAGTAAACCTGAAGTGAAGCATCGGAATGTAAAACTGGACTCACAGGAGAGGATCAATTCATAGAAAGTTTGAGTGTCAGTCCTCATGCACTTAAGTCGGCATTGTGGCTTTAAATTTAATTCCGATGCAAGTTCTGTGTTTCAACGTCAATAAGACAGTGCAAGGTATACAGTAAACCTGAAGTGAAGCATCGGAATCTAAAACTGGACTCACAGGAGAGGTTCAAATTATAGAAAGTTAGAGTGTCAGTCCTCATGTCCTTAAGTCGGCATTGTGCCTTTTGAGTTTTATTCCGATGCAATTTCTGTGTTTAATCGTCAATTAGAAGGTGCAAGGTATACAGTAAACCTGAAGTGAAACATCGGAATCTAAAACTGAACTCACAGGAGTGGTCCAAATCATAAAAAGAGAGAGTATCAGTCTTCTTGTACTTAAGTCGGCATTGTGCCTTATGTATTAAATTCGGATGCAATTTCTGAGTTTCATCGCCAATTAGAAGTTCCAAGGGATACACTAAACCTGAAGTGAAGCATCGGAATCTAAAACTGGACTCACAGGAGAGGTTCAAATCATAGAGAGTTAGAGTGTCAGTCCTCTTGTACTTAAGTCGGCATTGTGCCTTTTGAATTTAATTCCGATTCCATTTTGCGTTTCAACGTCAATAAGAAGATTCAAGGTATACAGTAAACCTGAATTGAAGCATCGGAATCTAAAACTGGACTCACAGGAGAGGTGCAAATCATAGAGAGTTAGAGTGTCAGTCCTCTTGTACTTAAGTCGGCATTTTGCCTTTTGAATTTAATTCCGATGCAATTTATATGTTTCATCGTCAACAACAAGCTGCAAGGTATACAGATAACCTGAAGTGAAGCATCGGAATCTAAAACTGGACTCACAGGACAGGTTCAAATCATAGAGAGTTAGAGTGTCAGGCCTCTTGTACTTAAGTCGGCATTGTGCCTTTTGAATTTAATTCCGATTCCATTTCTGTGTTTCATCGTCAATAAGAAGGTGCAAGGTATACAGTAAACATGAAGTGAAGCATAGGAATGTAAAACTGGACTCACAGGAGAGGTTCAAATCATTGAAAAAGAGAGTGACGTTCCTCTTTCACTTAAGTCGGCATTGTACCATTTGTATTAAATTCGAATACAATTTCTGTGTTTCAACGTCAATAAGATGGTCCAAGGGATACAAGAAACCTGAAGTGAAGCATCGGAATCTGAAACTGGACACTCAGGATAGGTTCAAATCATAGACAGGAAGTGTGTCAGTCCTATTGTACTTAAGTCGGCATTGTACCATTTGTATTAAATTCGGATGCAATTTCAGTGTTTTATCGTCAATAAGAAGGTGCAAGGTATACAGTAAACCTGAGGTGAAGCATCGAAATCTAAAACTGAACTCACAGGAGAGGTTCAAATCATAGGAAGAGAGAGTGTCAGTACTCTTTTACTTAAGTCGTCATTGTGCCATTTGTATTAAATTCGGATGCAATTTCTGTATTTCATCGTCAATAAGAAAGTCCAAGGGATACAGTAAACCTGAAGTGAAACATCGGAATCTAAAACTGGACTCACAGGAGAGGTTCGAATCATAGAAAGAGAGAGTGTCAGTCCTCTTTTACTTAAGTCGGAATTGTGCTTTTTGTATTAAATTCGGATGCAATTTCTGTGTTTCATCGTCAATAAGAAGGTCCAAGTTATACAGTAAACCTGAAGCGAAGCATCGGAATCTAAAACTGAACTCTCAGGAGAGGTTCAAATCATTGAGAGAAAGGGTGTCAGCCCTCTTTTACTTAAGTCGGCATTGTGTCTTTTGTATTAAATTCGGATGCAATTTCTGTATTTCATCGTCAATTAGAAGGTCCAAGGGATACAGTAATCCTGAAGTGAATCATTGGAATCTAAAACTGGACTTACAGGAGAGGTTCAAATCATAGAAAGTTAGAGTGTCAGTCCGCATGTACTTAGGTTGGCATTGTGCCTTTTGTATTAAATTCGGATGCAATTTCTGTGTTTCATCGTCAATAAGAAGGTGCAAGGTATACAGTAAACCTGAAGTGAACCATCTGAAACTAAAACTGGACTCACAGGAGTGGTCCAAATCATAGAAAGTGAGAGTGTCAGTCCTCTTGTATTTAAGTCGGCATTGTGCCTTATGTATTAAATTCGGATGCAATTTCTGTGTTTCATCGTCAATTAGAAGTTCCAAGGGATACAGTAAACCTGAAGTGAAGCATCGGAATCTAAAACTGGACTCACAGGAGAGGCTCAAATTATAGAAAATTAGAGTGTCAGTCCTCATGTCCTTAAGTCGGCATTGTGCCTTTTGAATTTTGTTCCGATGCAATTTCTGTGTTTAATCGTCAATTAGAAGGTGCAAGGTATACAGTAAACCTGAAGTGAAGCATCGGAATCTAAAACTGGACTCACAGGAGTGGTCCAAATCATAGAAAGTGAGAGTGTCAGTCTTCTTGTACTTAAGTCGGCAATGTGCCTTATGTATTAAATTCGGATGCAATTTCTGTGTTTCATCGTCATCTAGAAGTTCCAAATGATACAGTAAACCTGAAGTGAAGCATCGGAATCTAAAAATGGACTCACAGGAGGGGTTCAAATCATACATATTTAGAGTGTCATTCCTCTTGTACTTAAGTCGGCATTGTGCCTTTTGAATTTAATTCCGATGCAATTTCTGCGATTCTACGTCAATAAGAAGATGCAAGGTATACAGTAAACCTGAATTGAAGCATCGGAATCTAAAACTGGACTCACAGGAGAGGTTCAAATCATAGAGAGTTAGAGTGTCAGTCCTGTTGTACTTAAGTCGGCATTTTGCCGTTTGAATTTAATTCCGATGCAATTTATATGTTTCATCGTCAATAAGAAGCTGCAAGGTATACAGATAACCTGAAGTGAAGCATCGGAATCTAAAACTGGACTCACAGGAGAGGTTCAAATTATAGGAAGAGAGAGTGTCAGTACTCTTTTACTTAAGTCGGCATTGTGTCATTTGTATTAAATTCGGATGCAATTTCTGTATTTCATCGTCAATAAGAAAGTCCAAGGGATACAGTAAACCTGAAGTGAAGCATCGGAATCTAAAACTGGACTCACAGGACAGGTTCAAATCATAAGAAAGATTGAGTGTCCGTCAACTTGTACTTAAGTCGGCATTGTGCCTTTTGTATTGAATTCCGATGCAATTTCTGTATTTCATCGTCAATAAGAAGGTGCAAGGTATAAAGTAAACGTGAAGTGAAGCATTGGAATCTAAAACTCGACTCACAGGAGAGGTTCAAATCATAGAAAGAGAGAGAGTCAGTCCTCTTGTACTTAAGTCGGCATTTTGCATTTTGAATTTAACTCCGATGCAATTTCTATGTTTCATCGTCAACAAGAAGGTACAAGGTATACAGTAAACGTGAAGTGAAGCATCGGAATCTAAAACTGGTCTCACAGGAGAGGTTCAAATCATAGAAAGAGAGAGTGTCAGTCCTCTTTTACTTAAGTCGGCATTGTGCCATTTGTATTAAATTCGGATGCAATTTCTGTATTTCATCGTCAATAAGAAGGTCCAAGGGATACAGTAAACCTAAAGTGAAGCATCGGAATCTAAAACTGGACTCACAGGAGAAGTTCAAATCATAGATAGTTAGAGTGTCAGTCCTCTTGCATTTTTGTCGGCATTGTGCCTTTTGTAAGAAATTCCGATGCAATTTCTGCGTTTCATTGTCAATAAGAATGTACAAGGTATACGGTAAACCTGAAGTGACGCATCGGAATCTAAAACTGGACTCATAGGAGAAGTTCAAATCATAGAAAGTGATTGTGTCAGTCCTCATTTACTTAAGTCGGCATTGTGCCTTTTGTATTAAATTCGGATGCAATTTCTGTGTTTCATCGTCAATAAGAAGTTCCAAGGGATACAGTAAACCTGAAGTGAAGCATCGGAATCTAAAACTGGACTCACATAAGAGGTTCAAATCATAGAAAGTGAGAGCGTCAGTCCTCTGGTAAATAAGTCGGCATTGTGCCTTTTGTACTAAATTCGGATGCAATTTCTATGTTTCATCGTCATTAAGAAGGTCCAAGCTATACAGTAAACCTGAAGTGAAGCATCTGAATCTAAAAGTGGACTCACAGGGGATTCAAAGGTTAGATTGTTAGAGTGTCAGTCCTCTTTTACTTAAGTCGGCGTTGGGACTTTTGTATTAAAATCGGATGCAATTTCTGTGTTTCATCGTCAATAAGAAGGTCCAAGGTATACAGTAAACCTAAAGTGAAGCATCTGAAACTAAAACTGGTCTCACAGGAGAAGTTCAAATCATAGAAAGTTAGAGTGTCAGTCCTCTTGTACTTAAGTAGGCATTGTGCCTTTTAAAATTAATTCGGATGCAATTTCTGTGTTTCATCGTCAATAAGAAGGTCCAAGGGATACAGTAAACCTGAAGTGAAGCATCGGAATCTAAAACTGGACTCACAGGAGAGGCTCAAATCATAGAAAGTTTGAGTGTCAGTCCTCATGCACTTAAGTCGGCATTGTGCCTTTAAATTTAATCCCGATGCAATTTCTGTGTTTCAACGTCAATAAGAGAGTGCAAGGTATACAGTAAACCTGAAGTGAAGCATCGGAATCTAAAACTGGACTCACAGGACAGGTTCAAATTATAGAAAGTTAGAGTGTCAGTCCTCATGTCCTTAAGTCGGCATTGTGCCTTTTGAATTTTATTCCTATGCAATTTCTGTGTTTAATCGTCAATTAGAAGGTGCAAGGTATACAGTAAACCTGAAGTGAAGCATCGGAATCTAAAACTGGACTCACAGCAGAGGTTCAAATCATAGAGAGTTAGAGTGTCAGTCCTCTTGTACTTAAGTCGGCATTGTGCCTTTTGAATTTAATTCCGATGCAATTTCTGCGTTTCAACGTCAATAAAAAGATTCAAGGTATACAGTAAACCTGAATTGAAGCATCGGAATCTAAAACTGGACTCACAGGAGAGGTTCAAATCATAGAGAGTTAGAGTGTCAGGCCTCTTGTACTTAAGTCGGCATTGTGCCTTTTGAATTTAATACCGATGCAATTTCTATGCTTCATTGTCAATAAGAATGTACAAGGTATACGGTAAACCTGAAGTGACGCATCGGAATCTAAAACTGGACTCATAGGAGAAGTTCAAATCATAGAAAGTGAGTGTGTCAGTCCTCATTTACTTAAGTCGGCATTGTGCCTTTTGTATTACATTCGAATGCAATTTCTGTGTTTCATCGTCAATAAGAAGTTCCAAGGGATACAGTAAACCTGAAGTGAAGCATCGGAATCTAAAACTGGACTCACAGAAGAGGTTCAAATCATAGAAAGTGAGAGTGTCAGTCCTCTTGTAAATAAGTCGGCATTGTGCCTTTTGTAAGAAATTCCGATGCAATTTCTGCCTTTCATTGTCAATAAGAATGTACAAGGTATACGGTAAACCTGAAGTGACGCATCAGAATCTAAAACTGGACTCATAGGAGAAGTTCAAATCATAGTAAGTGAGTGTGTCAGTCCTCATTTACTTAAGTCGGCATTGTGCCTTTTGTATTAAATTCTGATGCAATTTCTGTTTTTCATCGTCAATAAGAAGTTTCAAGGGATACAGTAAACCTGAAGTGAAGCATCGGAATCTAAAACTGGACTCACAGAAGAGGTTCAAATCATAGAAAGTGAGAGTGTCAGTCCTCTTGTAAATAAGTCGGCATTGTGCCTTTTGTACTAAATTCGGATGCAATTTCTATGTTTCATCGTCATTAAGAAGGTCCAAGGTATACAGTAAACCTGAAGTGAAACATCTGAATCTAAAAGTGGACTCACAGGGGGGTTCAAATGTTAGAATGTTAGAGTGTCAGTCCTCTTTTACTTAAGTCGGCATTGGGACTTTTGTATTAAATTCGGATGCAATTTCTGTGATTCATCGTCAATAAGAAGGTCCAAGGTATACAGTAAACCTGAAGTGAAGCATCGGAAACTAAAACTGGTCTCACAGGAGAAGTTCAAATCATAGAAAGTTAGAGTGTCAGTCCTCTTGTACTTAAGTAGGCATTGTGCCTTTTAAAATTAATTCGGATGCAATTTCTGTGTTTCATCGTCAATAAGAAGGTCCAAGGGATACAGTAATCCTGAAGTGAAGCATCGGAATCTAAAACTGGACTCACAGGAGAGGCTCAAATCATAGAAAGTTTGAGTGTCAGTCCTCATGCACTTAAGTCGGCATTGTCCCTTTAAATTTAATTCCGATGCAATTTCTGTGTTTCAACGTCAATAAGACAGTGCAAGGTATACAGTAAACCTGAAGTGAAGCATCGGAATCTAAAACTGGACTCACAGGAGAGGTTCAAATTATATAAAGTTAGAGTGTCAGTCCTCATGTCCTTAAGTCGGCATTGTGCCTTTTAAATTTTATTCCGATGCAATTTCTGTGTTTAATCGTCAATTAGAAGGTGCAAGGTACACAGTACACCTGAAGTGAACCATCGGAATCTAAAACTGAACTCACAGGAGTGGTCCAAATCATAAAAAGAGAGAGTATCAGTCTTCTTGTACTTAAGTCGGCATTGTGCCTTATGTATTAAATTCGGATGCAATTTCTGAGTTTCATCGTCAATTAGAAGTTCCAAGGGATACAGTAAACCTGAAGTGAAGCATCGGAATCTAAAACTGGACTCACAGGAGAGGTTCAAATCATAGAGAGTTAGAGTGTCAGTCCTCTTGTACTTAAGTCGGCATTGTGCCTTTTGAATTTAATTCCGATGCAATTTCTGCGTTTCAACGTCAATAAGAAGATTCAAGGTATACAGTAAACCTGAATTGAAGCATCGGAATCTAAAACTGGACTCACAGGAGAGGTTCAAATCATAGAGAGTTAGAGTGGCAGTCCTCTTGTACTTAAGTCGGCATTTTGCCGTTTGAATTTAATTCCGATGCAATTTATTTGTTTCATCGTCAATAAGAAGCTGCAAGGTATACAGATAACCTGAAGTGAAGCATCGGAATCTAAAACTGGACTCACAGGAGAGGTTCAAATCATAGGAAGAGAGAGTGTCAGTCCTCTTTTACTTAAGTCGGCATTGTGCCATTTGTATAAAATTCGGATGCAATTTCTGTATTTCATCGTCAATAAGAAGGTCCAAGGGATACAGTAAACCTGAAGTGAAGCATCGGAATCTAAAACTGGACTCACAGGACAGGTTCAAATCATAGAGAGTTAGAGTGTCAGGCCTCTTGTACTTAAGTCGGCATTGTGCCTTTTGAATTTAATTCCGATGCCATTTCTGTGTTTCATCGTCAATAAGAAGGTGCAAGGTATACAGTAAACATGAAGTGAAGCATCGGAATGTAAAACTGGACTCACAGGAGAGGTTCAAATCATAGAAATAGAGAGTGACGTTCCTCTTTCACTTAAGTCGGCATTGTACCTTTTGTATTAAATTCGAATGCAATTTCTGTGTTTCATCGTCAATAAGATGGTCCAAGGGATACAAGAAACCTGAAGTGAAGCATCGGAATCGGAAACTGGACTCTCAGGATAGGTTCAAATCATAGAAAGGGAGAGTGTCTGTCCAATTGTACTTAAGTCGGCATTGTACCATTTGTATTAAATTCGGATGCAATTTCAGTGTTTTATCGTCAATAAGAAGGTGCAAGGTATACAGTAAACCTGAAGTGAAGCATCGAAATCTAAAACTGAACTCACAGGAGAGGTTCAAATCATAGGAAGAGAGAGTGTCAGTACTCTTTTACTTAATTCGTCATTGTGCCATTTGTATTAAATTCGGATGCAATTTCTGTATTTCATCGTCAATAAGAAAGTCCAAGGGATACAGTAAACCTGAAGTGAAACATCGGAATCTAAAGCTGGACTCACAAAAGAGGTTCAAATCATAGAAAGTTAGAGTGTCATTCCTCTTGTACTTAAGTCGGCATTGAGACTTTTGTATTATATTCAGGTGCAAACTCTGTGTTTCATCGTCAATAAGAAGGTCCAAGGGATACAGTAAACCTGAAGTGAAGCATCGGAATCTAAAACTGGACTCACAGGGGAGGTTCAAATCATAGAAAGTGACATTGTCAGTCCTCTTTTACTTATGTCGGCATTGTGCCTTTTGTATTGAATTCCAATGGAATTTCTGTGTTTCATCGTCAATAAGAAGGTGCAAGGTATACAGTAAACCTGAAGTGAAGTATCGGAATCTAAAACTGGACTCACAGGAGAGGTTCAAATCATTGAAAGGGAGAGTGTCAGTCCTCTTTTACTTAGGTCGGCATTGTGCCTTTTGTATTAAATTCCGATGCAATTTCTGTGTTTCATCGTCAATAAGAAGGTCCAAGGGATACAGTAAACCTGAAGTGAAGCATCGGAATCTAAAACTGGACTCACATTAGAGGTTCGAATCATAGAAAGAGAGAGTGTCAGTCCTCTTTTACTTAAGTCGGAATTGTGCTTTTTGTATTAAATTCGGATGCAATTTCTGTGTTTCATCGTCAATAAGAAGGTCCAAGTTATACAGTAAACCTGAAGCGAAGCATCGGAATCTAAAACTGAACTCTCAGGAGAGGTTCAAATCATAGAGAGAAAGGGTGTCAGCCCTCTTTTACTTAAGACGGCATTGTGTCTTTTGTATTAAATTCGGATGCAATTTCTGTATTTCATCGTCAATTAGAAGGTCCAACGGATACAGTAATCCTGAAGTGAAGCATCGGAATCTAACACTGGACTTACAGGAGAGGTTCAAATCATAGAAAGTGAGAGTGTCAGTCCTCTTGTATTTAAAACGGCGTTGTGCCTTATGTATTAAATTCGGATGCAATTTCTGTGTTTCATCGTCAATTAGAAGTTCCAAGGGATACAGTAAACCTGAAGTGAAGCATCGGAATCGAAAACTGGACTCACAGGAGAGGCTCAAATTATAGAAAGTTAGAGTGTCAGTCCTCATGTCCTTAAGTCGGCATTGTGCCTTTTGAATTTTATTCCGATGCAATTTCTGTGTTTAATCGTCAATTAGAAGGTGCAAGGTACACTGTAAACCTGAAGTGAAGCATCGGAATCTAAAACTGGACTCACAGGAGTGGTCCAAATCATAGAAAGTGAGGGTGTCAGTCTTCTTGTACTTAAGTCGGCATTGTGCCTTATGTATTAAATTCGGATGAAATTTCTGTGTTTCATCGTCATCTAGAAGTTCCAAGGGATACAGTAAACCTGAAGTGAAGCATCGGAATCTAAAAATGGACTCACAGGAGAGGTTCAAATCATACATATTTAGAGTGTCAGTCCTCTTGTACTTAAGTCGGCATTGTGCCTTTTGAATTTAATTCCGATGCAATTTCTGCGATTCAACGTCAATAAGAAGATGTAAGTTATACAGTAAACCTGAATTGAAGCATCGGAATCTAAAACTGGACTCACAGGAGAGGTTCAAAACATAGAGAGTTAGAGTGTCAGTCATGTTGTACTTAAGTCGGCATTTTGCCGTTTGAATTTAATTCCGATGCAATTTATATGTTTCATCGTCAATAAGAAGCTGCAAGGTATACAGATAACCTGAAGTGAAGCATCGGAATCTAAAACTGGACTCACAGGAGAGGTTCAAATCATAGAAAGTTAGAGTGTCAGTCCGCATGTACTTAGGTTGGCATTGTGCCTTTTGTATTAAATTCGGATGCAATTTCTATGTTTCATCGTCAATAAGAAGGTGCAAGGTATACAGTAAACCTGAAGTGAACCATCTGAATCTAAAATTTGACTCACAGGAGTGGTCCAAATCATAGAAAGTGAGAGTGTCAGTCCTCTTGTATTTAAGTCGGCATTATGCCTTATGTATTAAATTCGGATGCAATTTCTGTGTTTCATCGTCAATTAGAAGTTCCAAGGGATACAGTAAACCTGTAGTGAAGCATCGGAATCTAAAACTGGACTCACAGGAGAGGCTCAAATTATAGAAAGTTAGAGTGTCAGTCCTCATGTCCTTAAGTCGGCATTGTGCCTTTGGAATTTTATTCCGATGCAATTTCTGTGTTTAATCGTCAATTAGAAGGTGCAAGGTATACAGTAAACCTGAAGTGAAGCATCGGAATCTAAAACTGGACTCACAGGAGTGGTCCAAATCATAGAAAGTGAGAGTGTCAGTCTTCTTGTACTTAAGTCGGCATTGTGCCTTATGTATTAAATTCGGATGCAATTTCTCTCTTTCATCGTCATCTAGAAGTTCCAAGGGATACAGTAAACCTGAAGTGAAGCATCAGAATCTAAAACTGGACTCACAGGAGTGGTTCAAATCATACATTTTTAGAGTGTCAGTCCTCTTGTACTTAAGTTGGCATTGTGCCTTTTGAATTTACCTCCGATGCAATTTCTGCGATTCAACGTCAATAAGAAGATGCAAGGTATACAGTAAACCTGAATTGAAGCATCGAAATCTAAAACTGGACTCACAGGAGTGGTTCAAATCATAGAGAGTAAGAGTGTCAGTCCTCTTGTATATAAGTCGGCATTGTGCCATTTGTATTAAATTCGGATGCAATTTCTGTATTTCATCGTCAATAAGAAAGTCCAAGGGATACAGTAAACCTGAAGTGAAGCATCGGAATCTAAAACTGGACTCACAGGACAGGTTCAAATCATAGAAAGATTGAGTGTCCGTCTACTTGTACTTAAGTCGGCATTGTGCCTTTTGTATTAAATTCCGACGCAATTTCTGTATTTCATCGTCAATAAGAAGGAGCAAGGTATACAGTAAACCTGAAGTGAAGCATCGGAATAAGAAACTGGACTCACAGGAGAGGTTTAAATCATAGAAAGAGAGAGTGTCAGTGCTCTTTTACTTAAGTCGGCTTTGTTCCTTTTGTATTGATTTCGGATGCAATTTCTGTATTTCATCGTCAATAAGAAGGTCCAAGGGATACAGTAAACCTGAAGTGATGCATCGGAATCTAAATCTGGACTCACAGGAGACGTTCAAATCATAGATAGTTATAGTGTCAGTCCTCTTGTACTTAAGTCGGCATTGTGTCTTTTGAATTTAATTCCGATCCAATTTCTGTGTTTCATCGCCAATAAGAAGGTGCAAGGTATATAGTAATCCTGAAGTGAAGCATCGGTATCCAAAACTGGACCCACAGGAGAGGTTCAAATCATAGACAGTTAGAGTGTCAGGTCTCTTGTACTTAAGTCGGCATTGTGCCTTTTGAATTTAATTCCGATGCAATTTCTGTGTTTCATCGTCAATAAGAAGGTGCAAGGTATACAGTTAACATGAAGTGAAGCATCGGAATGTAAAACTGGACTCACAGGAGAGGTTCAAATCATAGAAATAGAGAGTGACGGTCCTCTTTTACTTAAGTCGGCATTGTGCCTTTTGTATTAAATTCGAGTGCAATTTCTGTGTTTCATCGTCAATAAGATGGTCCAACGGATACAAGAAACCTGAAGTGAAGCATCGGAATCTAAAACTGGACTCACAGGACAGGTTCAAATCATAGAAAGATAGAGTGTCCGTCTACTTGTACTTAAGTCGGCATTGTGCCTTTTGTATTAAATTCCGATGCAATTTCTGTGTTTCATCGTCAATAAGAAGGTCAAAGTGATACAGTACACCTGAAGTGAAGCATCGGAATCTAAAACTGGACTCACAGGAGATGTTCAAATCATAGATAGTTAGAGTGTCAATCTACTTGTACTTAAGTCAGCATTGAGACTTTTGTATTATATTCGGGTGCAAACTCTGTGTTTCATCGTCAATAAGAAGGTCCAAGGGATACAGTGAACCTGAAGTGAAGCATCGGAATCTAAAACTGCACACTCATGAGAGGTTCAAATCATAGAAAGTGACAGTGTCAGTCCTCTTTTACTGAAGTCGGCATTGTGCCCTTTGTATTAAATGCCGATGCAATTTCTGTGTTTCATCGTCAATAAGAAGGTCCAAGGTATACAGTAAACCTCAAGTGAAGCATCGGAATCTAAAACTGGACTCACAGGAGAGGTTCGAATCATAGATAGAGAGAGTGTCAGTCCTCTTTTACTTAAGCCGGAAATGTGCTTTTTGTATTAAATTCGGATGCAATTTCTGTGTTTCATCGTCAATAAGAAGGTCCAAGGGATACAGTAAACCTGAAGTGAAGCATCGGAATCTAAAACTGAACTCACAGGAGAGGTTGAAATCATAGAGAGGAAGGGTGTCAGCCTTCTTTTACTTAAGTCGGCATTGTGTCTTTTGTATTAAATTCGGATGCAATCTCTGTATTTCATCGTCAATTAGAAGGTCCAAGGGATACAGTAATCCTGAAATGAAGCATCGGAATCTAAAACTGGACTTACAGGAGAGGTTCAAATCATAGAAAGTTAGAGTGTCAGTCCGCATGTACTTAGGTCAGCATTGTGCCTTTTGTATTAAATTCGGATGCAATTTCTGTGTTTCATCTTCAATAAGAAGGTGCAAGGTATACAGTAAACCTGAAGTGAACCATCGGAATCTAAAACTGGACTCACAGGAGTGGTCCAAATCATAGAAAGTGAGAGTGTCAGTTCTCTTGTACTTAAGTCGGCATTGTGCCTTATGTATTAAATTCCGATGCAATTTCTGTGTTTCATCGTCAATAAGTAGGTCCAAGGGATACAGTAAACCTGAAGTGAAGCATCGGAATCTAAAACTGGACTCACATTAGAGGTTCGAATCATAGAAAGAGAGAGTGTCAGTCCTCTTTTACTTAAGTCGGAATTGTGCTTTTTGTATTAAATTCGGATGCAATTTCTGTGTTTCATCGTCAATAAGAACTAGCAAGGTATACAGTAAACCTGAAGTGAAGCATCGGAATAAGAAACTGGACTCACAGGAGAGGTTTAAATCATAGAAAGAGAGAGTGTCAGTGCTCTTTTACTTAAGTCGGCTTTGTTCCTTTTGTATTGATTTCGGATGGAATTTCTGTATTTCGTCGTCAATAAGAAGGTCCAAGGGATACATTAAACCTGAAGTGAAGCATCGAAATCTAAAACTGGACTCACAGGAGACGTTCAAATCATAGATAGTTATAGTGTCAGTCCTCTTGTACTTAAGACGGCATTGTGTCTTTTGAATTTAATTCCGATGCAATTTCTGTGTTTCATCGCCAATAAGAAGGTGCAAGGTATATAGTAAACCTGAAGTGAAGCATCGGTATCCAAAACTGGACCCACAGGAGAGGTTCAATTCATAGAGAGTTAGAGTGTCAGGCCTCTTGTACTTAAGTCGGCATTGTGCCTTTTGAATTTAATTCCGATGCAATTTCTGTGTTTCATCGTCAATAAGAAGGTGCAAGGTATACAGTTAACATGAAGTGAAGCATCGGAATGTAAAACTGGACTCACAGGAGAGGTTCAAATCATAGAAATAGAGAGCGACGGTCCTCTTTTACTTAAGTCGGCATTGTGCCTTTTGTATTAAATTCGAATGCAATTTCTGTGTTTCATTGTCAATAAGATGGTCCAAGGGATACAAGAAACCTGAAGTGAAGCATCGGAATCTAAAACTGGAATCACAGGACAGGTTCAAATCATAGAAATATAGAGTGTCCGTCTACTTGTACTTAAGTCGGCATTGTGCCTTTTGTATTAAATTCGGATGCCATTTCTGTGTGTCATCGTCAATAAGAAGGTCGAAGTGATACAGTAAACCTGAAGTGAAGCATCGGAATCTAAAACTGGACTCACAGGAGAGGTTCAAATCATAGAAAGTTAGAGTGTCATTCCTCTTGTACTTAAGTCGGCATTGAGACTTTTGTATTATATTCGGGTGCAAACTCTGTGTTTCGTCGTCAATAAGAAGGTCCAAGGGATACAGTAAACCTGAAGTGAAGCATCGGAATCAAAAACTGGACTCACATGAGAGGTTCAAATCATAGAAAGTGACAGTGTCAGTCCTCATTTGCTTAAGTCGGCATTGTGTCTTTTGTATTAAATGCCGATGCAATTTCTGTGTTTCGTCGTCAATAAGAAGGTCCAAGGGATACAGTAAACCTGAAGTGAAGCATCGGAATCTAGAACTGGACTCACAGGAGAGGTTCGAATCATAGAAAGAGAGAGTGTCAGTCCTCTTTTACTTAAGTCGGAATTGTGCTTTTTGTATTAAATTCGGATGCAATTTCTGTGTTTCATCGTGAATAAGAAGGTCCAAGGGATACAGTAAACCTGAAGTGAAGCATCGGAATCTAAAACTGAACTCACAGGAGAGGTTGAAATCATAGAGAGAAAGGGTGTCAGCCTTCTTTTACTTAAGTCGGCATTGTGTCTTATGTATTAAATTCGGATGCAATTTCTGTATTTCATCGTCAATTAGAAGGTCCAAGGGATACAGTAATAATGAAGTGAAGCATCGGAATCTAAAACTGGACTTACAGGAGAGGTTCAAATCATAGAAAGTTAGAGTGTCAGTCCGCATGTACTTAGGTCGGCATTGTGCCTTTTGTATTAAATTCGGATGCAATTTCTGTGTTTCATCGTCAATAAGAAGGTGCAAGGTATACCGTAAACCTGAAGTGAACCATCGGAATCTAAAACTGGACTCACAGGAGTGGTCCAAATCATAGAAAGTGAGAGTGTCAGTCCTCTTGTACTTAAGTCGGCATTGTGCCTTATGTATTAAATTCGGATGCAATTTCTGTGTTTCATCGTCAATTAGAAGTTCCAAGGGATACAGTTAACCTGGAGTGAAGCATCGGAAACTAAAACTCGACTCACAGGAGTGGTTCAAATCATACATAGTTAGACAGTCAGTCCTCTTGTACTTAAGTCGGCATTGTGCCTTTTGAATTTAATTCCGATGCAATTTCTGTGTTCCATCGTCAATAAGAAGGTCCAAGGGATTCAGTACACCTGAAGTGAAGCATCGGAATCAAAAACTGGACTCACAGGAGAGGCTTAAATCATAGAAAGTTTGAGTGTCATTCCTCTTGCACTTAAGTCGGCATTGTGCCTTTAAATTTAATTCCGATGCAATTTCTGTGTTTCAACGTCAATAAGACAGTGCAAGGTAGACAGTAAACCTGAAGTGAAGCATCGGATACTAAAACTGGTCTCACAGGAGAAGTTCAAATCATAGGAAGTTAGAGTGTCAGTCCTCTTGTACTTCAGTAGGCATTGTGCCTTTTAAATTTAATTCGGATGCAATTTCTGTGTTTCATCGTCAATAAGAAGGTCCAAGGGATACAGTAAACCTGAAGTGAAGCATCGGAATCTAAAACTGGACTCACAGGAGAGGTTCAAATCATAGAAAGTTAAAGTGTCAGTCCTCTTGACCTTAAGTCGGCATTGTGCCTTTTGAATTTAATTCCGATGCAATTTTTGTGTTTCATCGCCAATAAGACGGTGCTAGGTATACAGTAAACCTGAAGTGAAGTATCGGAATCTAAAACTTGACTCAAAGGAGAGGTTCAAATCATAGAAAACGAAAGTGTCAGTCCTCTTGTACATAAGTCGGCATTGTGCCTTTTGTACTAAATTCGGATGCAATTTCTGTGTTTCATCGTCAATTAGAAGTTCCAAGGGATACAATAAACCTGAAGTGAAGCATTGGAATCTAAAAGTGGACTCACAGGAGAGGTTCAAATGTTAGAAAGTTAGAGTGTCAGTCCTCTTTTACTTAAGTCGGCATTGAGCCTTTTGTATTAAATTCGGATGCAATTTCTGTGTTTCATCATCAATAAGAAGGTCCAAGGTATACAGTAAACCTGAAGTGAAGCATCGGAATCTAAAACTGGACTCACAGGAGAGGTTCAAATCATAGAAAGTTAGAGTGTCAGTCCTCTTGTAGTTTTGTCGGCATTGTGCCTTTTGTATTAAATTCCGATGCAATTTCTGTGTTTCATTGTCAATAAGAATGTGCAAGGTATACGGTAAACCTGAAGTGACGCATCGGACACTAAAACTGGACTCACAGGAGAAGTTCAACTCATAGAAAGTGAGTGTGTCAGTCGTCTTTTACTTAAGTCGGCATTGTGCCTTTTGTATTAAATTCGAATGCAATTTCTGTGCTTCATCGTCAATAAGAAGTTCCAAGGGATACAGTAAACCTGAAGTGAAGCATCGAAATCTAAAACTGGACTCATAGGAGAGGTTCAAATCATAGAAAGAGAGAGCGTCAGTCCTCTTGTTCTTATGTCGGCATTGTGCCTTTTGTATTAAATTCCGATGCAATTTCTGTGTTTCATCGTCAATAAGAAGGTGCAAGGTATACAGTAAACCTGAAGCGATGCATCAGAATCTAAAACTGGACTCACAGGAGAGGTTCAAATCATAGCAAGAGAGAGGGACAGTCCTCTTTTACTTATTTCGGCATTGTGAATTTTGTAGTAAATTCCGACGCAATTTCTGTGTTTCATCGTCAATAACAAGGTCCAAGGGATACAGTAAACCTGAAGTGAAGCATCGGAATCTAAAACTGGACTCAAAGTAGAGGTTCAAATCATAGAAAGCGAGAGTGTCAATCCTCTTTTACTTTAGTCGGCATTATGCATTTTGTAGTAAATTCGATTGCAATCTCTGTGTTTCATCGTCAACAAGAAGGTCCAAGGGATACTGGAATCCTGAAGTGAAGCATCAGAATCTTAAACTGAACTCACAGGAGAGGTTCAAATCATAGAAAGAAAGTGTGTCAGTTCTCTTTTACTTAAGTCGGCATTGTGCCTTTTGTATTAAATTCGGATGCAATTTCTGTAATTCATCGTCAATAAGAAGGTCCAAGGGATACAGTAAACCTGAAGTGAAGCATCGGAATCTAAATCTGGACTCACAGGAGAGGTTCAAATCATTCAAAGTTAGAGTGTCAGTCCTCTTGTTCTTATGTCGGCATTGTGCCTTTTGTATTAAATTCCGATGCAATTTCTGTGTTTCATCGTCAATAAGAAGGTCCAAGGGATACAGTAAACCTGAACTGAAGCATCGGAATCAAAAACTGAACTCAGAGGAGAGGTTCAAATCATAGAAAGAAAGTGTGTCAGTTCTCTTTTACTTAAGTCGGCATTGTGCCTTTTGTATTAAATTCGGATGCAATTTCTGTAATTCATCGTCAATAAGATGGTCCAAGGGATTCAGTAAACCTGAAGTGAAGCATCGGAATCAAAAACTGGACTCACAGGAGAGGCTTAAATCATAGAAAGTTTGAGTGTCAGTCCTCTTGCACTTAAGTCGGCATTGTGCCTTTAAATTTAATTCCGATGCAATTTCTGTGTTTCAACGTCAATAAGACAGTGCAAGGTAGACAGTAAACCTGAAGTGAAGCATCGGATACTAAAACTGGTCTCACAGGAGAAGTTCAAATCATAGGAAGTTAGAGTGTCAGTCCTCTTGTACTTCAGTAGGCATTGTGCCTTTTAAAATTAATTCGGATGCAATTTCTGTGTTTCATCGTCAATAAGAAGGTCCAAGGGATACAGTAAACCTGAAGTGAAGCATCGAAATCTAAAACTGGACTCACAGGAGAGGCTCAAATGTTAGAAAGTTTGCGGTTCAGTCCTCTTGCACTTAAGTTGGCATTGTGCCTTTAAATTTAATTCCGATGCAATTTGTGTATTTCAACGTCAATAAGACAGTGCAAGGTATACAGTAAACCTGAAGGGAAGCATCGGAATCTAAAACTGTACTCACAGGAGAGGTTCAAATCATAGAAAGTTAGAGTGTCAGTCCTCTTCACCTTAAGTCGCCATTGTGCCTTTTGAATTTAATTCCGATGCAATTTGTGTGTTTCATCGCCAATAAAACGGTGCTAGGTATACAGTAAACCTGAAGTGAAGTATCGGTATCTAAAACTGGACTCAAAGGAGAGGTTCAAATCATAGAAAACGAAAGTGTCAGTCCTCTTGTACTTAAGTCGGCATTGTGCCTTTTGTATTAAATTCGGATGCCATTTCTGTGTTTCATCGTCAATAAGAAGGTCCAAGGGATACAGTAAACCTGAAATGAAGCATCGGAATCTAAAACTGGACTCACAGGAGAGGCTCAAATGATAGAAAGTTTGAGTGTCAGTCCTCTTGCACTTAAGTCGGCATTGTGCCTTTAAATTTAATTCCGATGCAATTTCTGTGTTTCAACGTCAATAAGACAGTGCAAGGTATACAGTGAACCTGAAGTGAAGCATCGGAATCTAAAACTGGACTCACAGGAGAGGTTCAAATCATAGAAAGTTAGAGTGTCAGTCCTCTTGACCTTAAGTCGGCATTGTGCCTTTTGAATTTAATTCCGATGCAATTTTTGTGTTTCATCGCCAATAAGACGGTGCTAGGTATACAGTAAACCTGAAGTGAAGTATCGGAATCTAAAACTGGACTCAAAGGAGAGGTTCAAATCATAGAAAACGAAAGTGTCAGTCCTCTTGTACATAAGTCGGCATTGTGCCTTTTGTACTAAATTCGGATGCAATTTCTTTGTTTCATCGTCAATTAGAAGTTCCAAGGGATACAATAAACCTGAAGTGAAGCATTGGAATCTAAAAGTGGACTCACAGGAGAGGTTCAAATGTTAGAAAGTTAGAGTGTCAGTCCTCTTTTACTTAAGTCGGCATTGAGCCTTTTGTATTAAATTCGGATGCAATTTCTGTGTTTCATCATCAATAAGAAGGTCCAAGGTATACAGTAAACCTGAAGTGAAGCATCGGAATCTAAAACTGGACTCACAGGAGAGGTTCAAATCATAGAAAGTTAGAGTGTCAGTCCTCTTGTAGTTTTGTCGGCATTGTGCCTTTTCTATTAAATTCCGATGCAATTTCTGTGTTTCATTGTCAATAAGAATGTGCAAGGTATACGGTAAACCTGAAGTGACGCATCGGACACTAAAACTGGACTCACAGGAGAAGTTCAACTCATAGAAAGTGAGTGTGTCAGTCGTCTTTTACTTAAGTCGGCATTGTGCCTTTTGTATTAAATTCGAATGCAATTTCTGTGCTTCATCGTCAATAAGAAGTTCCAAGGGATACAGTAAACCTGAAGTGAAGCATCGAAATCTAAAACTGGACTCATAGGAGAGGTTCAAATCATAGAAAGAGAGAGCGTCAGTCCTCTTGTTCTTATGTCGGCATTGTGCCTTTTGTATTAAATTCCGATGCAATTTCTGTGTTTCATCGTCAATAAGAAGGTGCAAGGTATACAGTAAACCTGAAGCGAAGCATCGGAATCTAAAACTGGACTCACAGGAGAGGTTCAAATCATAGCAAGAGAGAGGGACAGTCCTCTTTTACTTATTTCGGCATTGTGAATTTTGTAGTAAATTCCGACGCAATTTCTGTGTTTCATCGTCAATAACAAGGTCCAAGGGATACAGTAAACCTGAAGTGAAGCATCGGAATCTAAAACTGGACTCAAAGTAGAGGTTCAAATCATAGAAAGCGAGAGTGTCAATCCTCTTTTACTTTAGTCGGCATTATGCATTTTGTAGTAAATTCGATTGCAATCTCTGTGTTTCATCGTCAACAAGAAGGTCCAAGGGATACTGGAAACCTGAAGTGAAGCATCGGAATCTTATACTGAACTCACAGGAGAGGTTCAAATCATAGAAAGAAAGTGTGTCAGTTCTCTTTTACTTAAGTCGGCATTGTGCCTTTTGTATTAAATTCGGATGCAATTTCTGTAATTCATCGTCAATAAGAAGGTCCAAGGGATACAGTAAACCTGAAGTGAAGCATCGGAATCTAAATCTGGACTCACAGGAGAGGTTCAAATCATTCAAAGTTAGAGTGTCAGTCCTCTTGTTCTTATGTCGGCATTGTGCCTTTTGTATTAAATTCCGATGCAATTTCTGTGTTTCATCGTCAATAAGAAGGTCCAAGGGATACAGTAAACCTGAACTGAAGCATCGGAATCTAAAACTGAACTCTGAGGAGAGGTTCAAATCATAGAAAGAAAGTGTGTCAGTTCTCTTTTACTTAAGTCGGCATTGTGCCTTTTGTATTAAATTCGGATGCAATTTCTGTAATTCATCGTCAATAAGATGGTCCAAGGGATTCAGTAAACCTGAAGTGAAGCATCGGAATGAAAAACTGGACGCACAGGAGAGGCTTAAATCATAGAAAGTTTGAGTGTCAGTCCTCTTGCACTTAAGTCGGCATTGTGCCATTAAATTTAATTCCGATGCAATTTCTGTGTTTCAACGTCAATAAGACAGTGCAAGGTAGCCAGTAAACCTGAAGTGAAGCATCGGATACTAAAACTGGTCTCACAGGAGAAGTTCAAATCATAGGAAGTTAGAGTGTCAGTCCTCTTGTACTTCAGTAGGCATTGTGCCTTTTAAAATTAATTCGGATGCAATTTCTGTGTTTCATCGTCAATAAGAAGGTCCAAGGGATACAATAAACCTGAAGTGAAGCATCGGAATCTAAAAGTGGACTCACAGGAGAGGTTCAAATCATAGAAAGTTAGAGTGTCAGTCCTCTTGTAGTTTTGTCGGCATTGTGCCTTTTGTATTAAATTCGGATGCAATTTCTGTGTTTCATTGTCAATAAGAATGTGCAAGGTATACGGTAAACCTGAAGTGACGCATCGGACACTAAAACTGGACTCACAGGAGAAGTTCAACTCATAGAAAGTGAGTGTGTCAGTCGTCTTTTACTTAAGTCGGCATTGTGCCTTTTGTATTAAATTCGGATGCCATTTCTGTGCTTCATCGTCAATAAGAAGTTCCAAGGGATACAGTAAACCTGAAGTGAAGCATCGAAATCTAAAACTGGACTCACAGGAGAGGTTCAAATCATAGAAAGAGAGAGCGTCAGTCCTCTTGTTCTTATGTCGGCATTGTGCCTTTTGTATTAAATTCCGATGCAATTTCTGTGTTTCATCGTCAATAAGAAGGTGCAAGGTATACAGTAAACCTGAAGCGAAGCATCGGAATCTAAAACTGGACTCACAGGAGAGGTTCAAATCATAGCAAGTGAGAGGGACAGTCCTCTTTTACTTATTTCGGCATTGTGAATTTTGTAGTAAATTCCGACGCAATTTCTGTGTTTCATCGTCAATAAGAAGGTCCAAGGGATACAGTAAACCTGAAGTGAAGCATCGGAATCTAAATCTGGACTCACTGGAGAGGTTCAAATCATTGAAAGTTAGAGTGTCAGTCCTCTTGTTCTTATGTCGGCATTGTGCCTTTTGTATTAAATTCCGATGCAATTTCTGTGTTTCATCGTCAATAAGAAGGTCCAAGGGATACAGTAAACCTGAAGTGAAGCATCGGAATCTAAATCTGGACTCACTGGAGAGGTTCAAATCATTGAAAGTTAGAGTGTCAGTCCTCTTATTCTTATGTCGGCATCGTGCCTTTTGAATTTAATTCCGATGTAAATTTTGTGTTTCATCGCCAATAAGACCGTGCTAGGTATACAGTAAACCTGAAGTGAAGTATCGGAATCTAAAACTGGACTCAAAGGAGAGGTTCAAATCATAGAAAACGAAAGTGTCAGTCCTCTTGTACATAAGTCGGCATTGTGCCTTTTGTACTAAATTCGGATGCAATTTCTGTGTTTCATCGTCAGTTAGAAGTACCAAGGGATACAATAAATCTGAAGTGAAGCATCGGAATCTAAAAGTGGACTCACAGGAGAGGTTCAAATGTTAGAAAGTTAGAGTGTCAGTCCTCTTTTACTTAAGTCGGCATTGAGCCTTTTGTATTAAATTCGGATGCAATTTCAGTGTTTCATCGTCAATAAGAAGGTCCAAGGTATACAGTAAACCTGAAGTGAAGCATCGGAATCTAAAACTGGACTCACAGGAGAGGATCAAATCATAGAAAGTTAGAGTGTCAGTCCTCTTGTAGTTTTGTCGGCATTGTGCCTTTTGTATTAAATTCGGATGCAATTTCTGTGTTTCATTGTCAATAAGAATGTGCAAGGTATACGGTAAACCTGAAGTGACGCATCGGACACTAAAACTGGACTCACAGGAGAAGTTCAACTCATAGAAAGTGAGTGTGTCAGTCGTCTTTTACGTAAATCGGCATTGTGCCTTTTGTATTAAATTCCGATGCAATTTCTGTGTTTCATCGTCAATAAGAAGGTCCAAGGGATACAGTAAACCTGAAGTGAAGCATCGGAATCTAAAACTGAACTCACAGGAGAGGTTGAAATCATAGAGAGAAAGGTTGTCAGCCCTCTTTTACTTAAGTCGGCATTGTGTCTTTTGTATTAAATTCGGATGCAATTTCTGTATTTCATCGTCAATTGGAAGGTCCAAGGGATACAGTAATCGTGAAGTGAAGCATCGGAATCTAAAACTGGACTCACAGGAGAGGTTCGAATCATAGAAAGAGAGAGTGTCAGTCCTCTTTTACTTAAGTCGGAATTGTGCTTTTTGTATTAAATTCGGATGCAATTTCTGTGTTTCATCGTCAATAAGAAGGTGGAAGGTATACAGTAAACCTGAAGTGAACCATCGGAATCTAAAACTGGACTCACAGGAGTGGTCCAAATCATAGAAAGTGAGTGTGTCAGTCGTCTTTTACTTAAGTCGGCATTGTGCCTTTTGTATTAAATTCGGATGCAATTTCTGTGCTTCATCGACAATAAGAAGTTCCAAGGGATACAGTAAACCTGAAGTGAAGCATCGAAATCTAAAACTGGACTCATAGGAGAGGTTCAAATCATAGAAAGAGAGAGCGTCAGTCCTCTTGTTCTTATGTCGGCATTGTGCCTTTTGTATTAAATTCCGATGCAATTTCTGTGTTTCATCGTCAATAAGAAGGCGCAAGGTATACAGTAAACCTGAAGCGAAGCATCGGAATCTAAAACTGGACTCACAGGAGAGGTTCAAATCATAGCAAGAGAGAGGGACAGTCCTCTTTTACTTATTTCGGCATTGTGAATTTTGTAGTAAATTCCGACGCAATTTCTGTGTTTCATCGTCAATAAGAAGGTCCAAGGGATACAGTAAACCTGAAGTGAAGCATCGGAATCTAAAACTGGACTCAAAGTAGAGGTTCAAATCATAG
This sequence comes from Schistocerca serialis cubense, assembly GCF_023864345.2. Lineage (NCBI taxonomy): Eukaryota > Metazoa > Arthropoda > Insecta > Orthoptera > Acrididae > Schistocerca > Schistocerca serialis. Next base: position 4,245,885 of record NW_026048462.1, read on the forward strand.
AAAGCGAGAGTGTCAATCCTCTTTTACTTTAGTCGGCATTATGCATTTTGTAGTAAATTCGATTGCAATCTCTGTGTTTCATCGTCAACAAGAAGGTCCAAGGGATACTGGAAACCTGAAGTGAAGCATCGGAATCTTAAACTGAACTCACAGGAGAGGTTCAAATCATAGAAAGAAAGCGTGTCAGTTCTCTTTTACTTAAGTCGGCATTGTGCCTTTTGTATTAAATTCGGATGCAATTTCTGTAATTCATCGTCAATAGGAAGGTCCAAGGGATACAGTAAACCTGAAGTGAAGCATCGGAATCTAAATCTGGACTCACAGGAGAGGTTCAAATCATTGAAAGTTAGAGTGTCAGTCCTCTTATTCTTATGTCGGCATTGTGCCTTTTGAATTTAATTCCGATGTAAATTTTGTGTTTCATCGCCAATAAGACGGTGCTAGGGATACAGTAAACCTGAAGTGAAGTATCGGAATCTAAAACTGGACTCAAAGGAGAGGTTCAAATCATAGAAAACGAAAGTGTCAGTCCTCTTGTACATAAGTCGGCATTGTGCCTTTTGTACTAAATTCGGATGCAATTTCTGTGTTTCATGGTCAATTAGAAGTTCCAAGGGATACAATAAACCTGAAGTGAAGCATCGGAATCTAAAAGTGGACTCACAGGAGAGGTTCAAATCATAGAAAGTTAGAGTGTCAGTCCTCTTGTAGTTTTGTCGGCATTGTGCCTTTTGTATTAAATTCGGATGCAATTTCTGTGTTTCATTGTCAATAAGAATGTGCAAGGTATACGGTAAACCTGAAGTGACGCATCGGACACTAAAACTGGACTCACAGGAGAAGTTCAACTCATAGAAAGTGAGTGTGTCAGTCGTCTTTTACTTAAGTCGGCATTGTGCCTTTTGTATTAAATTCGGATGCAATTTCTGTGCTTCATCGTCAATAAGAAGTTCCAAGGGATACAGTAAACCTGAAGTGAAGCATCGAAATCTAAAACTGGACTCACAGGAGAGGTTCAAATCATAGAAAGAAAGTGTGTCAGTTCTCTTTTACTTAAGTCGGCATTGTGCCTTTTGTATTAAATTCGGATGCAATTTCTGTAATTCATCGTCAATAGGAAGGTCCAAGGGATACAGTAAACCTGAAGTGAAGCATCGGAATCTAAATCTGGACTCACAGGAGAGGTTCAAATCATTGAAAGTTAGAGTGTCAGTCCTCTTATTCTTATGTCGGCATCGTGCCTTTTGAATTTAATTCCGATGTAAATTTTGTGTTTCATCGCCAATAAGACCGTGCTAGGTATACAGTAAACCTGAAGTGAAGTATCGGAATCTAAAACTGGACTCAAAGGAGAGGTTCAAATCATAGAAAACGAAAGTGTCAGTCCTCTTGTACATAAGTCGGCATTGTGCCTTTTGTACTAAATTCGGATGCAATTTCTGTGTTTCATCGTCAATTAGAAGTTCCAAGGGATACAATAAACCTGAAGTGAAGCATCGGAATCTAAAAGTGGACTCACAGGAGAGGTTCAAATGTTAGAAAGTTAGAGTGTCAGTCCTCTTTTACTTAAGTCGGCATTGAGCCTTTTGTATTAAATTCGGATGCAATATCAGTGTTTCATCGTCAATAAGAAGGTCCAAGGTATACAGTAAACCTGAAGTGAAGCATCGGAATCTAAAACTGGACTCACAGGAGAGGATCAAATCATAGAAAGTTAGAGTGTCAGTCCTCTTGTAGTTTTGTCGGCATTGTGCCTTTTGTATTAAATTCGGATGCAATTTCTGTGTTTCATTGTCAATAAGAATGTGCAAGGTATACGGTAAACCTGAAGTGACGCATCGGACACTAAAACTGGACTCACAGGAGAAGTTCAACTCATAGAAAGTGAGTGTGTCAGTCGTCTTTTACGTAAATCGGCATTGTGCCTTTTGTATTAAATTCCGATGCAATTTCTGTGTTTCATCGTCAATAAGAAGGTCCAAGGGATACAGTAAACCTGAAGTGAAGCATCGGAATCTAAAACTGAACTCACAGGAGAGGTTGAAATCATAGAGAGAAAGGGTGTCAGCCCTCTTTTACTTAAGTCGGCATTGTGTCTTTTGTATTAAATTCGGATGCAATTTCTGTATTTCATCGTCAATTGGAAGGTCCAAGGGATACAGTAATCGTGAAGTGAAGCATCGGAATCTAAAACTGGACTCACAGGAGAGGTTCGAATCATAGAAAGAGAGAGTGTCAGTCCTCTTTTACTTAAGTCGGAATTGTGCTTTTTGTATTAAATTCGGATGCAATTTCTGTGTTTCATCGTCAATAAGAAGGTGGAAGGTATACAGTAAACCTGAAGTGAACCATCGGAATCTATAACTGGACTCACAGGAGTGGTCCAAATCATAGAAAGTGAGAGTGTCAGTCCTCTTGTACTTAAGTCGGCATTGTGCCTTATGTATTAAATTCGGATGCAATTTCTGTGTTTCATCGTCAATTACAAGTTCCAAGGGATACAGTAAACCTGGAGTGAAGCATCGGAATCTAAAACTGGACTCACAGGAGTGGTTCAAATCATACATAGTTAGACAGTCAGTCCTCTTGTACTTAAGTCGGCATTGTGCCTTTTGAATTTAATTCCGATGCAATTTCTGTGTTTCATCGTCAATAAGATGATGCAAGGTATACAGTAAACCTTAATTGCAGCATCGGAATCTAAAACTGGACTCACAGGAGAGGTCCAAATCATAGAGAGTTAGCGTGTCAGTCTTCTTGTACTTAAGTCGGCATTTTGCCTTTTGAATTTAATTCCGATGTAATTTCTATGTTTCATCGTCAATAAGAAGGTGCAAGGTATACAGTAAACCTGAAGTGAAGCATCGCAATCTAAAAGTGGACTCACAGGAGAGGTTCAAATCATAGAAAGAGAGAGTGTCAGTCCTCTTTTACTTATGTCGGCATTGTGCCATTTGTATTAAATTCGGATGCAATTTCTGTAATTCATCGTCAATAAGAAGGTCCTAGGGATACAGTAAACATGAAGCGAAGCATCGGAATCTAAAACTGGACTCACAGGAGCAGTTCAAATCATAGAAAAATAGAGTGTCAGTCCTCTTGAACTTTTGTCGGCATTGTGCCTTTTGTATTAAATTCCGATGCCATTTCTGTGTTTCATTGTCAATAAGAATGTGCAAGGTATACAAAAACCTGATGTGACGCATCGGAAACTAAAACTGGATTCACAGGAGAAGTTTAAATCATAGAAAGTGTGTGTGTCAGTCCTCATTTACTTAAGTCGGCATTGTGCCTTTTTTGTTAAATTCGGATGCAATTTCTGTGTTTCATCGTCAATAAGAAGTTTCAAGGGATGCAGTAAACCTGAAGTGAAGCATCGGAATCTAAAACTGGACTCACAGGAGTGGTTCAAATCATAGAAAGTGAGAGTGTCAGTCAACTTGTAAATAAGTCGGCATTGTGTCTTTTGTACTAAATTCGGATGCAATTTCTGTGTTTCATCGTCAATAAGAACGTCCAAGGTATACAGTAAACCTGACGTGAAGCATCGGAAACTAAAACTAGTCTCACAGGAGAAGTTCAAATCATAGAAAGTTAGAGTGTCAGTCCTCTTGTACTTAAGTAGGCATTTTGCCTTTTAAAATTAATTCGGATGCAATTTCAGTGTTCCATCGTCTATAAGAAGGTCCAAGAGATACAGTAAACCTGATGTGAAGCATCGGAATCAAAAACTGGACTCACAGGAGAGGCTCAAATCATAGAAAGTTTGAGTGTCAGTCCTCTTGCACTTAAGTCGGCATTGTGCCTTTAAATTTAATTCCGATGCAATTTCTGTGTTTCAACGTCAATAAGACAGTGCAAGGTAGACAGTAAACCTGAAGTGAAGCATCGGATACTAATACTGGTCTCACAGGAGAAGTTCAAATCATAGGAAGTTAGATTGTCAGTCCTCTTGTACTTCAGTAGGCATTGTGCCTTTTAAATTTAATTCGGATGCAATTTCTGTGTTTCATCGTCAATAAGAAGGTCCAAGGGATACAGTAAACCTGAAGTGAAGCATAGGAATCTAAAACTGGACACACAGGAGAGGCTCAAATGATAGAAAGTTTGAGGTTCAGTCCTCTTGCACTTAAGTCGGCATTGTGCCTTTAAATTTAATTCCGATGCAATTTTTGTGTTTCAACGTCAATAAGACAGTGCAAGGTATACAGTAAACCTGAAGTGAAGCATCGGAATCTAAAACTGGACTCACAGGAGAGGTTCAAATCATAGAGAGTAAGAGTGTCAGTCCTCTTGTATATAAGTCGGCTTTGTGCCATTTGTATTAAATTCGGATGCAATTTCTGTATTTCATCGTCAATAAGAACGTCCAAGGGATACAGTAAACCTGAAGTGAAGCATCGGAATCTAAAACTGGACTCACAGGACAGGTTGAAATCATAGAAAGATTGAGTGTCCGTCTACTTGTACTTAAGTCGGCATTGTGCATTTTGTATTAAATTCCGATACAATTTCTGTGTTTCATCGTCAATAAGAAGGAGCAAGGTATACAGTAAATCTGAAGTGAAGCATCGGAATAAGAAACTGGACTCACAGGAGAGGTTTAAATCATAGAAAGAGAGAGTGTCAGTGCTCTTTTACTTAAGTCGGCTTTGTTCCTTTTGTATTGATTTCGGAAGCAATTTCTGTATTTCATCGTCAATAAGAAGGTCCAAGGGATACAGTAAACCTGAAGTGATGCATCGGAATCTAAATCTGGACTCACAGGAGACGTTCAAATCATAGATAGTTATAGTGTCAGTCCTCTTGTACTTAAGTCGGCATTGTGTCTTTTGAATTTAATTCCGATGCAATTTCTGTGATTCATCGCCAATAAGAAGGTGCAAGGTATACAGTAAACCTGAAGTGAAGCATCGGTATCCAAAACTGGACCCACAGGAGAGGTTCAAATCATAGAGAGTTAGAGTGTCAGGCTTCTTTTACTTAAGTTGGCATTGTGCCTTTTGTATTAAATTCGAATGCAATTTCTGTGTTTCATCGTCAATAAGATGGTCCAACGGATACAAGAAACCTGAAGTGAAGCATCGGAATCTAAAACTGGACTCACAGGACAGGTTCAAATCATAGAAAGATAGAGTGTCCGTCTACTTGTACTTAAGTCGGCATTGTGCCTTTTGTATTAAATTCCGATGCAATTTCTGTGTTTTATCGTCAATAAGAAGGTGCAAGGTATACAGTAAACCTGAAGTGAAGCATCGAAATCTAAAACTGGACTCACAGGAGAGGTTCAAATTAAAGAAAGTAAGAGCGTCAGTCCTCTTGTACTTAAGTCGGCATTGTACCTTTTGTATTAAATTCGGATGCCATTTCTGTGTGTCATCGTCAATAAGAAGGTCAAAGTGATACAGTACACCTGAAGTGAAGCATCGGAATCTAAAACTGGACACACAGGAGATGTTCAAATCATAGAAAGTTAGAGTGTCATTCCTCTTGTACTTAAGTCAGCATTGAGACTTTTGTATTATATTCGGGTGCAAACTCTGTGTTTCATCGTCAATAAGAAGGTCCAAGGGATACAGTGAACCTGAAGTGAAGCATCGGAATCTAAAACTGCACTCTCATGAGAGGTTCAAATCATAGAAAGTGACAGTGTCAGTCCTCTTTTACTTAAGTCGGCATTGTGCCTTTTGTATTAAATGCCGATGCAATTTCTGTGTTTCATCGTCAATAAGAAGGTCCAAGGTATACAGTAAACCTGAAGTGAACCATCGGAATCTAAAACTGGACTCACAGGAGTGGTCCAAATCATAGAAAGTGAGAATGTCAGTTCTCTTGTACTTAAGTCGGCATTGTGCCTTATGTATTAAATTCCGATGCAATTTCTGTATTTCATCGTCAATTAGAAGGTCCAAGGTATACAGTAAACCTGAAGTGAACCATCTGAATCTAAAACTGGACTCACAGGAGTGGTCCAAATCATAGAAAGTGATAGTGTCAGTCCTCTTGTATTTAAGTCGGCATTGTGCCTTATGTATTAAATTCGGATGCAATTTCTGTGTTTCATCGTCAATTAGAAGTCCAAAGGGATACAGTAAACGTGAAGTGAAGCATCGGATTCTAAAACTGGACTAACAGGAGAGGCTCAAATTATAGAAAGTTAGAGTGTCAGTCCTCATGTCCTTAAGTCGGCATTGTGCCTTTTGAATTTTATTCCGATGCAATTTCTGTGTTTAATCGTCAATTAGAAGGTGCAAGGTATACAGTAAACCTGAGGTGAAGCATCGGAATCTAAAACTGGACTCACAGGAGTGGTCCAAATCATAGAAAGTGAGAGTGTCAGTCTTCTTGTACTGAAGTCGGCATTGTGCCTTATGTATTAAATTCGGATGCAATTTCTGTGTTTCATCGTCATCTAGAAGGTCCAAGGGATACAGTAAACCTGAAGTGAAGCATCGGAATCTAAAACTGGACTCACAGGATAGGTTCAAATCATAGAAAGTTAGAGTGTCAGTCCTCTTGTACTTAAGTCGGCATTGTGCCTTTTGAATTTTATTCCGATGCAATTTGTGCGATTCAACGTCAATAAGAAGATGCAAGGTATACAGTAAACCTGAATTGAAGCATCGGAATCTAAAACTGGACTCACAGGAGAGGTTCAAATCATAGAGAGTTAGAGTGTCAGTCCTCTTGTATTTAAGTCGGCATTGTGCCATTTGTATTAAATTCGGATGCAATTTCTGTATTTCATCGTCAATAAGAAAGTCCAAGGGATACAGTAAACCTGAAGTGAAGCATCGGAATCTAAAACTGGACTCACAGGACAGGTTCAAATCATAGAAAGATTGAGAGTCCGTCTACTTGTTTTTAAGTCGGCATTGTGCCTTTTGTATTAAATTCCGATGCAATTTCTGTGTTTCATCGTCAATAAGAAGGAGCAAGGTATACAGTAAACCTGAAGTGAAGCATCGGAATAAGAAACTGGACTCACAGGAGAGGTTTAAATCATAGAAAGAGAGATTGTCAGTGCTCTTTTACTTAAGTCGGCTTTGTTCCATTTGTATTGATTTCGGATGCAATTTCTGTATTTCATCGTCAATAAGAAGGTCCAAGGGATACAGTAAACCTGAAGTGACGCATCGAAATCTAAAACTGGACTCACAGGAGACGTTCAAATCATAGATAGTTATAGTGTCAGTCCTCTTGTACTTAAGTCGGCATTGTGTCTTTTGAATTTAATTCCGATGCAATTTCTGTGTTTCATCGCCAATAAGAAGGTGCAAGGTATATAGTAAACCTGAAGTGAAGCATCGGTATCCAAAACTGGACCCACAGGAGAGGTTCAATCATAGAGAGTTAGAGTGTCAGGCCTCTTGTACTTAAGTCGGCATTGTGCCTTTTGAATTTAATTCCGATGCAATTTCTGTGTTTCATCGTCAATAAGAAGGTGCAAGGTATACAGTTAACATGAAGTGAAGCATCGGAAAGTAAAACTGGACTCACAGGAGAGGTTCAAATCATAGAAATAGAGAGTGACGGTCCTCTTTTACTTAAGTCGGCATTGTGCCTTTTGTATTAAATTCGAATGCAATTTCTGTGTTTCATCGTCAATAAGATGGTCCAAGGGATACAAGAAACCTGAAGTGAAGCATCGGAATCTAAAACTGGAATCACAGGACAGGTTCAAATCATAGAAAGATAGAGTGTCCGTCTACTTGTACTTAAGTTGGCATTGTGCCTTTTGTATTAAATTCGAATGCCATTTCTGTGTGTCATCGTCAATTAGAAGTTCCAAGGGATACAGTAAACCTGGAGTGAAGCATCGGAATCTAAAACTGGACTCACAGGAGTGGTTCAAATCATACATAGTTAGACAGTCAGTCCTCTTGTACTTAAGTCGGCATTGTGCATTTTGAATTTAATTCCGATGCAATTTCTGTGTTTCATCGTCAATAAGAAGATGCAAGGTATACAGTAAACCCTAATTGAAGCATCGGAATCTAAAACTGGACTCACAGGAGAGGTTCAAATCATAGAGAGTTAGCGTGTCAGTCCTCTTGTACTTAAGTCGGCATTTTGCCTTTTGAATTTAATTCCGATGCAATTTCTATGTTTCATCGTCAATAAGAAGGTGCAAGGTATACAGTAAACCGGAAGTGAAGCATCGCAATCTAAAACTGGACTCACAGGAGAGTTTCAAATCATAGAAAGAGAGAGTGTCAGTCCTCTTGTACTTTTGTCGGCATTGTGCCTTTTGTATTAAATTCCGATGCAATTTCTGTGTTTCATTGTCAATAAGAATGTGCAAGGTATACGGAAAACCTGAAGTGACGCATCGGAAACTAAAACTGGACTCACAGGAGAAGTTCAAATCATAGAAAGTGAGTGTGTCAGTCCTCATTTACTTAAGTCGGCAGTGTGCCTTATTTGTTAAATTCGGATGCAATTTCTGTGTTTCATCGTCAATAAGAAATTCCAAGGGATGCAGTAAACCTGAAGTGAAGCATCGGAATCTAAAACTGGACTCACAGGAGTGGTTCAAATCATAGAAAGTGTGAGTGTCAGTCCTCTTGTAAATAAGTCGGCATTGTGCCTTTTGTACTAAATTCGGATGCAATTTCTATGTTTCATCGTCATTAAGAAGGTCCAAGGTATACAGTAAAGCTGAAGTGAAGCATCTGAATCTAAAAGTGGACTCACAGGAGAGATTCAAATGTTAGAAAGTTAGATTGTCAGTCCTCTTTTACTTAAGTCGGCATTGGGCCTTTTGTATTAAATTCGGATTCAATTTCTGTGTTTCATCGTCAATAAGAAGGTCCAAGGTATACAGTAAACCTGACGTGAAGCATCGGAAAATAAAACTGGTCTCACAGGAGAAGTTCAAATCATAGAAAGTTAGAGTGTCAGTCCTCTTGTACTTAAGTAGGCATTGTGCCTTTTAAAATTAATTCTGATGCAATTTCTGTGTTCCATCGTCAATAAGAAGGTCCAAGGGATTCAGTAAACCTGAAGTGAAGCATCGGAATCAAAAACTGGACTCACAGGAGAGGCTTAAATCATAGAAGGTTTGAGTGTCAGTCCTCTTGCACTTAAGTCGGCATTGTGCCTTTAAATTTAATTCCGATGTAATTTCTGTGTTTCAACGTCAATAAGACAGTGCAAGGTAGACAGTAAACCTGAAGTGAAGTATCGGAATCTAAAACTGGACTCAAAGGAGAGGTTCAAATCATAGAAAACGAAAGTGTCAGTCCTCTTGTACATAAGTCGGCATTGTACCTTTTGTACTAAATTCGGATGCAATTTCTGTGTTTCATCGTCAATTAGAAGTTCCAAGGGATACAATAAACCTGAAGTGAGGCATCGGAATCTAAAAGTGGACTCACAGGAGAGGTTCAAATGTTAGAAAGTTAGAGTGTCAGTCCTCTTTTACTTAAGTCGTCATTGAGCCTTTTGTATTAAACTCGGATGCAATTTCTGTGTTTCATCGTCAATAAGAAGGTCCAAGGTATACAGTAAACCTGAAGTGAAGCATCGGAATCTAAAACTGGACTCACATGAGAGGTTCAAATCATAGAAAGTTAGAGTGTCAGTCCTCTTGTAGTTTTGTCGGCATTGTGCCTTTTGTATTAAATTCCGATGCAATTTCTGTGTTTCATTATCAATAAGAATGTGTAAGGTATACGGTAAACCTGAAGTGACGCATCGGACACTAAAACTGGACTCACAGGAGAAGTTCAACTCATAGAAAGTGAGTGTGTCAGTCGTCTTTTACTTAAGTCGGCATTGTGCCTTTTGTATTAAATTCGAAGCAATTTCTGTGCCTCATCGTCAATAAGAAGTTCCAAGGGATACAGTAAACCTGAAGTGAAGCATCGAAATCTAAAACTGGACTCATAGGAGAGGTTCAAATCATAGAAAGAGAGAGCGTCAGTCCTCTTGTTCTTATGTCGGCATTGGGCCTTTTGTATTAAATTCCGATGCAATTTCTGTGTTTCATCGTCAATAAGAAGGTGCAAGGTATACAGTAAACCTGAAGCGAAGCATCAGAATCTAAAACAGGACTCACAGGAGAGCTTCAAATCATAGCAAGAGAGAGGGACAGTCCTCTTTTACTTATTTCGGCATTGTGAATTTTGTAGTAAATTCCGACGCTATTTCTGTGTTTCATCGTCAATAAGAATGTCCAAGGGATACAGTAAACCTGAAGTGAAGCATCGGAATCTAAAACTGGACTCAAAGGAGAGGTTCAAATCGTAGAAAGCGAGAGTGTCAATCCTCTTTTACTTTAGTCGGCATTATGCATTTTGTAGTAAATTCGATTGCAATCTCTGTGTTTCATCGTCGACAAGAAGGTCCAAGGGATACTGGAAACCTGAAGTGAAGCATCGGAATCTTAAACTGAACTCACAGGAGAGGTTCAAATCATAGAAAGAAAGTGTGTCAGTTCTCTTTTACTTAAGTCGGCATTGTGCCTTTTGTATTAAATTCGGATGCAATTTCTGTCATTCATCGTCAATAAGAAGGTCTAAGGGATACAGTAAACCTGAAGTGAAGCATCGGAATCTAAATCTGGACTCACAGGAGAGGTTCAAATCATTGAAAGTTAGAGTGTCAGTTGTCTTGTTCTTATGTCGGCATTGTGCCTTTTGTATTAAATTCCGATGCAATTTCTGTGTTTCATCGTCAATAAGAAGGTGCAAGGTATACAGTAAACCTGAAGTGATGCATCGGAATCTAAAACTGAACTCACAGGAGAGGTTGAAATCATAGAGAGAAAGGGTGTCAGCCCTCTATTACTTAAGTCGGAATTGTGCTTTTTGTATTAAATTCGGATGCAATTTCTGTGTTTCATCGTCAATAAGAAGGTGCAAGGTATACAGTAAACATGAAGTGAACCATCGGAAACTAAAACTGGACTCACAGGAGAGGTTCGAATCATAGAAAGAGAGAGTGTCAGTCCTCTTTTACTTAAGTCGGAATTGTGCTTTTTGTATTAAATTCGGATGCAATTTCTGTGTTTCATCGTCAATAAGAAGGTCCAAGGGATACAGTAAACCTGAAGTGAAGCATCGGAATCTAAAACTGAACTCACAGGAGAGGTTGAAATCATAGAGAGAAAGGGTGTCAGCCCTCTTTTACTTAAGTCGGCATTGTGTCTTTTGTATTAAATTCGGATGCAATTTCTGTATTTCATCGTCAATTGGAAGGTCCAAAGGATACAGTAATCGTGAAGTGAAGCATCGGAATCTAAAACTGGACTCACAGGAGTGGTTCAAGTCATACATAGTTAGACAGTCAGTCCTCTTGTACTTAAGTCGGCATTGTGCCTTTTGAATTTAATTCCGATGCAATTTCTGTGTTTCATTGTCAATAAGAATGTGCAAGGTATACAAAAACCTGATGTGACGCATCGGAAACTAAAACTGGACTCACAGGAGAAGTTCAAATCATAGAAAGTGAGTGTGTCAGTCCTCATTTACTTAAGTCGGCATTGTGCATTTTTTGTTAAATTCGGATGCAATTTCTGTGTTTCATCGTCAATAAGAAGTTCCAAGGGATGCAGTAAACCTGAAGTGAAGCATCGGAATCTAAAACTGGACCCACAGGACTGGTTCAAATCATAGAAAGTGAGAGTGTCAGTCCACTTGTAAATAAGTCGGCATTGTGTCTTTTGTACTAAATTCGGATGCAATTTCTGTGTTTCATCGTCAATAAGAAGGTCCAAGGTATACAGTAAACCTGACGTGAAGCATCGGAAACTAAAACTGGTCTCACAGGAGAAGTTCAAATCATAGAAAGTTAGAGTGTCAGTCCTCTTGTACTTATGTAGGCATTGTGCCTTTTAAAATTAATTCGGATGCAATTTCAGTGTTCCATCGTCAATAAGAAGGTCCAAGGGATACAGTAAACCTGAAGTGAAGCATCGGAATCAAAAACTGGACTCACAGGAGAGGCTCAAATCGTAGAAAGTTTGAGTGTCAGTCCTCTTGCACTTAAGTCGGCATTGTGCCTTTAAATTTAATTCCGATGCAATTTCTGTGTTTCAACGTCAATATGACAGTGCAAGGTAGACAGTAAACCTGAAGTGAAGCATCGGATACTAAAACTGGTCTCACAGGAGAAGTTCAAATCATAGGAAGTTAGATTGTCAGTCCTCTTGTACTTCAGTAGGCATTGTGCCTTTTAAATTTAATTCGGATGCAATATCTGTGTTTCATCGTCAATAAGAAGGTCCAAGGGATACAGTAAACCTGAAGTGAAGCATCGGAATCTAAAACTGAACTCACAGGAGAGGTTGAAATCATAGAGAGAAAGGGTGTCAGCCCTCTTTTACTTAAGTCGGCATTGTGTCTTTTGTATTAAATTCGGATGCAATTTCTGTATTTCATCGTCAATTGGAAGGTCCAAAGGATACAGTAATCGTGAAGTGAAGCATCGGAATCTAAAACTGGACTCACAGGAGAGGTTCGAATCATAGAAAGAGAGAGTGTCAGTCCTCTTTTACTTAAGTCGGAATTGTGCTTTTTGTATTAAATTCGGATGCAATTTCTGTGTTTCATCGTCAATAAGAAGGTGCAAGGTATACAGTAAACCTGAAGTGAACCATCGGAATCTAAAACTGGACTCACAGGAGTGGTCCAAATCATAGAAAGTGAGAGTGACAGTCCTCTTGTACTTAAGTCGGCATTGTGCCTTATGTATTAAATTCGGATGCAATTTCTGTGTTTCATCGTCAATTAGAAGTTCCAAGGGATACAGTAAACCTGGAGTGAAGCATCGGAATCTAAAACTGGACTCACAGGAGTGGTTCAAATCATACATAGTTAGACAGTCAGTCCTCTTGTACTTAAGTCGGCATTGTGCCTTTTGAATTTAATTCCGATGCAATTTCTGTGTTTCATTGTCAATAAGAATGTGCAAGGTATACAAAAACCTGATGTGACGCATCGGAAACTAAAACTGGACTCACAGGAGAAGTTCAAATCATAGAAAGTGAGTGTGTCGGTCCTCATTTACTTAAGTCGGCATTGTGCATTTTTTGTTAAATTCGGATGCAATTTCTGTGTTTCATCGTCAATAAGAAGTTCCAAGGGATGCAGTAAACCTGAAGTGAAGCATCGGAATCTAAAACTGGACTCACAGGACTGGTTCAAATCATAGAAAGTGAGAGTGTCAGTCCACTTGTAAATAAGTCGGCATTGTGTCTTTTGTACTAAATTCGGATGCAATTTCTGTGTTTCATCGTCAATAAGAAGGTCCAAGGTATACAGTAAACCTGACGTGAAGTATCGGAAACTAAAACTGGTCTCACAGGAGAAGTTCAAATCATAGAAAGTTAGAGTGTCAGTCCTCTTGTACTTATGTAGGCATTGTGCCTTTTAAAATTAATTCGGATGCAATTTCAGTGTTCCATCGTCAATAAGAAGGTCCAAGGGATACAGTAAACCTGAAGTGAAGCATCGGAATCAAAAACTGGACTCACAGGAGAGGCTCAAATCGTAGAAAGTTTGAGTGTCAGTCCTCTTGCACTTAAGTCGGCATTGTGCCTTTAAATTTAATTCCGATGCAATTTCTGTGTTTCAACGTCAATAAGACGGTTCTAGGTATACAGTAAACCTGAAGTGAAGTATCGGAATCTAAAACTAGACTCAAAGGAGAGGTTCAAATCATAGAAAACGAAAGTGTCTGTCCTCTTGTAAATAAGTCGGCATTGTGCCTTTTGTACTAAATTCGGATGCAATTTCTGTGTTTCATCGTCAATTACAAGTTCCAAGGGATACAATAAACCTGAAATGAAGCATCGGAATCTAAAAGTGGACTCACAGGAGAGGTTCAAATGTTAGAAAGTTAGAGTGTCAGTCCTCTTTTACTTAAGTCGGCATTGAGCCTTTTCTATTAAATTCGGATGCAATTTCTGTGTTTCATCGTCAATAAGAAGGTCCAAGGTATACAGTAAACCTGAAGTGAAGCATCGGAAACTAAAACTCGACTCACAGGAGAGGTTCACATCGTAGAGAGTTAGAGTGTCAGTCCTCTTGTAGTTTTGTCGTCATTGTGCCTTTTGTATTAAATTCCGATGAAATTTCTGTGTTTCATTGTCAATAAGAATGTGCAAGGTTTACGGTAAACATGAAGTGACGCATCGGACACTAAAACTGGACTCACAGGAGAAGTTCAACTCATAGAAAGTGAGTGTGTCAGTCGTCTTTTACTTAAGTCGCCATTGTGCCTTTTGTATTAAATTCAGATGCAATTTCTGTGCTTCATCGTCAATAAGAAGTTCCAAGGAATACAGTAAACCTGAAGTGAAGCATCGGAATCTAAAACTGGACTCACAGGAGAGGTTCAAATCATAGAAAGTGAGAGTGTCAGTCCTCTTTTACTTAAGTCGGCATTATGCAATTTGTAGTAAATTCGATTGCAATCTCAGTGTTTCATCATCAACAAGAAGGTCCAAGGGATACTGGAAACCTGAAGTGAAGCATCGGAATCTAAAACTGAACTCACAGGAGAGGTTCAAATCATAGATAGAAAGTGTGTCAGTTCTCTTTTACTTAAGTCGGCATTGTGCCTTTTGTATTAAATTCGGATGCAATTTCTGTAATTCATCGTCAATAAGAAGGTCCAAGGGATACAGTAAACCTGAAGTGAAGCATCGGAATCTAAATCTGGACTCACAGGAGAGGTTCAAATCACTGAAAGTTAGAGTGTCAGTCCTCTTGTTCTTATGTCGGCATTGTGCCTTTTGTATTAAATTCCGATGCATTTTCTGTGTTTCATCGTCAATAAGAAGGTGCAAGGTATACAGTAAACCTGAAGCGAAGCATCGGAATCTAAAACTGGACTCACAGGAGAGGTTCAAATCATAGCAAGAGAGAGGGACAGTCCTCTTTTACTTATTTCGGCATTGTGAATTTTGTAGTAAATTCCGACGCAATTTCTGTGTTTCATCGTCAATAAGAAGGTCCAAGGGATACAGTAAACCTGAAGTGAAGCATCGGAATCTAAAACTGGACTCACAGGAGAGGTTCAAATCATAGAAAGCGAGAGTGTCAGTCCTCTTTTACTTAAGTCGGCATTATGCAATTTGTAGTAAATTCGGTTGCAATCTCTGTGTTTCATCATCAACAAGAAGGTCCAAGGGATACTGGAAACCTGAAGTGAAGCATCGGAATCTAAAACTGAACTCACAGGAGAGGTTCAAATCATAGAGAGTTAGAGTGTCAGTCCTCTTGTACTTATGTCGGCATTTTGCCTTTTGAATTTAATTCCGATGCAATTTCTATAATTCATCATCAATAAGAAGGTGCAAGATATACGGTAACCCTGAAGTGACACATCGGAATCTAAAACTGGACTCACAGGAGAAGTTCAAATCATAGAAAGTGAGAGTGTCAGTCCTCTATTACTTAAATCGGCATTGTGCCTTTTGTATTAAATTCGGATGCAATTTCTGTGTTTCATCGTCAATAAGTAGTTCCAAGGGATACAGTAAACCTGAAGTGAAGCATCGGAATCTAAAACTTGACTCACAGGAGAGGTTCAAATCATATGATGTGAGTGTGTCAGTCCTCATGTAAATAAGTCGGCATTCTGCCTTTTGTACAATATTCGGATGCAATTCCTATGTTTCATCGTCATTAAGAAGGTCCAAGGTGTACAGTAAACCTTAAGTGAAGCATCGGAATCTAAAAGTGGACTCACAGGAGACGTTCATATCTTAGAAAGTTAGAGTGTCAGTCCTCTTTTACTTAATTCGGCATTGTGGCTTTTATATTATATTCGAATGCTATTTCTGTATTTCATCGTCAATAAGAAGGTCCAAGGGATACAGTAAACCTGAAGTGAAGCATCGGAAACTACAACTGGACTCACAGGAGGGGTTCAAATCACAGAAAGTTAGAGTGTCAGTCCTCTTGTACTTATGTCGGCACTGCGCCTTTTGTAATAAATTCCGAAGCAATTTCTGTGTTTCATCGTCAATAAGAAGGTCCAAGGGATACAGTAAACCTGAAATGAAGCATCGGAATCTAAAACTGGACTCACAGGAGAGGTTCAATTCATAGAAAACGAGAGTGTCAGTCCTCTTTTACTTAAGTCGGCATTGTGCATTTTGTAGTAAATTCGGATGCAATCTCTGTGTTTCATCGTCAACAAGAAGGTCCTAGGGATACTGTAAAATTGAAGTGAAGCATCGGAATCTAAAACTGAACACACAGGAGAGGTTCAAAACATAGATAGAAAGAGTGTCAGTCCTCTTTTACTTAAGTCGGCATTGTGCCTTTTGTATTAAATTCGGATGCAATTTCTGTAATTCATCGTCAATAAGAAGGTCCAAGGGATACAGTAAACCTGAAGTGAAGCATCGGAATCTAAAACTGTACTCACAGGAGAGGTTCAAATCATAGAAAGTGAGAGTGTCAGTCTTCTTGTACTTAAGTCGGCATTGTGCCTTTTGTATTAAATTCGGATTCAATTTCTGTGTTTCATCGTAAATTAGAAGTTCCAAGAGATACAGTAAACCTGAAGTGAAGCATCGGAATCTAAAACTGGACTCACAGGAGAGGTTCAAATCATACATAGTTATAGTGTCAGTCCTCTTGTACTTATGTCGGCATTGTGCCTTTTGAATTTAATTCCGATGCAATTTCTGTGTTTCATCGTCAATTAGAAGATGCAAGGTATACACTAAACCTGAAGTGAAGCATCGGAATCTAAAACTGGATTCACAGGAGAGGTTCAAATCATAGAGAGTTAGAGTGTCAGTCCTCTTGTACTTATGTCGGGATTTTGCCTTTTGAATTTAATTCCGATGCAATTTCTATGTTTCATCGTCAATAAGAAGATGCAAGGTACACAGAAAACCTGAAGTGATGCATCGGAATCTAAAACTGGACTCACAGGAGAGGTTCAAATCATAGAAAGCGAGAATGTCAGTCCTCTTTTACTTAAGTCGGCATTGTTGCTTTTGTATTATATTCGAATGCAATTTCTGAATTTCATCGTCAATAAGAAGGTCCAAGGGATACAGTAACCTAAAGTGAAGCATCAGAAACTAAAACCTGACTCACAGGAGAGGTTCAAATCATATAATGTGAGAGTGTCAGTCCTCTTGTAAATAAGTCGGCATTCTGCCTTTTGTACTATATTCGGATGCAATTCCTATGTTTCATCGTCATTAAGAAGGTCCAAGGTGTAGAGTAAACCTTAAGTGAAACATCGGAATCTAAAAGTGGACTCACAGGAGACGTTCAAATCATACATAGTTATAGTGTCAGTCCTCTTGTACTTAAGTCGGCATTGTGCCTTTTGAATTTAATTCCGTTGCAATTTCTGTGTTTCATCGTCAATTAGAAGATGCAAGGTATACACTAAACCTGAAGTGAAGCATCGGAATCTAAAACTGGATTCACAGGAGAGGTTCAAATCATAGAGAGTTAGAGTGTCAGTCCTCTTGTACTTATGTCGGCATTTTGCCTTTTGAATTTAATTCCGATGCAATTTCTATGTTTCATCATCAATAAGAAGGTGCAAGATATACGGTAACCCTGAAGTGACGCATCGGAATCTAAAACTGGACTCACAGGAGAAGTTCAAATCATAGAAAGTGAGAGTGTCAGTCCTCTATTACTTAAATCGGCATTGTGCCTTTTGTATTAAATTCGGATGCAATTTCTGTGTTTCATCGTCAATAAGTAGTTCCAAGGGATACAGTAAACCTGAAGTGAAGCATCGGAATCTAAAACTTGACTCACAGGAGAGGTTCAAATCATATGATGTGAGTGTGTCAGTCCTCTTGTAAATAAGTCGGCATTCTGCCTTTTGTACTATATTCGGATGCAATTCCTATGTTTCATCGTCATTAAGAAGGTCCAAGGTGTACAGTAAACCTTAAGTGAAGCATTGGAATCTAAAAGTGGACTCACAGGAGACGTTCATATCTTAGAAAGTTAGAGTGTCAGTCCTCTTTTACTTAAGTCGGCATTGTGGCTTTTATATTATATTCGAATGCAATTTCTGTATTTCATCGTCAATAAGATGGTCCAAGGGGTACAGTAAACCTGAAGTGAAGCATCGGAAACTACAACTGGACTCACAGGAGGGGTTCAAATCACAGAAAGTTAGAGTGTCAGTCCTCTTGTACTTATGTCGGCACTGCGCCTTTTGTATTAAATTCCGAAGCAATTTCTGTGTTTCATCGTCAATAAGAAGGTCCAAGGGATACAGTAAACCTGAAATGAAGCATCGGAATCTAAAACTGGACTCACAGGAGAGGTTCAATTCATAGAAAACGAGAGTGTCAGTCCTCTTTTACTTAAGTCGGCATTGTGCATTTTGTAGTAAATTCGGATGCAATCTCTGTGTTTCATCGTCAACAAGAAGGTCCTAGGGATACTGTAAAATTGAAGTGAAGCATCGGAATCTAAAACTGAACTCACAGGAGAGGTTCAAAACATAGATAGAAAGAGTGTCAGTCCTCTTTAACTTAAGTCGGCATTGTGCCTTTTGTATTAAATTCGGATTCTATTTCTGTAATTCATCGTCAATAAGAAGGTCCAAGGTATACAGTTAACCTGAAGTGATGCATTGGAATCTAAAGCATGGACTCACAGGAGAGGTTCAAATCATAGAAAGGGAGAGTACCAGTATTCTTATACTTAAGTCGGCATAGTGCCTTTTGTATTAAATTCGGATGCAATTTCTGTGTTTCATCGTCAATAAGAAGGTGCAAGGTATACAGTAAACATGAAGTGAACCATCGGAAACTAAAACTGGACTCACAGGAGAGGTTCACATCATAGAAAGTGAGAGTGTCAGTCTTCTTGTACTTAAGTCGGCATTGTGCCTTTTGTATTAAATCTGGATGCAATTTCTGTGTTTCATCGTCAATTTGAAGTTCCAAGGGATACAGTAAACCTGAAGTGAAGCATCGGAATCTAAAACTGGACTCACAGGAGAGGTTCAAATCATACATAGTTATAGTGTCAGTCCACTTATTCTTAAGTCGGCATTGTGACTTTTGAATTTAATTCCGATGCAATTTCTGTGTTTCATCGTCAATTAGAAGATGCAAGGTATACACTAAACCTGAAGTGAAGCATCGGAATCTAAAACTGGATTCACAGGAGAGGTTCAAATCATAGAGAGTTAGAGTGTCAGTCCTCTTGTACTTATGTCGGCATTTTGCCTTTTGAATTTAATTCCGATGCAATTTCTATGTTTCATCATCAATGAGAAGGTGCAAGGTATACGGTAACCCTGAAGTGACGCATCGGAATCTAAAACTGGACTCACAGGAGAAGTTCAAATCATAGAATGTGAGAGTGTCAGTCCTCTATTACTTAAATCGGCATTGTGCATTTTGTATTAAATTCGGATGCAATTTCTGTGTTTCATCATCAATAAGTAGTTCCAATGGATACAGTAAACCTGAAGTGAAGCATCGGAATCTAAAACTTGACTCACAGGAGAGGTTCAAATCATATAATGTGAGAGTGTCAGTCCTCTTGTAAATAAGTCGGCATTCTGCCTTTTGTACTATATTCGGATGCAATTCCTATGTTTCATCGTCATTAAGAAGGTCCAAGGTGTACAGTAAACCATAAGTGAAGCAACGGAATCTAAAAGTGGACTCACAGGAAACGTTTATATCTTAGAAAGTTAGAGTGTCAGTCCTCTTTTACTTAAGTCGGCATTGTGCCTTTTGTATTAAATTCCGATGCATTTTCTGTGTTTCATCGTCAATAAGAAGGTGCAAGGTATACAGTAAACCTGAAGCGAAGCATCGGAATCTAAAACTGGACTCACAGGAGAGGTTCAAATCATAGCAAGAGAGAGGGACAGTCCTCTTTTACTTATTTCGGCATTGTGAATTTTGTAGTAAATTCCGACGCAATTTCTGTGTTTCATCGTCAATAAGAAGGTCCAAGGGATACAGTAAACCTGAAGTGAAGCATCGGAATCTAAAACTGGACTCACAGGAGAGGTTCAAATCATAGAAAGCGAGAGTGTCAGTCCTCTTTTACTTAAGTCGGCATTATGCAATTTGTAGTAAATTCGGTTGCAATCTCTGTGTTTCATCATCAACAAGAAGGTCCAAGGGATACTGGAAACCTGAAGTGAAGCATCGGAATCTAAAACTGAACTCACAGGAGAGGTTCAAATCATAGAGAGTTAGAGTGTCAGTCCTCTTGTACTTATGTCGGCATTTTGCCTTTTGAATTTAATTCCGATGCAATTTCTATAATTCATCATCAATAAGAAGGTGCAAGATATACGGTAACCCTGAAGTGACACATCGGAATCTAAAACTGGACTCACAGGAGAAGTTCAAATCATAGAAAGTGAGAGTGTCAGTCCTCTATTACTTAAATCGGCATTGTGCCTTTTGTATTAAATTCGGATGCAATTTCTGTGTTTCATCGTCAATAAGTAGTTCCAAGGGATACAGTAAACCTGAAGTGAAGCATCGGAATCTAAAACTTGACTCACAGGAGAGGTTCAAATCATATGATGTGAGTGTGTCAGTCCTCATGTAAATAAGTCGGCATTCTGCCTTTTGTACAATATTCGGATGCAATTCCTATGTTTCATCGTCATTAAGAAGGTCCAAGGTGTACAGTAAACCTTAAGTGAAGCATCGGAATCTAAAAGTGGACTCACAGGAGACGTTCATATCTTAGAAAGTTAGAGTGTCAGTCCTCTTTTACTTAATTCGGCATTGTGGCTTTTATATTATATTCGAATGCTATTTCTGTATTTCATCGTCAATAAGAAGGTCCAAGGGATACAGTAAACCTGAAGTGAAGCATCGGAAACTACAACTGGACTCACAGGAGGGGTTCAAATCACAGAAAGTTAGAGTGTCAGTCCTCTTGTACTTATGTCGGCACTGCGCCTTTTGTAATAAATTCCGAAGCAATTTCTGTGTTTCATCGTCAATAAGAAGGTCCAAGGGATACAGTAAACCTGAAATGAAGCATCGGAATCTAAAACTGGACTCACAGGAGAGGTTCAATTCATAGAAAACGAGAGTGTCAGTCCTCTTTTACTTAAGTCGGCATTGTGCATTTTGTAGTAAATTCGGATGCAATCTCTGTGTTTCATCGTCAACAAGAAGGTCCTAGGGATACTGTAAAATTGAAGTGAAGCATCGGAATCTAAAACTGAACACACAGGAGAGGTTCAAAACATAGATAGAAAGAGTGTCAGTCCTCTTTTACTTAAGTCGGCATTGTGCCTTTTGTATTAAATTCGGATGCAATTTCTGTAATTCATCGTCAATAAGAAGGTCCAAGGGATACAGTAAACCTGAAGTGAAGCATCGGAATCTAAAACTGTACTCACAGGAGAGGTTCAAATCATAGAAAGTGAGAGTGTCAGTCTTCTTGTACTTAAGTCGGCATTGTGCCTTTTGTATTAAATTCGGATTCAATTTCTGTGTTTCATCGTAAATTAGAAGTTCCAAGAGATACAGTAAACCTGAAGTGAAGCATCGGAATCTAAAACTGGACTCACAGGAGAGGTTCAAATCATACATAGTTATAGTGTCAGTCCTCTTGTACTTATGTCGGGATTTTGCCTTTTGAATTTAATTCCGATGCAATTTCTATGTTTCATCGTCAATAAGAAGATGCAAGGTACACAGAAAACCTGAAGTGATGCATCGGAATCTAAAACTGGACTCACAGGAGAGGTTCAAATCATAGAAAGCGAGAATGTCAGTCCTCTTTTACTTAAGTCGGCATTGTTGCTTTTGTATTATATTCGAATGCAATTTCTGAATTTCATCGTCAATAAGAAGGTCCAAGGGATACAGTAACCTAAAGTGAAGCATCAGAAACTAAAACCTGACTCACAGGAGAGGTTCAAATCATATAATGTGAGAGTGTCAGTCCTCTTGTAAATAAGTCGGCATTCTGCCTTTTGTACTATATTCGGATGCAATTCCTATGTTTCATCGTCATTAAGAAGGTCCAAGGTGTAGAGTAAACCTTAAGTGAAACATCGGAATCTAAAAGTGGACTCACAGGAGACGTTCAAATCATACATAGTTATAGTGTCAGTCCTCTTGTACTTAAGTCGGCATTGTGCCTTTTGAATTTAATTCCGTTGCAATTTCTGTGTTTCATCGTCAATTAGAAGATGCAAGGTATACACTAAACCTGAAGTGAAGCATCGGAATCTAAAACTGGATTCACAGGAGAGGTTCAAATCATAGAGAGTTAGAGTGTCAGTCCTCTTGTACTTATGTCGGCATTTTGCCTTTTGAATTTAATTCCGATGCAATTTCTATGTTTCATCATCAATAAGAAGGTGCAAGATATACGGTAACCCTGAAGTGACGCATCGGAATCTAAAACTGGACTCACAGGAGAAGTTCAAATCATAGAAAGTGAGAGTGTCAGTCCTCTATTACTTAAATCGGCATTGTGCCTTTTGTATTAAATTCGGATGCAATTTCTGTGTTTCATCGTCAATAAGTAGTTCCAAGGGATACAGTAAACCTGAAGTGAAGCATCGGAATCTAAAACTTGACTCACAGGAGAGGTTCAAATCATATGATGTGAGTGTGTCAGTCCTCTTGTAAATAAGTCGGCATTCTGCCTTTTGTACTATATTCGGATGCAATTCCTATGTTTCATCGTCATTAAGAAGGTCCAAGGTGTACAGTAAACCTTAAGTGAAGCATTGGAATCTAAAAGTGGACTCACAGGAGACGTTCATATCTTAGAAAGTTAGAGTGTCAGTCCTCTTTTACTTAAGTCGGCATTGTGGCTTTTATATTATATTCGAATGCAATTTCTGTATTTCATCGTCAATAAGATGGTCCAAGGGGTACAGTAAACCTGAAGTGAAGCATCGGAAACTACAACTGGACTCACAGGAGGGGTTCAAATCACAGAAAGTTAGAGTGTCAGTCCTCTTGTACTTATGTCGGCACTGCGCCTTTTGTATTAAATTCCGAAGCAATTTCTGTGTTTCATCGTCAATAAGAAGGTCCAAGGGATACAGTAAACCTGAAATGAAGCATCGGAATCTAAAACTGGACTCACAGGAGAGGTTCAATTCATAGAAAACGAGAGTGTCAGTCCTCTTTTACTTAAGTCGGCATTGTGCATTTTGTAGTAAATTCGGATGCAATCTCTGTGTTTCATCGTCAACAAGAAGGTCCTAGGGATACTGTAAAATTGAAGTGAAGCATCGGAATCTAAAACTGAACTCACAGGAGAGGTTCAAAACATAGATAGAAAGAGTGTCAGTCCTCTTTAACTTAAGTCGGCATTGTGCCTTTTGTATTAAATTCGGATTCTATTTCTGTAATTCATCGTCAATAAGAAGGTCCAAGGTATACAGTTAACCTGAAGTGATGCATTGGAATCTAAAGCATGGACTCACAGGAGAGGTTCAAATCATAGAAAGGGAGAGTACCAGTATTCTTATACTTAAGTCGGCATAGTGCCTTTTGTATTAAATTCGGATGCAATTTCTGTGTTTCATCGTCAATAAGAAGGTGCAAGGTATACAGTAAACATGAAGTGAACCATCGGAAACTAAAACTGGACTCACAGGAGAGGTTCACATCATAGAAAGTGAGAGTGTCAGTCTTCTTGTACTTAAGTCGGCATTGTGCCTTTTGTATTAAATCTGGATGCAATTTCTGTGTTTCATCGTCAATTTGAAGTTCCAAGGGATACAGTAAACCTGAAGTGAAGCATCGGAATCTAAAACTGGACTCACAGGAGAGGTTCAAATCATACATAGTTATAGTGTCAGTCCACTTATTCTTAAGTCGGCATTGTGACTTTTGAATTTAATTCCGATGCAATTTCTGTGTTTCATCGTCAATTAGAAGATGCAAGGTATACACTAAACCTGAAGTGAAGCATCGGAATCTAAAACTGGATTCACAGGAGAGGTTCAAATCATAGAGAGTTAGAGTGTCAGTCCTCTTGTACTTATGTCGGCATTTTGCCTTTTGAATTTAATTCCGATGCAATTTCTATGTTTCATCATCAATGAGAAGGTGCAAGGTATACGGTAACCCTGAAGTGACGCATCGGAATCTAAAACTGGACTCACAGGAGAAGTTCAAATCATAGAATGTGAGAGTGTCAGTCCTCTATTACTTAAATCGGCATTGTGCATTTTGTATTAAATTCGGATGCAATTTCTGTGTTTCATCATCAATAAGTAGTTCCAATGGATACAGTAAACCTGAAGTGAAGCATCGGAATCTAAAACTTGACTCACAGGAGAGGTTCAAATCATATAATGTGAGAGTGTCAGTCCTCTTGTAAATAAGTCGGCATTCTGCCTTTTGTACTATATTCGGATGCAATTCCTATGTTTCATCGTCATTAAGAAGGTCCAAGGTGTACAGTAAACCATAAGTGAAGCAACGGAATCTAAAAGTGGACTCACAGGAAACGTTTATATCTTAGAAAGTTAGAGTGTCAGTCCTCTTTTACTTAAGTCGGCATTGGGCCTTTTGTATTAAATTCGGATGCAATTTCTGTGTTTCATCGTCATTAAGAAGGTCCAAGGTATACAGTAAACCTGAAGTGAAGCATCGGAAACTGAAACTGGTCTCACAGGACAGGTTCAAGTCATAGAAATTGTGAGTGTCAGTCCTCTTGTACTTAAGTGGGCATTGTGCCTTTTGCATTAAATTCGGATGCGAACTCTGTGTTTCATCGTAAATAAGAAGGTCCAAGGGTTACAGAAAACCTGAAGTGAAGCATCGGAATCTAAAACTGGACTCACAGGAGAGGTTCAAACATAGACAGTTAGAGTGTCGGTCCTCTTGTACTTAAGTCGTCATTGTGCCTTTTGTATTAAATTCGGATGCAATTTCCGTGTCTCATCGTCAATAAGAAGGTGCAAGGTATACAGTAAACCTGAAGTGATGCATCGGAATCTAAAACTGGACTCACAGGAGGGGTTCAAATCATAGAAAGAGAGAGTGTCAGTCCTCATTTACTTAAGTCGGCATTGTGCCTTTTGAATTTAATTCCGATGCAATTTCTGTGTTACATCGTCAATTAGAAGATGCAAGGTATACACTAAACCTGAAGTGAAGCATCGGAATCTAAAACTGGATTCACAGGAGAGGTTCAAATCATAGAGAGTTAGAGTGTCAGTCCTCTTGTACTTATGTCGTCATTTTGCCTATTGAATTTAATTCCGATGCAATTTCTATGTTTCATCATCAATAAGAAGGTCCAAGGTATACGGTAACCCTGAAGTGACGCATCGGAATCTAAAACTGGACTCACAGGAGAAGTTCAAATCATAGAAAGTGAGAGTGTCAGTCCTATATTACTTAAATCGGCATTGTGCCTTTTGTATTAAATTCGGACGCAATTTCTGTGTTTCATCGTCAATAAGAAGGTCCAAGGGATACAGTAAACCTGAAATGAAGCATCGGAATCTATAACTGGACTCACAGGAGAGGTTCAATTCATAGAAAGCGAGAGTGTCAGTCCTCTTTTACTTAAGTCGGCATTGTGCATTTTGTAGTAAATTCGGATGCAATCTCTGTGTTTCATCGTCAACAAGAAGGTCCAAGGGATACTGTAAAATTGAAGTGAAGCATCGGAATCTAAAACTGAACTCACAGGAGAGGTTCAAATCATAGAAAGAAAGAGTGTCAGTCCTGTTTTACTTAAGTCGGCATTGTGCCTTTTGTATTAAATTCGGATGCAATTTCTATAATTCATCGTCAATAAGAAGGTCCAAGGAATACAGTAAACCTGAAGTGAAGCATCGGAATCTAAAACTGGACTCATAGGAGAGTTTCAAATCATTGAAAGTTAGAGGGTCAGTCCTCTTGTTCTTATGTCGGCATTGTGCCTTTTGTATTAAATTCCGATGCAATATCTGTATTTCATCGTCAATAAGAAGGTTCCAGGTATACAGTAAACCTGAAGTGATTCATCGGAATCTAAAACTGGACTCACAAGAGAGGTTCAAATCATAGAAAGAGAGAGCGTCAGTCCTCATTTACTTAAGTCGGCATTGTGCCTTTTGTATTAAAATCAGATGCAATTACTGTGTTTCATCGTCAATAAGAAGGACCAAGGTATACAGTTAACCTGAAGTGATGCATTGGAATCTAAAACATGGACTCACAGGAGAGGTTCAAATCATAGAAAGGGAGAGTGACAGTCCTCTTGTACTTAAGGCGGTATAGTGCCTTTTGTATTAAATTCGGATGCAATTTCTGTGTTTCATCGTCAATAAGAAGGTGCAAGGTATACAGTAAACATGAAGTGAACCATCGGAAACTAAAACTGGACTCACAGGAGAGGTTCAAATCATAGAAAGTGAGAGTGTCAGTCTTCTTGTACTTAAGTCGGCATTGTGCCTTTTGTATTAAACTTGGATGCAATTTCTGTGTTTCATCGTCAATTAGAAGTTCCAAGGGATACAGCAAACCTGAAGTGAAGCATCGGAATCTAAAACTGGACTCACAGGAGAGGTTCAAATCATACATAGTTATAGTGTCAGTCCACTTGTTCTTAAGTCAGCATTGTGACTTTTGAATTTAATTCCGATGCAATTTCTGTGTTTCATCGTCAATTAGAAGATGCAAGGTATACACTAAACCTGAAGTGAAGCATCGGAATCTAAAACTGGATTCACAGGAGAGGTTCAAATCATAGAGAGTTAGAGTGTCAGTCCTCTTGTACTTATGTCGGCATTTTGCCTTTTGAATTTAATTCCGATGCAATTTCTATGTGTCATCATCAATGAGAAGGTGCAAGCTATACGGTAACACTGAAGTGACGCATCGGAATCTAAAACTGGACTCACAGGAGAAGTTCAAATCATAGAAAGTGAGAGTGTCAGTCCTCTATTACTTAAATCGGCAATGTGCCTTTTGTATTAAATTCGGATGCAATTTCTGTGTTTCATCGTCAATAAGTAGTTCCAACGGATACAGTAAACCTGAAGTGAAGCATCGGAATCTAAAACTTGACTCACAGGAGAGGTTCAAATCATATAATGCGAGAGTGTCAGTCCTCTTGTAAATAAGTCGGCATTCTGCCTTTTGTACTATATTCGGATGCAATTCCTATGTTTCATCGTCATTAAGAAGGTCCAAGGTGTACAGTAAACCTTAAGTGAAGCAACGGAATCTAAAAGTGGACTCACAGGAGACGTTTATATCTTAGAAAGTTAGAGTGTCAGTCATCTTTTACTTAAGTCGGCATTGGACCTTTTGTATTAAATTCGGATGCAATTTCTGTGTTCCATCGTCAATAACAAGGTCCAAGGTATACAGTAAACCTGAAGTGAAGCATCGGAAACTAAAACTGGTCTCACAGGTCAGGTTCACGTCATAGAGGATGTGAGTGTCAGTCCTCTTGTACTTAAGTCGGCATTGTGCCTTTTGTATTAAATTCGGATGCGAACTCTGTGTTTCATCGTAAATAAGAAGGTCCAAGGGATACAGAAAACCTGAAGTGATGCATCGGAATCTAGAACTGGACTCACAGGAGAGGTTCAAACATAGACAGTTAGAGTGTCGGTCCTCTTGTACTTAAGTCGGCATTGTGCCTTTTGTATTAAATTCGGATGCAATTTCTGTGTTTCATCGTCAATAAGAAGGTCCAAGGGATACATTAAACCTGAAGTGAAGCATCGATATCCAAAACTTTACTCACAAGTGAGGTTCAAATCATATACAGTTAGAGTGTCAGTCCTCTAGTTCTTAAGTCGGCATTGTGACTTTTGTATTAAATTCGGATGCTAACTCTGTGTTTCATCGTCAATAAGAAGGTCTAAGGGATACTGTAAACCTGAAGTGAAGCATCGGAATCTAAAACTGGACTCACAGGGGAGGTTCAAATCATAGAAAGTGAAAGTGTCAGTTCTCTTGTACTTAAGTCGGCATTGTGCCTTTTGTATTGAATTCGGATGCAATTTCTGTGTTTCATCGTCAATAAGAAGGTGCTAGTTATACAGTAAACCTAAAGTGAAGCATCGGAATCTAAAACTGGACTCACAGGAGAGGTTCAAATCATAGAACGTTAGAGTGTCAGTCCACTTGTACTTAAGTCGGCATTGTGCCTTTTGTATTAAATTTGATTGCAATTTCTGTGTTCTTTCGTCAATAAGAAGGTCCAAGGGTTACAGTAAACCTGAAGTGAGGCATCGGAATCTAAAACTGGACTCACAGGAGAGGTTCAAATCATAGAAAGTGACGGAGTCAGTCCTTTTGTACTTAAGTCGGCATTGTGCCTTTTGTATTAAATTCCGATGCAATTTCTGTGTTTCATCGTCAATTAGAATTTCCAAGGGATACAATAAACTGAAGTGAAGCATCGGAATCTACAACTGGACTCACAGGAGGGGTTCAAATCATAGAGAGTTAGAGTGTCAGTCCTCTTGTACTTACGTCGGCATAGCGCCTTTTGTATTAAATTCCGATGCAATTTCTGTGTTTCATCGTCAATAAGAAGGTGTAGGTTATACGGTAAACCTGAAGTGACGCATCGGAATCTAAAACTGGACTCACAGGAGAAGTTCAAATCATAGAAAGTGAGAGTGTCAGTCCTCTTGTAAATAAGTAGGCATTCTGCCTTTTGTACTATATTCGGATGCAATTGCTATGTTTCATCGTCATTAAAAAGGTCTAAGGTATACAGTAAACCTGAAGTGAAGCATTGGAATCTAAAAGTGGACTCACAGGAGACGTTCAAATCGTAGAAAGTGAGAGTGTCAGTCCTCTTGTACTTAAGTCGGCATTGTGCTTTTTGTATTAAATTCGGATGCAATTTCTGTGTTTCGTCGTCAAGAAGAAGTTCCAAGGGATACAGTAAACCTGTAGTGAAGCATCGGAATCTATCACTGGACTCACAGGAGAGGTTCAAATCGTAGAAAGTGAGAGTGTCAGTCCTCTTGTACATAAGACAGCATTCTGCCTTTTGTATTCAATTCGGATGCAATTTCTCCGTTTCATCGGCAATAAGAAGGTTCAAGCTATACAGTAAACCTGAAGTGATGCATCGGAATCTAAAACTGGACTCACAAGAGAGGTTCAAATCATAGAAAGAGAGAGCGTCAGTCCTCATTTACTTAAGTCGGCATTGTGCCTTTTGTATTAAAATCAGATGCAATTACTGTGTTTCATCGTCAATAAGAAGGACCAAGGTATACAGTTAACCTGAAGTGATGCATTGGAATCTAAAACATGGACTCACAGGAGAGGTTCAAATCATAGAAAGGGAGAGTGACAGTCCTCTTGTACTTAAGGCGGCATAGTGCCTTTTGTATTAATTTCGGATGCAATTTCTGTGTTTCATCGTCAATAAGAAGGTGCAAGGTATACAGTAAACATGAAGTGAACCATCGGAAACTAAAACTGGACTCACAGGAGAGGTTCAAATCATAGAAAGTGAGAGTGTCAGTCTTCTTGTACTTAAGTCGGCATTGTGCCTTTTGTATTAAATTTGGATGCAATTTCTGTGTTTCATCGTCAATTAGAAGTTCCAAGGGATACAGCAAACCTGAAGTGAAGCATCGGAATCTAAAACTGGACTCACAGGAGAGGTTCAAATCATACATAGTTATAGTGTCAGTCCACTTGTTCTTAAGTCAGCATTGTGACTTTTGAATTTAATTCCGATGCAATTTCTGTGTTTCATCGTCAATTAGAAGATGCAAGGTATACACTAAACCTGAAGTGAAGCATCGGAATCTAAAACTGGATTCACAGGAGAGGTTCAAATCATAGAGAGTTAGAGTGTCAGTCCTCTTGTACTTATGTCGGCATTTTGCCTTTTGAATTTAATTCCGATGCAATTTCTATGTGTCATCATCAATGAGAAGGTGCAAGCTATACGGTAACACTGAAGTGACGCATCGGAATCTAAAACTGGACTCACAGGAGAAGTTCAAATCATAGAAAGTGAGAGTGTCAGTCCTCTATTACTTAAATCGGCAATGTGCCTTTTGTATTAAATTCGGATGCAATTTCTGTGTTTCATCGTCAATAAGTAGTTCCAACGGATACAGTAAACCTGAAGTGAAGCATCGGAATCTAAAACTTGGTTCACAGGAGAGGTTCAAATCATATATTGCGAGAGTGTCAGTCCTCTTGTAAATAAGTCGGCATTCTGCCTTTTGTACTATATTCGGATGCAATTCCTATGTTTCATCGTCATTAAGAAGGTCCAAGGTGTACAGTAAACCTTAAGTGAAGCAACGGAATCTAAAAGTGGACTCACAGGAGACGTTTATATCTAAGAAAGTTAGAGTGTCAGTCATCTTTTACTTAAGTCGGCATTGGACCTTTTGTATTAAATTCGGATGCAATTCCTGTGTTCCATCGTCTATAACAAGGTCCAAGGTATACAGTAAACCTGAAGTGAAGCATCGGAAACTAAAACTGGTCTCACAGGTCAGGTTCACGTCATAGAAGATGTGAGTGTCAGTCCTCTTGTACTTAAGTCGGCATTGTGCCTTTTGTATTAAATTCGGATGCGAACTCTGTGTTTCATCGTAAATAAGAAGGTCCAAGGGATACAGAAAACCTGAAGTGATGCATCGGAATCTAGAACTGGACTCACAGGAGAGGTTCAAACATAGACAGTTAGAGTGTCGGTCCTCTTGTACTTAAGTCGGCATTGTGCCTTTTGTATTAAATTCGGATGCAATTTCTGTGTTTCATCGTCAATAAGTAGGTCCAAGGGATACAGTAAACCTGAAGTGAAGCATCGATATCCAAAACTTTACTCACAAGTGAGGTTCAAATCATATACAGTTAGAGTGTCAGTCCTCTAGTTCTTAAGTCGGCATTGTGACTTTTGTATTAAATTCGGATGCTAACTCTGTGTTTCATCGTCAATAAGAAGGTCTAAGGGATACTGTAAACCTGAAGTGAAGCATCGGAATCTAAAACTGGACTCACAGGGGAGGTTCAAATCATAGAAAGTGAAAGTGTCACTTCTCTTGTACTTAAGTCGGCATTGTGCCTTTTGTATTGAATTCGGATGCGATTTCTGTGTTTCATCGTCAATAAGAAGGTACAAGGGATACAGTAAACCTGAAGTAAGGCATCGGAATCTAAAAATGGACTCACAGGACAGGTTCAAATCATTGAAAGTGAGAGTGTTAGTCCTCTTGTACTTAAGTCGGCATTGTGCCTTTTGTATTAAATTCGGATGCAATTTCTGTGTT
This sequence comes from Schistocerca serialis cubense, assembly GCF_023864345.2. NCBI lineage: Eukaryota > Metazoa > Arthropoda > Insecta > Orthoptera > Acrididae > Schistocerca > Schistocerca serialis. Next base: position 4,277,073 of record NW_026048462.1, read on the forward strand.
TCATCGTCAATAAGAAGGTGCTAGTTATACAGTAAACCTAAAGTGAAGCATCGGAATCTAAAACTGGACTCACAGGAGAGGTTCAAATCATAGAACGTTAGAGTGTCAGTCCACTTGTACTTAAGTCGGCATTGTGCCTTTTGTATTAAATTTGATTGCAATTTCTGTGTTCTTTCGTCAATAAGAAGGTCCAAGGGTTACAGTAAACCTGAAGTGAAGCATCGGAATCTAAAACTGGACTCACAGGAGAGGTTCAAATCGTAGAAAGCGAGAGTGTCAGTCCTCTTGTACTTAAGTCAGCAATGTGCCTTTTGTATTAAATTCGGATGCAATTTCTGTGTTTCATCGTCAATAAGAAGGTGCAAGTTATACAGTAAACCTGAAGAGAGGCATCGGAATCTAAAACTGGACTCACAGGAGAGGTTCAAATCATAGAAAGTGACGGAGTCAGTCCTTTTGTACTTAAGTCGGCATTGTGCCTTTTGTATTAAATTCCGATGCAATTTCTGTGTTTCATCGTCAATTAGAAGTTCCAAGGGATACAATAAACTGAAGTGAAGCATCGGAAGCTACAACTGGACTCACAGGAGGGGTTCAAATCATAGAGAGTTAGAGTGTCAGTCCTCTTGTACTTACGTCGGCATAGCGCCTTTTGTATTAAATTCCGATGCAATTTCTGTGTTTCATCGTCAATAAGAAGGTGTAGGTTATACGGTAAACCTGAAGTGACGCATCGGAATCTAAAACTGGACTCACAGGAGAAGTTCAAATCATAGAAAGTGAGAGTGTCAGTCCTCTTGTAAATAAGTAGGCATTCTGCCTTTTGTACTATATTCGGATGCAATTGCTATGTTTCATCGTCATTAAAAAGGTCCAAGGTATACAGTAAACCTGAAGTGAAGCATTGGAATCTAAAAGTGGACTCACAGGAGACGTTCAAATCATAGAAAGTGAGAGTGTCAGTCCTCTTGTACTTAAGTCGGCATTGTGCTTTTTGTATTAAATTCGGATGCAATTTCTGTGTTTCGTCGTCAAGAAGAAGTTCCAAGGGATACAGTAAACCTGAAGTGAAGCATCGGAATCTATCACTGGACTCACAGGAGAGGTTCAAATCGTAGAAAGTGAGAGTGTCAGTCCTCTTCTACATAAGACAGCATTCTGCCTTTTGTATTCAATTCGGATGCAATTTCTCCGTTTCATCGGCAATAAGAAGGTTCAAGCTATACAGTAAACCTGAAGTGTAGCATCGGAATCTAAAACTGGACTCACAGGAGTGGATCACATCGTAGAAAGTGAGAGTGTCAGTCCTCTTGTACTTAAGACGGCATTGTGCCTTGTATTTTCAATTCGGATGCAATTACTGTGATCCATCGTCAATAAGAAGGTGCAAGGTATATAGTAAACCTGAAGTGAAGCATCGGAATCTAAAACTAGGCTCAGAGGAGATTTTCAAATCATAGAAAGAGAGAGTGTCAATCTCTTGTACTTATGTCGGCATAGTGCTTTTGTATTAAGTTCGGATGCAATTTCTGTGTTTCATCGACATTAAGAAGGTGCAAGGTATACAGTAAACCTGAAGTGAAACGTCGGAATCTAAAACTGGACTCACAGGAGAGGTTCAAGTCGTAGAAAGTGAGAGTGTCAGTCCTCTTGTACTTAAGTCGGCATTGTGCCTTTTGTATTAAATTCGGATGCAATTTCGGTGTTTCATCGTCAATAAGAAGGTGCAAGGTATACAGTAAACCTGAAGTGTAGCATCGGAATTTAAGACTGGACTGACAGGAGAAGTTCAAATCCTAGAATGTGAGAGTGTCAGTCCTCTTGTACTTAAGTCGTTATTGTGCCTTTTGTATTCAATTCTGATGCAATTTCTGTGTTTCATCTTCAATAAGAAGGTGCAAGGTATACAGTAAACCCAAGGAGAAGCATCGCATTCTAAAACTGGACTCACAGGAAAGGTTCAAATCGTAGAGAGTTAGAGTGTCAGTCCTGTTGTACTTAAGACAGCATTGTGCCTTTTGTATTAAATTCGGATGCAATTACTGTGTTTCATCGTCAATAAGAAGGTGCAAGGTATATAGTAAACCTGAAGTGAATCATCGGAATCTAAAACTAGGCTCACAGGAGATGTTCAAATCATAGAAAGTGAGAGTGTCAATCCTCTTGTACATAAGTCGGCATAGTGCATTTGTATTAAATTCGGGTGCATTTTCTGTGTTTCATCGTCAATAAGGAGGTGCAAGGTATATAGTAGACCTGAAGTGCAGCATCGGAATCTAAAACTAGGCTCACAGGAGATGTTCAAATAATAGAAAGTGAGAGTGTCAGTCCTCTTGTACTTAAGTCGGCATTGTGCCTTTTGTATTAAATTCGGATGCAATTTCTGTGTTTCGTCGTCAATAAGAAGGTCCAAGGGATACAGTAAACCTGAAGTGAAGCATCGGAATCTATAACTGGACTCACAGGAGAGGTTCAAATCGTAGAAAGTGAGAGTGTCAGTCCTCTTGTACATAAGACGGCATTGTGCCTTTTGTATTCAATTCGGATGAAATTTCTCTGTTTCATCGGCAATAAGAAAGTGCAAGGTATACAGTAAACCTGAAGTGAAGCATCGCAATCTAAAACTGGACTCACAGGAGAGGTTCAAATCGTAGGAAGTGAGAGTGTCAGTCCTTTTGTACTAAAGTCGGCATTGTGCATTTTGTATTATATTCCGATGCAATTTCTGTGTTTGACCGACAATAAGAAGGTTCAAGCTATACAGTTAACCTGAAGTGTAGCATCGGAATCGAAAACTGGACTCACAGGAGTGGTTCACATCGTAGAAAGTGAGAGTGTCAGTCCTCTTGTACTTAAGACGGCATTGTGCCTTTTATTTTCAATTCGGATGCAATTACTGTGATCCATCGTCAATAAGAAGGTGCAAAGTATATAGTAAACCTGAAGTGAAGCATCGGAATCTAAAACTAGGCTCAGAGGAGATTTTCAAATCATAGAAAGAGAGAGTGTCAATCCTCTTGTACTTATGTCGGCATTGTGCTTTTGTATTAAGTTCGGATGCAATTTCTGTGTTTCATCGTCAATAAAAAGGTGCAAGGTATACAGTAAACCTGAAGTGAAGCATCGGAATCTAAAACTGGACTCACTGGAGAGATTCAAATCGTAGAAAGTGAGAGTGTCAGACCTCTTGTACTTAAGTCGGCATTGTTCCTTTTGTATTAAATTCGTATGCAATTTCTGTGTTTCATCGACATTAAGAAGGTGCAAGGTATACAGTAAACCTGAAGTGAAGCGTCGGAATCTAAAACTGGACTCACAGGAGAGGTTCAAGTCGTAGAAAGTGAGAGCGTCAGTCCTCTTGTACTTAAGTCGGCATTGTGCATTTTGAATTAAATTCGGATGCAATTTCGGTGTTTCATCGTCAATAAGAAGGTGCAAGGTATCCAGTAAACCTGAAGTGTAGCATCGGAAATTAAGACTGGACTGACAGGAGAAGTTCAAATCGTAGAATGTGAGAGTGTCAGTCCTCTTGTACTTAAGTCGTTATTGTGCCTTTTGTATTCAATTCGGATGCAATTTCTGTGTTTCATCGTCAATAAGAAGGTGCAAGGTATACAGTAAACCTGAAGAGAAGCATCGGAATCTAAAACTGGACTCACAGGAGAGGTTCAAATCGTAGAAAGTGAGAGTGTCAGTCCTCTTGTACCTAAGTCGGCATAGTGCTTTTGTATTAAATTCGGATGCAATTTCTGTGTTTCATCGTCAATAAAAAGGTGCAAGGTATACAGTAAATCTGAAGTGAAGCATCGGAATCAAAAACTGGACTCAGAGGAGAGGTTCAAATCGTAGAAAGTGGGAGTGTCAGTCCTCTTGTACTTAAGTCGGCATTGTGCTTTTTGTACTAAATTCTGATGCAATTTCTGTGATTCATCGTCTTTAAGAAGGTGCAAGGTATACAGTAAACCCGAAGTGAAGTGTCGGAATCTAAAACAGGACTCACAGGAGAGGTTCAAATCATAGAGTGTTAGAGTCTCAGTCCTCTTGCACTTAAGTCGGCATTGTGCCTTTTGAATTTAATTCCGATGCAATTTCTGTGTTTCATCGTCAATAAGAAGGTGCAAGGTATACAGTAAACCCATAGTGAAGCATCGGAATCTAAAACTGGACTCAGAGGAGAGGTTCAAATTATAGACAGTGAGAGTGTCATTTCTCTTTTACTTAAGTCGGCATTGTGCCTTTTATATTAAATTCAGATGCAATTTCTGTGTTTGATCGTCAATAAGAAGTTGCAAGGTATACAGTAAACCCGTAGTGAAGCTTCGGATTCTAAAACTGTACTCAGAGGAGAGGATCAAATTATAGCAAGGGAGAGTGTCGTTTCTCTTTTACTTAAGTCGGCATTGTGACTTTTGTGTTAAATTCGGATGCAATTTCTGTGTTTCATCGTCAATAAGAAGGTGCAAGGTATACAGTAAACCTGAAGTGAAGCATCGGAATCTAAAACTGGACTCACGGGAGAGGTTCAAATCATAGAAAGAGAGAGTGTCAGTCATCTTTTACTTAAGTCGGCATTGTGCCTTTTGTATTAACTTCAGTTGCAACATCTGTATTTCATCGTCAATGAGAAGGTCCAAGGGATACAGTAAACCTGAAGTGAAGCATCGGAATCTAAACCTGGACTCACAGGAGAGGTTCAAGTCATAGAAAGTGAGAGTGTCAGTCCTCTTGTACTTAAGTCGCCACTGTGCCTTTTGTATTAAATTCGGATGCAATTTCTGTGTTTCATCGTGAATGAGATGGTCCAAGGGATACAGTAAACCTGAAGTGAAACGTCGGAATCTAAAACTGGACTCACAGGAGAGGTTCAAGTCGTAGAAAGTGAGAGTGTCAGTCCTCTTGTACTTAAGTCGGCATTGTGCCTTTTGAATTAAATTCGGATGCAATTTCGGTGTTTCATCGTCAATAAGAAGGTGCAAGGTATACAGTAAACCTGAAGTGTAGCATCGGAATTTAAGACTGGACTGACAGGAGAAGTTCAAATCGTAGAATGTGAGAGTGTCAGTCCTCTTGTACTTAAGTCGTTATTGTGCCTTTTGTATTCAATTCTGATGCAATTTCTGTGTTTCATAGTCAATAAGAAGGTGCAAGGTATACAGTAAACCCGAGGAGAAGCATCGCATTCTAAAACTGGACTCACAGGAGAGGTTCAAATCGTAGAAAGTGAGAGTGTCAGTCCTCTTGTACATAAGACGGCATTGTGCCTTTTGTATTCAATTCGGATGCAATTTCTCTGTTTCATCGGCAATAAGAAGGTGCAAGGTATACAGTAAACCTGAAGTGAAGCATCGCAATCTAAAACTGGACTCACAGGAGAGGTTCAAATCGTAGGAAGTGAGAGTGTCAGTCCTTTTGTACTAAAGTCGGCATTGTGCATTTTGTATTAAATTCCGATGCAATTTCTGTGTTTGATCGACAATAAGAAGGTGCAAGGTATACAGTAATCTTGAAGTGAAGCATCGGAATCTAAAACTGGACTCACAGGAGAGGTTCAAATCGCAGAAAGTGAGAGTGTCAGTGCTCTTGTACTTAAGTCGGCATTGTGCCTTTTGTATTAAATTCGTATGCAATTTCTGTGCTTCATCGTCAATAGGAAGGTTCAAGCTATACAGTTAACCTGAAGTGTAGCATCGGAATCTATAACTGGACTCACAGGAGTGGTTCACATCGTAGAAAGTGAGAGTGTCAGTCCTCTTGTACTTAAGACGGCATTGTGCCTTTTATTTTCAATTCGGATGCAATTACTGTGATCCATCGTCAATAAGAAGGTGCAAAGTATATAGTAAACCTGAAGTGAAGCATCGGAATCTAAAACTAGGCTCAGAGGAGATTTTCAAATCATAGAAAGAGAGAGTGTCAATCCTCTTGTACTTATGTCGGCATAGTGCTTTTGTATTAAGTTCGGATGCAATTTCTGTGTTTCATCGTCAATAAAAAGGTGCAAGGTATACAGTAAACCTGAAGTGAAGCATCGGAATCTAAAACTGGACTCACTGGAGAGATTCAAATCGTAGAAAGTGAGAGTGTCAGTCCTCTTGTACTTAAGTCGGCATTGTTCCTTTTGTATTAAATTCGGATGCAATTTCTGTGTTTCATCGACATTAAGAAGGTGCAAGGTATACAGTAAACCGGAAGTGAAGCGTCGGAATCTAAAACTGGACTCACAGGAGAGGTTCAAGTCGTAGAAAGTGAGAGTGTCAGTCCTCTTGTACTTAAGTCGGCAGTGTGCCTTTTGAATTAAATTCGGATGCAATTTCGGTGTTTCATCGTCAATAAGAAGGTGCAAGGTATACAGTAAACCTGAAGTGTAGCATCGGAAATTAAGACTGGACTGACAGGAGAAGTTCAAATCGTAGAATGTGAGAGTGTCAGTCCTCTTGTACTTAAGTCGTTATTGTGCCTTTTGTATTCAATTCGGATGCAATTTCTGTGTTTCATCGTCAATAAGAAGGTGCAAGGTATACAGTAAACCTGAGGAGAAGCATCGGAATCTAAAACTGGACTCACAGGAAGGGTTCAAATCGTAGAGAGTTAGAGTGTCAGTCCTGTTGTACTTAAGTCAGCATTGTGCCTTTTGTATTAAATTCGGATGCTATTACTGTGTTTCATCGTCAATAAGAAGGTGCAAGGTATATAGTAAACCTGAACATCGGAATCTAAAACTAGGCTCACAGGAGATATTCAAATCATAGAAAGCGAGAGTGTCAATCCTCTTGTACATAAGTCGGCATAGTGCTTTTGTATTAAATTCGGATCCAATTTCTGTGTTTCATCGTCAATAAAAAGGTGCAAGGTATACAGTAAATCTGAAGTGAAGCATCGGAATCAAAAACTGGACTCACAGGAGAGGTTCAAATCGTAGAAAGTGGGAGTGTCAGTCCTCTTGTACTTAAGTCGGTATTGTGCCTTTTGTACTAAATTCTGATGCAATTTCTGTGATTCATCGTCTTTAAGAAGGTGCAAGGTATACAGTAAACCCGAAGTGAAGTGTCGGAATCTAAAACAGGACTCACAGGAGAGGTTCAAATCATAGAGTGTTAGAGTCTCAGTCCTCTTGCACTTAAGTCGGCATTGTGCCTTTTGAATTTAATTCCGATGCAATTTCAGTGTTTCATCGTCAATAAGAAGGTGCAAGGTATACAGTAAACCCGTAGTGAAGCATCGGAAACTAAAACTGGAATCAGAGGAGAGGTTCAAATTATAGACAGTGAGAGTGTCATTTCTCTTTTACTTAAGTCGGCATTGTGCCTTTTGTATTAAATTCAGATGCAATATCTGTGTTTGATCGTCAATAAGAAGTTGCAAGGTATACAGTAAACCCGTAGTCAAGCTTCGGAATCTAAAACTGTACTCAGAGGTGAGGATCAAATTATAGAAAGGGAGAGTGTCGTTTCTCTTTTACTTAAGTCGGCATTGTGACTTTTGTGTTAAATTCGGATGCAATTTCTGTGTTTCATCGTCAATAAGAAGGTGCAAGGTATACAGTAAACCTGAAGTGAAGCATCGGAATCTAAAACTGGACTCACGGGAGGGGTTCAAATCATAGAAAGAGAGAGTGTCAGTCATCTTTTACTTAAGTCGGCATTGTGCCTTTTGTATTAACTTCGGTTGCAATTTCTGTATTTCATCGTCAATGAGAAGGTCCAAGGGATACAGTAAACCTGAAGTGAAGCATCGGAATCTACACCTGGACTCACAGGAGAGGTTCAAGTCATAGAAAGTGAGAGTGTCAGTCCTCTTGTACTTAAGTCGCCACTGTGCCTTTTGTATTAAATTCGGATGCAATTTCTGTGTTTCATCGTGAATGAGATGGTCCAAGGGATACAGTAAAGCTGAAGTGAAGCATCGGAATCTAAAACTGGACTCACAAGAGAGGGTCAAATCATAGAAAGGGAGAGTGTCAGTCCTCTTGTACTTAAGTCGGCATTGTGCCACTTGTATTAAATTTGGATGCAATTACTGTGGTTCATCGTCAATAAGAAGGTCCAAGGAATACAGTATTCCTGAAGTGTAGCATCGGAATCTAAAACTGGGCTTACAGGAGAGGTTCAAATCATAGTAAGTGAGAGTATCAGTCCTCTTGTACTTAAGTCGGCATTCTGCCTTTTGTATTAAATTCCGATGCAATTTCTGTGTTTCATCGTCAATATGAAGGTGCAAGGTGTACAGTAAACCTGAAGTGAAGCATCGGAATCTAAAATTGTACTCACAGGAGAGGTTCAAATCATAGAAAGAGAGAGTGGCAGTCCTCTTTTACTTAAGTCGGCATTGTGCCTTTTGTATTAAATTCGGATGCAATTTCTGTGTTTCATCGTCAATAAGTAGGTCCAAGGGATAGAGTAAACCTGAAGTGAAGCATCGGAATCTAAAACTGGAATCACAGGACAGGTTCAAATATTAGAAAGTGATAGTGTCAGTCCTCTTGTACTTAAGTCGGCATTGTGCCTTTTGAATTAAATTCGTATGCAATATCTGTGTTTCATCGTCAATAAGAAGGTCCAAGGGATACAGTAAACCTGAAGTGAAGCATCGGAATCTAAAACTGGACTTACAGGAGAATTTCAAATAATAGAAAGTTAGAGTGTCAGTCCTCTTGTACTTAAGTCGGCATAGTGCCTTTTGAATTTAATTCCGATGCAATTTCTGTGTTTCATCGTCAATAACAAGGTGCAATGTATACAGTAAACCTGAAATGAAGCATGGGAATCTGAAACTGGACTCACAGGAGAGGTTCAAACATAGAAAGGGAGATTGTCAGTCCTATTTTACTTATGTGTGTTTTGTGCCTTTTGTATATTATTCGGAAGCAATTTCTGTATTTCATCATCAATAAGAAGGTATTAGGGATACAGTAAACCTGAAGTGAAGCATCGGAATCTAAAACTGGACTCACAGGAGAGGTTCAAATCATATAAAGGGAGAGTGTCAGTCCTCTTGTACTGAAGTCGGCATTGTGCTTTTTGTATTAAATTCGGATGCAATTTCTGTGTTTCATCGTCAATAAGAAAGTCTAAGGTATACAGTAAACCTGAAGTGAAGCATCGGAATCTAAAACCGGACTCACAGGAGAGGTTCAAATCTTAGAAAGTTAGAGTGCCAGTCCTCTTGTACTTAAGTCGGCATTGTGCCATTTGAATTTAATTCCGATGCAATTTCTGTATTTCATCATCAATAAGAAGGTCCAAGGGATACAGTAAACCTGAAGTGAAGCATCGGAATCTAAAACTGGACTCACAGGAGAGGTTCAAATCATAGACAATAATAATGTCAGTCCTCTTGTACTTAAGTCGGCATTGTGCATTTTGAATTTAATTCGGATGCAATTTCTGTGTTTCATCGTCAATAAGAAGGTGCAAGGTATACAGTAAACCTGAAGTGAAGCATGGGAATCTAAAACTGGACTCACAGGAGAGGTTCAAATCATAGAAAGAGAGAGTGTCAGTCCACTTTTACTTATGTCGGCATTGTGCCTTTTGTATTGAATTCGGATGCAATTTCTGTGTTTCATCGTCAATAAGAAGGTCCAAGGGATACAGTAAACCTGAAGTGAAGCATCGGAATCGAAACTTGGACTCACAGGAGAAGTTCAAATCGTAGAAAGTGAGAGTGTCAGTCCTCTTGTACTTAAATCGGCAATGTGCCTTTTGAATAAAATTTCGATGCAATTTCTTTGTTTCATCGTCAATAACAAGGTGCAAGGTATACAGTAAACCTGAATTGAAGCATCGGAATCTAAAACTGGACTCACAGGAGAGGTTCAAACATAGAGTTAGAGTGTCAGTCCTCTTGTACTTAAGTCGGCATTGTGCATTTTCAGTTTAATTCGGATGCAATTTCAGTGTTTCATCGTCAATAAGAAGGTGCAAGGTATACAGTAAACCTGAAGTGAAACATCAGAATCTAAAACTGGACTCACAGGAGAGGTTCAAATCATAGAAAGAGAGAGTGTCAGTCCACTTTTACTTATGTCGGCATTGTGCCTTTTGTATTAAATTCGGATGCAATTTCTGTATTTCATCATCAATGAGAAGGTCCAAGAGATACAGTAAACCTGAAGTGAAGCATCTGGATCTAAAACTGGACTCACTGGAGAGATTCAAATCATAGAAAGTGAGAGTGTCGGTCCTCTTGTGCTTAAGTCAGCATTGTGCCTTTTGTATTAAATTCCGATGATATTTCTGTGTTACATCGTCAATAAGAAGGAGCAAGGTATACAGTAAACCTGTAGTGAAGCATCGGAATCTAAAACCGGACTCACAGGAGAGGTTCAAATCATAGAAAGTGAGAGTGTCAGTCCTCTATTACTGAAGTCGGCATTGTGCCTTTTGTATTAATTTCGAATGCAATTTCTGTGTTTCATCGTCAATAAGAAGGTCCAAAGGATACAGTAAACCTGAAGTGAAGCATCGGAATCTAAAACTGGACTCACAGGAGAGGTTCAAATCATAGAATGTTAGAGTGTCAGACCTCTTGTACTTAAGTCGGCATTGTGCCTTTTCAATTTAATTCCGATGCATTTTCTGTGTTTCATCGTCAATAAGAAGGTGCAAGGTATACAGTAAACCTGAAGTGAACCATCGGAATCTAAAACTGGACTCACAGGAGAGGTTTAAATCATAGATAGAGAGAGTGTCAGTCATCTTTTACTTAAGTCGGCATTGTGCCTTTTGTATTAACTTCAGATGCATTTTCTGTATTTCATCGTCAATAAGAACCTCCAAGGGATACAGAAAACCTGAAGTGAAGCATCGGAATCTAAAACTGGACTCACAGGAGAGGTTCAAATCGTAGATAGTGAGAGTGTCAGTCCTCTTGTACTTAAGTCGGCATTGTGACATTTGCATTAAATTCGGATGCAATTTCTGTGTATCATTGTCAATAAGAAGGTCCAAAGGATACAGTAATCCTGATGTGAAGCATCGGAATCTAACACTGGACTCAGAGGAGAGGTTCAAACATAGAGTTAGAGTGTCAGTCCTCTTGTACTTAAGTCGGCATTGTGGTTTTTGTATTAAATTCCAATGCAATTTCTGTGATTCATCGTGAATAAGAAGCTGGAAGGTATACAGTAAATCTGAAGTGAAGCATCGGAACCTAAGACTGGAACCAGAGGAGAGGTTCAAACATAGAGTTAGAGTGTCAGTCCTCTTGTACTTAAGTCGGCATTGTGGTTTTTGTATTAAATTCCGATGCAATTTCTGTGATTCATCGTGAATAAGAAGCTGGAAGGTATATAGTAAATCTGAAGTGAAGCATCGGAACCTAAGACTGGACTCATAGGAGAGGTTCAAATCATAGAAAGTGAGTCAGTCCTCTATTACTTAAGTCAGCATTGTGCCTTTTGTATTACATTCGGATGCAACTTCTGTGTTTCATCGTCAAAAAGAAGGTCCAAGGGATACAGTAAACCTGAAGTGGAGCATCGGAATCTAAAACTGGACTCACAGGAGAGGTTCAAATCATAGAAAGTGAGAGTGTCAGTCCTCTTGTAAGTAAGTCGGCATTGTGAATTTTGTATTAAATTCGGATGCAATTTCTGTGTTTTATCGTCAATAAGAAGGGCCAAGGGATACAGTAAACCTGAAGTGAAGCATCGGAATCTAAAACTGGTCTCACAGGAGAGGTTCAAATCATAGAAAGTTCGAGTGTCAGTCCTATTGTACTTAAGTCGGCATTGTGCATTTTGAATTTAATTCGGATGCAAATTCTGTGTTTCATCGCTAATAAGAAGGTGCAAGGTATACAGTAAACCTGAAGTGAAGCATCGGAATCTAAAACTGGTCTCACAGAAGAGGTTCAAATCATAGATAGGGAGAGTGTCAGTCATCTTTTACTTAAGTCGGCATTGTGCCTTTTGTATTAACTTCAGATGCATTTTCTGTATTTCATCGTCAATAAGGAGGTCCAAGGGATACAGTAAACCTGAAGTGAAGCATCGGAATCTAAACCTGGACTCACAGGAGACGTTCAAATCGTAGAAAGTGAGAGTGTCAATCCTTTTGTACTTAAGTCGGCATTGTGACATTTGCATTAAATTCGGATGCAATTTCTGTGTTTCATCGTCAATAAGAAGGTCCAAAGGATACAGTAATCCTGATGTGAAGCATCGGAATCTAAAACTGGACTCACAGGAGAGGTTCAAATCGTAGAAAGTGAGAGTGCCAGTCCTCCTGTACTTATGTCGGCATTGTGCCTTTTGTATTAAATTCCGATCCAATTTCTGTGTTTCATCGTCTATAAGAAGGTCCTAGGAATACAGTAAACCTGAAGTGAAGCATCGGAATCTAAAACTGGACTTACAGGAGAATTTCAAATAATAGAACTTTAGAGTGTCAGTCCTCTTGTACTTAAGTCGGCATTGTGCCATTTGAATTAAATTTCATTGCAATTTCTGTGTTTCATCGTCTATAACAAGGTGCAAGGTATACAGTAAACCTGAAGTGAAGCATGGGAATCTAAAACTGGACTCAGAGGAGAGATTCAAACATAGAGTTAGAGTGTCAGTCCTCTTGTACTTAAGTCGGCATTGTGCCTTTTGAATTTAATTCCGATGCAATTTCTGTGTTTCATCGTCAATAAGATGGTGCAAGGTATACAGTAAACCTGAAGTGATGCATCGGAATCTAAAACTGGACTCACAGGAGAGGTTGAAATCGTAGAAAGGGAGGGTGTCAGTCCTATTTTACTTATGTCGGTTTTGCGCCTTTTGAATAAAATTCGGATGCAATTTCTGTATTTCATCGTCAATAAGAAGGTATAAGGGATACAGTATACCTGAAGTGAAGCATCGGAATCTAAAACTGGACTCACAGGAGAGGTTCAAATCATGGAAAGGGAGAGTGTCAGTCCTCTTGTACTTAAGTCGGCATTGTGGTTTTTGTATTAAATTCCGATGCAATTTCTGTGTTTCATCTTCAATAAGAAGCTGCAAGGTATACAGTAAATCTGAAGTAAAGCATCGAAACCTAAGACTGGACTCACAGGAGAGGTTCAAATCATAGAAAGTGAGTCAGTCCTCTATTACTTAAGTCAGCATTGTGCCTTTTGTATTAAATTCGGATGCAACTTCTGTGTTTCATCGTCAAAATGAAGGTCCAAGGGATACAGTAAACCTGAAGTGGAGCATCAGAATCTAAAATTGGACTCACAGTTGAGGTTCAAGTCATAGAAAGTTAGGCTGCCAGTCCTCTTGTACTTAACTCGGCATTGTGCCTTTTGTATTAAATTCGTATGCAAACTCTGTGTTTCATCGTCAATAAGAAAGTGCAAGGTATCCAGAAAACCTGAAGTGAAGCATCGGAATCTAAAAGTGGACTCACAGGAGAGGTTCAAATCATAGCAAGTTAGAGTGTCAGTCCTCTTGCACTGAAGTAGGCATTCTGCCTTTTGTATTACATTCGGATGCAATTTCTGTGTTTCATCGTCAATAAGAAAGTCCAAGAGATACAGTAAACCTGAAGTGAAGCATCGCAAACTAAAACTGGACTCACAGGAGAGTTTAAAATCATAGAAAGTGAGAGTGTCAGTCCTCTTGTACTTAAGTCGGCATTGTGCCTTTTGTATTAAATTCGGATGCAATTTCTGTGTTTCATCGTCAATAAGAAGGTCCAAGGGATACAGTAAACATGAAGTGAAGCATCGGAATCTAAAACTGGACTCACAGGAGAGGATCAAATCATAGATTGTTAGAGTGTCAGACCTCTTGTACTTAAGTCGGCATTGTGCCTTTTGAATTTAATTCCGATGCAATTTCTGTGTTTCATCGTCATTAAGAAGGTGCAAGGTATACAGTAAACCTGAAGTGAAGCATCGGATTCTAAAGCTGGGCTCACAGGAGAGGTTCAAATCATAGAAAGTTCGAGTGTCAGTCCTCTTGTACTTAAGTCGGCATTGTGCATTTTGAATTTAATTCGGATGCAAATTCTGTGTTTCATCGTTAATAAGAAGGTGCAAGGTATACAGTAAACCTGAAGTGAAGCATCGGAATCTAAAACTGGACTCACAGAAGAGGTTCAAATCATAGATAGGGAGAGTGTCAGTGATCTTTTACTTAAGTCGGCATTGTGCCTTTTGTATTAACTTCAGATGCATTTTCTGTATTTCATCGTCAATAAGGAGGTCCAAGGGATACAGTAAACCTGAAGTGAAGCATCAGAATCCAAACCTGGACTCACAGGAGACGTTCAAATCGTAGAAAGTGAGAGTGTCAATCCTCTTGTACTTAAGTCGGCATTGTGACATTTGCATTAAATTCGGATGCAATTTCTGTGTTTCATCGTCAATAAGAAGGTCCAAAGGATACAGTAATCCTGATGTGAAGCATCGGAATCTAAAACTGGACTCACAGGAGAGGTTCAAATCGTAGAAAGTGAGAGTGCCAGTCCTCCTGTACTTATGTCGGCATTGTGCCTTTTCTATTAAATTCCGATCCAATTTCTGTGTTTCATCGTCTATAAGCAGGTCCAAGGAATACAGTAAACCTGAAGTGAAGCATCGGAATCTAAAACTGGACTTACAGGAGAATTTCAAATAATAGAAATTTAGAGTGTCAGTCCTCTTGTACTTAAGTCGGCATTGTGCCATTTGAATTAAATTTCTATGCAATTTCTGTGTTTCATCGTCAATAACAAGGTGCAAGGTATACAGTAAACCTGAAGTGAAGCATGGGAATCTAAAACTGGACTCAGAGGAGAGATTCAAACATAGAGTTAGAGTGTCAGTCCTCTTGTACTTAAGTCGGCATTGTGCCTTTTGAATTTAATTCCGATGCAATTTCTGTGTTTCATCGTCAATAAGAAGGTGCAAGGTATACAGTAAACCTGCAGTGATGCATCGGAAACTAAAACTGGACTCACAGGAGAGGATCAAATCATAGATTGTTAGAGTGTCAGACCTCTTGTACTTAAGTCGGCATTGTGCCTTTTGAATTTAATTCCGATGCAATTTCTGTGTTTCATCGTCATTAAGAAGGTGCAAGGTATACAGTAAACCTGAAGTGAAGCATCGGATTCTAAAGCTGGACTCACAGGAGAGGTTCAAATCATAGAAAGTGAGAGTGTCAGTCCTCTTGTACTTAAGTCGGCACTGTGCCTTTTATATTAAATTCGGATGCAATCTCTGTGTTTCATCGTCAATAAGATGGTCCAAGGGTTACAGTAAGCCTGAAGTGAAGCATCGGAATCTAAAACTGGGCTCAGAAGAGAGGTTCAAATCATAGAAAGGGAGAGTTTCAGTCATCTTTTACTTAAGTCGGCATTGTGCATTTTGTATTAACTTCGGATGCAATTTCTGTATTTCATCGTCAATAAGAAGGTGCAAGGGATACAGTAAACCTGAAGTGAAGCATCGGAATCTAAACCTGGACTCACAGGACAGGTTCAAATCATAGAAAGTGAGAGTGTCAGTCCTCTTGTACTTAAGTCGGCACTGTGCCTTTTGTATTAAATTCGGATGCAATCTCTGTGTTTCATCGTCAATAAGATGGTCCAAGGGATACAGTAAACCTGAAGTGAAGCATCGGAATCTAAAACTGTGATCAGAAGAGAGGTTCAAATCAGAGAAAGGGAGAGTGTCAGTCCTCTTGTACTTAAGTCGGCATTGTGCCATTTGTATTATATTCGGATGCATTTTCTGTGTTTCATCGTAAATAAGAAGGTCCAAAAGATACAGTAATCCTGAGGTGAAGCATCGGAATCTAAAACTGGACTCACAGGAGAGGTTCAAATTGTAGAAAGTTAGACTGCCAGTCCTCCTGTACTTATGTCGGCATTGTGCCTTTTGTATTAAATTCCGATCCTATTTCTGTGTTTCATCGTCAATAAGAAGGTCCATGGGATACAGTAAACCTGAAGTGAAGCATCGGATTCTAAAACTGGACTCAGAGGAGAGGTTCTAACATAGAGTTAGAGTGTCAGTCCTCTTGTACTTAAGTCGGCATTGTGTCTTTTGAATTTAAATCCGATGCAATTTCTGTGTTTCATCGTCAATAAGAAGGAGCAAGGTATACAGTAAACCTGAAGAGAAGCATCGGAATCTAAAACCGGACTCACAGGAGAGGTTCAATTCATAGAAAGTGAGAGTGTCAGTCCTCTATTACTTAAGTCGGCATTGTGCCTTTTGTATTAAATTCGGATGCAATTTCTGTGTTTCATCGTCAACAAGAAGGTCCAAGGGATACAGTAAACCTGAAGTGAAGCATCGGAATCTAAACCTAGACTGACAGGAGAGGTTCAAATCATAGAAAGTGAGAGTGTCAGTCCTCTTGTACTTAAGTCGGCATTGTGCCTTTTGTATTAAGTTCGGATGCAATTACTGTGTTTCATCGTCAATAAGAAGGTCCAAGGTATACATTAACCTGAAGTGAAGCATCGGAATCTAAAACTGGACTCACAGGAGAGGTTCAAATCATAGAAAGAGAGAGTGTCAGTCCTCTTTTACTTATGTTGGCATTGTGCCTTTTGTATGAGGTTCGGATGCAATTTCTGTGTTTCATTGTCAATAAGACGGTCCAAGGGATACAGTAAACCTGAAGTGAAGCATCGGAATCTAAAACTGGGCTCAGAAGAGGGGTTCAAATCATAGGAAGGGAGAGTGTCAGTCCTCTTGTACTTAAGTCGGCATTGTGCCTTTTGTATTAAATTCGGATGCAATATCTGTGTTTCATCTTCAATAAGACGGTCCAAGGGATACAGTAAGCCTGAAGTGAAGCATCGGAATCTAAAACTGGACTCACAGGAGAGGTTCAAATCATAGAGAGTTAGAGTGTCAGTCATCTTGTACTTAAGTAGGCATTGTCTCTATGAATTTAATTCCGATGCAATATCTGTGTTTCGTCGTCAATAAAAAGGTCCAAGGGAAACAGTAAACCTGAAGTGAAGCATCGGAATCTAAAACTGGACTTACAGGAGAATTTCAAATAATAGAAATTTAGAGTGTCAGTCCTCTTGTACTTAAGTCGGCATTGTGCCTTTTGAATTTAATTCCGATACAATTTCTGTGTTTTATCGTCAATAACAAGTTGCAAGGTATACAGTAAACCTGAAGTGAAGCATCGGAATCTAAAACTGGACTCAGAGCAGAGGTTCAAACATAGAGTTAGAGTGTCAGTCCTCTTGTACTTAAGTCGGCATTGTGCCTTTTGAAATTAATTCCGATGCAATTTCTGTGTTTCATCGTCAATAAGAAGGTGCAAGGTATACAGTAAACCTGAAGTGATGCATCGGAATCTAAAACTGGACTCACAGGAGAGGTTGAAATCATAGAAAGAGAGAGTGCAGTCCTCTTGTACTTAAGTCGGCATTGTGAATTTTGTATTAAATTCGGATGCAATTTCTGTGTTTTATCGTCAATATGAAGGTCCAAGGTATACAGTAAACCTGAAGTGAAGCATCGGAATCTAAAACTGGTCTCACAGGAGAGGTTCAAATCATAGAAAGTTCGAGTGTCAGCCCTCTTGTACTTAAGTCGGCATTGTGCCTTTTGTATAAAATTCCGATACAATTTCTGTGTTTTATCGTCAATAAGAAGGTCTAAGGTATACAGTAAACCTGAAGTGAATCATCGGAATCTAAAACCGGACTAACAGGAGAGGTTCAAATCTTAGAAAGTTAGAGTGTCAGACCTCTTGTACTTATGTCGGCATTGTGCCTTTTGAATTTAATTCCGATGCAATTTCTGTGTTTCATCGTCAATAAGAGGGTGCAAGGTATACAGTAAACCTGAAGTGAAGCATCGGAATCTAAAACTGGACTCACAGGCGAGGTTCAAATCATAGAGAATTAGAGTGTCAGTCCCCTTGTACTTAAGTCGGCATTGTGATTTTGAATTTAATTCGGATGCAATTTCTGTGTTTCATCGTCAACGAGAAGGTGCAAGGTATACAGTAAACCTGAAGTGAAGCTTCGGAATCTAAAACTGGACTCACAGGAGAGGTTCATATCATAGAAAGAGAGAGTGTCAGTCCTCTTTTACTTATGTCGGCATTGTGCCTTTTGTATTAAATTCGGATGCAATTTCTGTATTTCATCATCAATAAGAAGGTCCAAGGGACACAGGAGACCTGTAGTGAAGCATCAGAATCCAAAACTGGAGTCACAGGAGAGGTTCAAATCATAGAAAGTGAGAGTGTCAGTCCTCTTGTACTTAAGTCAGCATTGTGCCTTTTGTATTAAATTCCGATGCAATTTCTGTCTTTCATTGTCAATAAGAAGGAGCAAGGTATACAGTAAATCTGAAGTGAACCATCGGAATCTAAAACTGGACTCACAGGAGAGGTTCAAATCATAGAGAGTTAGAGAGTCAGTCCTCTTGTACTTAAGTCGGCATTGTCTCTATTGAATTTAATTCCGATGCATTTTTTTGTGTTTCATCGTCAATAAGAAGGTGCAAGTTATACATTAACCTGAAGTGAAGCATCGGAATCTAAAACTGGACTCACAGGAGAGGTTCAAATCATAGAAAAAGAGAGTATCGGTCCTCTTTTACTTAAGTCGGATTTGTGCCATTTGTATGAAGTACGGATGCAATTTCTGTGTTTAATCGTCAATAACAAAGTCTAAGCGATAAAGTAAACCTGAAGTGAAGCGTCGGAATCTAAACCTGGACTCACAGGAGAGGTTCATATCATAGAAAGTGAAAGTGTCAGTCCTCTTGTACTTAAGTCGGCACTGTGCCTTTTGTATTAAATTCGGATGTAATTTCTGTGTTTCATCGTCAATAAGATGGTCCAAGGGATACAGTAAACCTGAAGTGAAGCAACGCAATCTAAAACTGGACTCGCAAGAGAGGTTCAAATCATAGAAAGGGACAGTGTCAGTCCTCTTGTACTTAAGTCGGCATTGTACCATTTGTATTAAATTCGGATGCAATTTCTGTGTTTCATCGTCAATAAGAAGGTCCAAAGGATATAGTAATCCTGAAGTTAAGCATCGGAATCTAAAACTGGACTCACAGGAGAGGTTCAAATCATAGAAAGTGAGAGTATCAGTCCTCTTGTACTTAAGTCGGCATTGTGCCTTTTGTATTAAATTCCGAAGCAATTCCCGTGTTTCATCGTCAATAAGAAGGTGCAAAGTAAACAGTAATCTTGAAGTGAAGCATCGGAATCTAAAACTGGACTCACAGGAGTGTGGTGTCACAGCCAGACACCACACTTGCTAGGTGGTAGCTTAAATCGGCCGCGGTCCATGTACTACATGTCGGACCCGCGTGTCGCCACTGTGATCGCAGACCTAGCGCCACCACCAAGGCAGGTCTCGTGATACGAGAGAGCACTCGCCCCAGTTGGACGAGAACCTAGCTACAGCCCAGTTGTACGAGAACCTAGCTACCGCCCAGTTGTACGAAGCCTTTCTCTCTCATTAGCCGAGAGACAGAATAGCCATCAGCTAAGTTAATGGCTACGAACTAGCAAGGCGCCATTTGTATCAGTGCCTATAGCTTACGAGTATTCAAGAGAGATGTATTCCAAGGACTAAATAAAAGATAAGTAAAAAGCATCTACATACTTTTCTTCTTATTCATTTATAAGTTCTCATGTTCCAGACTTCACGCCCGTCTGCTTTATGCCGTGCGTGCACTATCGGCTACAGCGTTAGTCTAGAGTTCATTTTCAGCAATCTCAACTTCACGGTGTCGGCCCAGCTACCGACACAACATTTATTGGCGACGAGCAAAAGAGTTTGTATTAATTCGTATACAACATTGGCGACGATTTAAAGTGTTCTGATTGCTTACATTTAATTGTGTCATGGCTTCGCCACATTCTCCAGATGTACTGTCCGAATTTTATCGCTTGCAGAATCAGCAGACGCAGGCGTTACTGGATGCCCTTGGACAGCTCGTCCAGGGTCAACGTACCATTCAAACCGATGCGGCCGCCGCCGCTTCTTCGCTCCCGCTGCCACTAAACGCTGTTGCACCTCCCTTTCGACCATACGTGGCAGCCGATGAGACCTGGCAAGAGTGGTCTCGCCAGTTCCACTTCCACCTTGCTGCCTACAGAATTCAAGGTAATGAGCGGCAGCCGTTTTTGCTTTCTTGTGTCGGTGTGTCCACATACCGTGTGATAGTGAAATTGTTTCCCCGACGCGACGTAGCAACTTTGTCCTACGAGGAAATTTTGTCTGCATTAGATGCCTATTTCAAAGAAACAGTTAATGTGGTTGCAAAACGGTATACGTTCTTTCGTACAAAACGTACGGCCGGTCAAACTAATAGGGAGTGGGTAGCAACATTGCAAGGACTTACTAGGGACTGTGCTTTTGAATGTGACTGTGGTCTTTCTTATTCCGATACAATGGTGCGTGATGCAATAGCACAGAACGTTTCTGATGTTCGCATACGGGAGCAAATTTTGAAACTAGTTAATCCCTCCCTTCAACAAGTGATAGACATATTGGATAGACAGGACACACTTGACTGTGCTCAGGAATCTTTTGAAACTTCGCCAGCCGTGTGTAACATTAACCGGCCCGCTGGACGCGCTGCGCGGCCCGGTAACCGGGCCTTGCGCACGTCGACACAGCGACCGCCGCGTGCTAAGCCAGGTGTGCCGCGCCAGCACACAAATGCAGTGAAATCATGCCCGCGGTGTGCTACTAGACATTCGCGTGAACATTGCCCGTCACGCCAAGCTATTTGCTTTTTCTGCAGTACGAAAGGACATGTTCAAAGTGTTTGCCAGAAAAAGCTCAGATCAGACAATCACAATCATTCCAGGCCCTTTGCTTCGCGCCGGAATCGAACCCAGGACACTCAGGCTCGTGGACCTTCGCCTATGGACATTCATGTCGTTCATTCCACTTCGTCCAGTGACACTTTCTCTAACAGTAACTGTGATCGTCCCACAAAAACTGTGCGTCGACGTCGCCGGAAATCACGTCAATTAGCAAGTGATTCTGTACCAGTGTCTGTTCCAATTGCACAAAACAGTCGCTTTTGTCGTCAGCAGGACAATAAACTTTTTGTGGACTTAGACTTTGAAGGCAAAGTGATACCATTCCAGCTCGATACCGGAGCTGCAGTTTCATTGCTCAATCACGACACGTACAAACAACTGGGCAAACCTCCGTTGCGTTCCGCAAATGTTAAGCTAACTACATATTCCGGACAGACAATTCCTGTGTTAGGACAGTGCAGCCTTCTTGCAACATACCAGGGACAAACAAAACTTGTGTCATTTTACGTTCTTCGTTCTTCTTCTGCAGTGAACTTGTTTGGTCTAGATTTATTTAAGTTGTTTAACATGTCTATTGTAAATCAGGTCCTATCAGTGAATCAGACTGTGCCTACAGACAGTGTTTCTCGGCTGTGTGACGAATTTGCAGACATTTTTGCACCGGGCTTAAGTTGCGCTAAAAACTATGAAGCACATTTAGAACTGAAGGTAAACGCGAAACCGAAATTTTTCAGGGCGCGCAATGTTCCCCACGCATTGCGTGATGAGGTCGCAAGAACGTTACACGATCTCGAATCACAGGGTGTAATTGAACGTGTGCAAGCTTCTCTCTGGGCCTCACCCTTAGTAATTTTGCCAAAACCTTCCGGAAAATTGAGACTTTGCGTGGACTTCAAGGCCACAGTGAATCCGCAGCTAGTGACTGCTACTTTTCCTTTGCCCCGCCCGGAAGATCTTTTTGCTAAACTGTGCCCGGGAAAATATTTTTCAAAGTTGGACCTAGCCGATGCGTACTTGCAAATACCGGTGGACGACGAATCCCAGCGCGTATTGGTGGTTAACACGCATCTTGGATTGTACCGCTTCAAAAGACTGCCATTCGGGTGTGCATCCGCCCCTGCCTTGTTTCAGCAGTATTTACAAACTATTTGTGCGTCGGTCCCTACTGCAGCAAACTATCTGGACGATATAGTGATCTCCGGACAGACAGAAGAAGATCATCTTGCGAACTTACGAACATTATTTCAGGTCTTGCGGCAAAATGGTCTTCGCTTGAGGAAGGACAAATGTGTGTTTTTTGCTCGTGACTTACCATACCTGGGACATGTCATTAATGCCCAAGGCATACATCCGAGTCCAGAGCACCTCCGTGCCATACAAGAATTGCCTTCCCCTCAAAATGTGAAACAGCTACAGAGTGTGTTGGGTAAAATTAATTATTATCATCGCTTTCTGCGCAATGCCTCTTCTATTTCAGCTCCGCTTCATCGCTTACGCCGTAAGGGTATTCCGTTCGTCTGGACGACGGAATGTGAACGCGCCTTTCGCCAGTTGAAATCGGCGTTGCTTTCTAATACTTGCCTTACGCCATTCGATCCCCGGAAAACCCTTTTGTTGATGGTAGATGCATCGGATTTCGGGATCGGTGCTGTGCTTGCGCACAAAGTTGGCTCCCATGATCGCCCTATTGCCTTTGCGTCCAAATTGCTCTCGTCTGCGCAAAGAAATTATTCACAGATAGAGAAAGAAGCTTTGGCTCTCGTGTTTGGTGTTACTAAGTTCTATGATTTCTTGTATGGTCGTCACTTTACCATCATCACAGACCACAAACCTTTGACATCGCTTTTTCATCCGACCAAGCCTGTACCTCCACGTACAGCGCAGAAATTCATTCGCTGGTCTATTTTCCTCTCGCAGTACCGCTACGATATCTTGTATCGGTCCACTGCTAAGCACGGAACCGCCGATGCGTTGTCCCGTTTGCCTGTTGCTGAGGATAAAGCATTCGATTCTTCCGAACTTGCTTGCATGTTCATTGATTCGGAAACCGATGAAGTGGTCGAATCGTTTCCGATTGATTTTCGTCGTGTCGCTACAGCCACAGCTGCTGACCCTGTCCTTGCTACTGTTTTACGTTTTGTTGCTACGCAATGGCCTTTGTCAAAGTCTCGGATCGAGGATCCGTTGGTTCGCCGATTTTTTGCTCATAAGGAGAGACTTTTTGTTCGACGTGGTGTTTTGTTGTTGCGTTCTGATAATGATCAGTCATGAGTCGTGGTCCCACGTTCGTTACAGTCCTCTGTTTTACGGCTTCTTCACCAAGGACATTGGGGTATAGTGCGCACGAAACAACTTGCTCGTCAGCACTGTACTTGGTTCGGAATCGATGCTGCGATTACGAATATGTGTTCTTCGTGCCCGGCGTGTGCCGAACAACAGTCCGCACCGCCGCGGAAACTATTTGCGTGGCCAAAAGCCACTTCCCCTTGGCAACGCTTGCACATTGATTTTGCTGGTCCATTCTGGAATGCTCGATGGTTGGTTCTGGTCGATGCCTTCAGTAATTTTCCTTTTGTTGTCCGGATGTCTTCCACGACGTCCTCCGCCACCATCCAAGCGTTGTCTGCTATCTTTTGCATTGAAGGTCTGCCGCAGACTATTGTTTCCGACAATGGCCCACAATTCATGTCCGCAGAATTTCAGTCATTCTGCCAGGCCAATGGTATTCAACATCTGACATCCGCGCCGTTTTCGCCTCAGTCCAACGGTGCCGCTGAACGATTGGTCCGGACTTTCAAGTCACAGATGTTAAAATTGAAAGAGTCGCATTCTCGGGAGGACGCATTGTTGCTCTTTTTGTCTTCGTATCGCTCTCAGCCCCGAGATGGTCGCTCGCCGGCTGAGTTGCTCCACGGTCGTCCTCATCGCACCTTGATGTCTTTGCTGCATCCGCCGCATCAGGTTCCTGTGCAGCGGCAGACTCCAGCTTTTGCTCCAGGCGACGTTGTATTTTATCGCAACTATCGAGGTTCACGGCGTTGGCTCGCAGGGCGCATTCTTCGCTGCCTCGGCCGCGCGATGTATTTGGTTTTGGGGGCCTCTGGTGAGGTGCGTCGGCATCTCAATCAGCTGCGCCTCTGTCGTCGCTCGGGTTCTGCCGCTCCCCGTCTGCTTTCAGCGACGGTGCCGTCCGGTCAGCGCCCTGGGGACCCATCTACTGGCTCGCCTCATCCCCAGGTGTTACCGACGATGCCTTCCATTTTGCCCCATGGCGACGCGTCGCCGCCGCCGCAGCAGCAGCTGCAGCCGCCGCCGCCGCTTGTTCTCCCGCCGGCGCCGCCCGCATTCGACGCTTCGTTGCAGCCGCCAAGCGCCTCCCAGGGTCACGCGCCGCCGATCGCTTCCCGTGACCAGCTGTCCTCCGCCATGGAACTCCCGCCCGCTCCGGACCACATGACGTCATCGCGCGTCGGCTACCCCGACGCTATGGAGGCTGACCCTTCGGTCACTCCTGTCTCTTTACGGGCGCATACACCGCATGTTGACGTGCACCCTGGACTAGTTTTTCAGGCGTTTCCTAGCTCCCCTCGGACCGTATGGCCGGGTGCGGGTGGCACAGCCTCGCCTGTTGTTAGGCTCCCCACCTCATCGCATACGTCAACATGTGGTCCTCCCCACGGCGGGCGGAAGCCTTATCACACGACCGTTCGCCGATTTGCGGGGGAGGAATGTGGTGTCACCGCCAGACACCACACTTGCTAGGTGGTAGCTTAAATCGGCCGCGGTCCATGTAGTACATGTCGGACCCGCGTGTCGCCACTGTGATCGCAGACCTAGCGCCACCACCAAGGCAGGTCTCGTGATACGAGAGAGCACTCGCCCCAGTTGGACGAGAACCTAGCTACAGCCCAGTTGTACGAGAACCTAGCTACCGCCCAGTTGTACGAAGCCTTTCTCTCTCATTAGCCGAGAGACAGAATAGCCATCAGCTAAGTTAATGGCTACGAACTAGCAAGGCGCCATTTGTATCAGTGCCTATAGCTTACGAGTATTCAAGAGAGATGTATTCCAAGGACTAAATAAAAGATAAGTAAAAAGCATCTACATACTTTTCTTCTTATTCATTTATAAGTTCTCATGTTCCAGACTTCACGCCCGTCTGCTTTATGCCGTGCGTGCACTATCGGCTACAGCGTTAGTCTAGAGTTCATTTTCAGCAATCTCAACTTCACGGTGTCGGCGCAGCTACCGACACAACAAGGAGAGGTTCAAATCGTAGAAAGTGATAGTGCCAGTCCTCCTGTACTTATGTCGGCATTGTGCGTTTTGTATTAAATTCGGATGCATTTTCTGTGTTTCATCGTCAATAAGAATGTGCAAGGTATACAGTAAACCTGTGTGAAGCATCGGAATCTAAAACTGGACTCACAGGAGAGGTTCAAATCATTGAGTTAGAGTGTCAGTCCCCTTGTACTTAAGTCGGCATTGTGCCTTTTGAATTTAATTCCGATGCAATTTCTGTGTTTCAACGTCAATAAGAAGGTGCAAGATATACAGTAAACCTGAAGTGAAGCATCGGAATCTAAAACTGGACTCACTGGAGGTGTTCAAATCATAGAAAGTGAGTCAGTCCTCTATTACTTAAGTCTGCATTGTGCCTTTTGTATTAAATTCGGATGCAACTTCTGTGTTTCATCGTCAATAAGAAGGTCCAAGGGATACAGTAAACCTGAAGGGGAGCATCGGAATCTAAAACTGGACTCACAGGAGAGGTTGAAATCATAGAAAGTGAGAGTGCCAGTCCTCCTGTACTTAAGTCGGCATTGTGAATTTTGTATTAAATTCGGATGCAATTTCTGTGTTTCATCGTCAATAAGAAGGTCCAAGGGATATAGTAAACCTGAAGTGAAGCATCGGAATCTGAAACCGGACTAACAGGAGGGGTTCAAATCATAGAAAGTTAGAGTGTCAGTCCTCTTGTACTTAAGTCGGCATTCTGCCTTTTGTATTTAAATCCGATGCAATTTCGGTGTTTCATCGTCAATAAGAAGGTGCAAGGTATACAGTAAACCTGAAGTGAAGCATCAAAATCTAAAACTGGACTCACAGGAGAGGTTCAAATCACAGAGAGTTAGAGTGGTAGTTCTCTTGTACTTAAGTTGGCATTGTGCCTTTTGAATTTAATTCCGATGCAATTTTTTGTCTTTCATCGTCAATTAGAATGTCCAAGGGATACAGTAATCCAGAAGTGAAGCATCAGAATCTAAAACTGGACTCACAGGAGAGGTTCAAATCATAGAAAGTTAGAGTGTCATTCCTCTTATACTTAAGTCGGCATTGTGCCTTTTGTATTAAATTCGGATGCAATTTCTGTGTTTCATCGTCAATAAGAAGGTCCAAGGGGTACAGTAAACCTGAAGTGAAGCATCGTAATCTAAAACTGGTCTCACAGGAGAGCTTCAAATCATAGAAAGAGAGAGTGTCAGTCATCTTTTACTTAAGTCCGCATTGTGCCTTTTGTATTAAATTCGGATGCAATTTCAGTATTTCATCGTCAATAAGAAGGTCCAAGGGATACAGTAAACCTGAAGTGAAGCATCGGAATCTAAAACTGGACTCACAGGAGAGGTTCAAATCATAGAAAGTGAGAGTTTCAGTCCTCTTGTACTTAAGTCGGCATTGTGCGTTTTGTATTAAATTCGGATGCAATTTCTGTGTCTTATCGTCAATAAGACGGTCCAAGGGATACAGTAAACCTGAAGTGAAGCATCAGAATCTAAAACTGGACTCATAGGAGTGGTTCAAATCATAGAAAGAGAGAGTGTCAGTCATCTTTTACTTAAGTCTGCATTGTGCCTTTTGTATTAAATTCGGATGCAACTTCTGTGTTTCATCGTCAATAAGAAGGTCCAAGCGATACAGTAAACCTGAAGGGGAGCATCGGAATCTAAAAGTGGACTCACAGGAGAGGTTCAAATTTTAGAAAGTGAGAGTGCCAGTCCTCCTGTACTTAAGTCGGCATTGTGAATTTTGTATTAAATTCGGATGCAATTTCTGTGTTTCATCGTCAATAAGAAGGTCCAAGGGATACAGTAAACCTGAAGTGAAGCGTCGGAATCTAAATCTGGTCTCACAGGAGAGGTTCAAATTATAGAAAGTTCGAGTGTCAGTCCTCTTGTACTTAAGTCGGCATTGTGCCTTTTGTATTAAATTCCGATACAATTTCTGTGTTTTATCGTCAATAAGGAGGTCTAAGGTTTCAGTAAACCTGAAGTGAAGCATCGGAATCTGAAACCGGACTAACAGGAGGGGTTCAAATCATAGAAAGTTAGAGTGTCAGTCCTCTTGTATTTAAGTCGGCATTCTGCATTTTGTATTTAATTCCGATGCAATTTCGGTGTTTCATCGTCAATAAGAAGGTGCAAGGTATAGAGTAAACCTGAAGTGAAGCATCAAAATCTAAAACTGGACTCACAGGAGAGGTTCAAATCATAGAGAGTTAGAGTGTTAGATCTCTTGTACTTAAGTCGGCATTGTGCCTTTTGAATTTAATTCCGATGCAATTTCTGTGTTTCAACGTCAATAAGAAGGTGCAAGATATACAGTAATCCTGAAGTGAAGCATCGGAATCTAAAACTGGACTCACTGGAGGTGTTCAAATCATAGAAAGTGAGTCAGTCCTCTATTACTTAAGTCTGCATTGTGCCTTTTGTATTAAATTCGGATGCAACTTCTGTGTTTCACCGTCAATAAGAAGGTCCAAGGGATACAGTAAACCTGAAGGGGAGCATCGGAATCTAAAACTGGACTCACAGGAGAGGTTGAAATCATAGAAAGTGAGAGTGCCAGTCCTCCTGTACTTAAGTCGGCATTGTGAATTTTGTATTAAATTCGGATGCAATTTCTGTGTTTCATCGTCAATAAGAAGGTCCAAGGGTACAGTAAACCTGAAGCGAAGCATCGTAATCTAAAACTGGACTCACAGGAGAGCTTCAAATCATAGAAAGAGAGAGTGTCAGTCATCTTTTACTTAAGTCCGCATTGTGCGTTTTGTATTAAATTCGGATGCAATTTCTGTGTCTTATCGTCAATAAGACGGTCCAAGGGATACAGTAAACCTGAAGTGAAGCATCAGAATCTAAAACTGGACTCATAGGAGTGGTTCAAATCATAGAAAGAGAGAGTGTCAGTCATCTTTTACTTAAGTCTGCATTGTGCCTTTTGTATTAAATTCGGATGCAACTTCTGTGTTTCATCGTCAATAAGAAGGTCCAAGGGATACAGTAAACCTGAAGGGGAGCATCGGAATCTAAAAGTGGACTCACAGGAGAGGTTCAAATTTTAGAAAGTGAGAGTGCCAGTCCTCCTGTACTTAAGTCGGCATTGTGAATTTTGTATTAAATTCGGATGCAATTTCTGTGTTTCATCGTCAATAAGAAGGTCCAAGGGATACAGTAAACCTGAAGTGAAGCGTCGGAATCTAAATCTGGTCTCACAGGAGAGGTTCAAATTATAGAAAGTTCGAGTGTCAGTCCTCTTGTACTTAAGTCGGCATTGTGCCTTTTGTATTAAATTCCGATACAATTTCTGTGTTTCATCGTCAATAAGGAGGTCTAAGGTTTCAGTAAACCTGAAGTGAAGCATCGGAATCTGAAACCGGACTAACAGGAGGGGTTCAAATCATAGAAAGTTAGAGTGTCAGTCCTCTTGTACTTAAGTCGGCATTCTGCATTTTGTATTTAATTCCGATGCAATTTCGGTGTTTCATCGTCAATAAGAAGGTGCAAGGTATAGGGTAAACCTGAAGTGAAGCATCAAAATCTAAAACTGGACTCACAGGAGAGGTTCAAATCATAGAGAGTTAGAGTGTTCGATCTCTTGTACTTAAGTCGGCATTGTGCCTTTTGAATTTAATTCCGATGCAATTTCTGTGTTTCAACGTCAATAAGAAGGTGCAAGATATACAGTAAACCTGAAGTGAAGCATCGGAATCTAAAACTGGACTCACTGGAGGTGTTCAAATCATAGAAAGTGAGTCAGTCCTCTATTACTTAAGTCTGCATTGTGCCTTTTGTATTAAATTCGGATGCAACTTCTGTGTTTCATCGTCAATAAGAAGGTCCAAGGGATACAGTAAACCTGAAGGGGAGCATCGGAATCTAAAACTGGACTCACAGGAGAGGTTGAAATCATAGAAAGTGAGAGTGCCAGTCCTCCTGTACTTAAGTCGGCATTGTGAATTTTGTATTAAATTCGGATGCAATTTCTGTGTTTCATCGTCAATAAGATGGTCCAAGGGATATAGTAAACCTGAAGTGAAGCATCGGAATCTGAAACCGGACTAGCAGGAGGGGTTCAAATCATAGAAAGTTAGAGTGTCAGTCCTCTTGTACTTAAGTCGGCATTCTGCCTTTTGTATTTAATTCCGATGCAATTTCGGTGTTTCATCGTCAATAAGAAGGTGCAAGGTATACAGTAAACCTGAAGTGAAGCATCAAAATCTAAAACTGGACTCACAGGAGAGGTTCAAATCACAGAGAGTTAGAGTGGTAGTTCTCTTGTACTTAAGTTGGCATTGTGCCTTTTGAATTTAATTCCGATGCAATTTTTTGTGTTTCATCGTCAATTAGAATGTCCAAGGGATACAGTAATCCTGAAGTGAAGCATCAGAATCTAAAACTGGACTCACAGGAGAGGTTCAAATCATAGAAAGTTAGAGTGTCATTCCTCTTATACTTAAGTCGGCATTGTGCCTTTTGTATTAAATTCGGATGCAATTTCTGTGTTTCATCGTCAATAAGAAGGTCCAAGGGGTACAGTAAACCTGAAGTGAAGCATCGTAATCTAAAACTGGACTCACAGGAGAGCTTCAAATCATAGAAAGGGAGAGTGTCAGTCATCTTTTACTTAAGTCCGCATTGTGCCTTTTGTATTAAATTCGGATGCAATTTCAGTATTTCATCGTCAATAAGAAGGTCCAAGGGATACAGTAAACCTGAAGTGAAGCATCGGAATCTAAAACTGGACTCACAGGAGAGGTTCAAATCATAGAAAGTGAGAGTTTCAGTCCTCTTGTACTTCAGTCGGCATTGTGCGTTTTGTATTAAATTCGGATGCAATTTCTGTGTCTTATCGTCAATAAGACGGTCCAAGGGATACAGTAAACCTGAAGTGAAGCATCAGAATCTAAAACTGGACTCATAGGAGTGGTTCAAATCATAGAAAGAGAGAGTGTCAGTCATCTTTTACTTAAGTCTGCATTGTGCCTTTTGTATTAAATTCGGATGCAACTTCTGTGTTTCATCGTCAATAAGAAGGTCCAAGGGATACAGTAAACCTGAAGGGGAGCATCGGAATCTAAAAGTGGACTCACAGGAGAGGTTCAAATTTTAGAAAGTGAGAGTGCCAGTCCTCCTGTACTTAAGTCGGCATTGTGAATTTTGTATTAAATTCGGATGCAATTTCTGTGTTTCATCGTCAATAGGAAGGTCCAAGGGATACAGTAAACCTGAAGTGAAGCGTCGGAATCTAAATCTGGTCTCACAGGAGAGGTTCAAATTATAGAATGTTCGAGTGTCAGTCCTCTTGTACTTAAGTCGGCATTGTGCCTTTTGTATTAAATTCCGATACAATTTCTGTGTTTTATCGTCAATAAGGAGGTCTAAGGTTTCAGTAAACCTGAAGTGAAGCATCGGAATCTGAAACCGGACTAACAGGAGGGGTTCAAATCATAGAAAGTTAGAGTGTCAGTCCTCTTGCACTTAAGTCGGCATTCTGCATTTTGTATTTAATTCCGATGCAATTTCGGTGTTTCATCGTCAATAAGAAGGTGCAAGGTATAGAGTAAACCTGAAGTGAAGCATCAAAATCTAAAACTGGACTCACAGGAGAGGTTCAAATCATAGAGAGTTAGAGTGTTAGATCTCTTGTACTTAAGTCAGCATTGTGCCTTTTGAATTTAATTCCGATGCAATTTTTTGTGTTTCATCGTCAATTAGAAGGTCCAAGGGATACAGTAATCCTGAAGTGAAGCATCAGAATCTAAAACTGGACTCACAGGAGAGGTTCAAATCATAGAGAGTTAGAGTGTCAGTCATCTTGTACTTAAGTAGGCATTGTCTCTATGAATTTAATTACGATGCAATTTCTGTGTTTCGTCGTCAATAAAAAGGTCCAAGGGATACAGGAAACCTGAAGTGAAGCATCGGAATCTAAAACTGGACTTACAGGAGAATTTCAAATAATAGAAATTTTGAGTGTCAGTCCTCTTGTA
Source organism: Schistocerca serialis cubense (assembly GCF_023864345.2). Lineage (NCBI taxonomy): Eukaryota > Metazoa > Arthropoda > Insecta > Orthoptera > Acrididae > Schistocerca > Schistocerca serialis. Next base: position 4,308,080 of record NW_026048462.1, read on the forward strand.
CTTAAGTCGGCATTGTGCCTTTTGAATTTAATTCCGATACAATTTCTGTGTTTCATCGTCAATAACATGTTGCAAGGTATACAGTAAACCTGAAGTGAAGCATCGGAATCTAAAACTGGACTCAGAGCAGAGGTTCAAACATAGAGTTAGAGTGTCAGTCCTCTTGTACTTAAGTCGGAATTGTGCCTTTTGAATTTAATTCCGATGCAATTTCTGTGTTTCATCGTCAATAAGAAGGTGCATGGTATACAGTAAACCTGAAGTGATGCATCGGAATCTAAAACTGGACTCACAGGAGAGGTTGAAATCATAGAAAGAGAGAGTGTCAGTCCTCTTGTACTTAAGTCGGCATTGTGCTTTTTGTATTAAATTCGGATGCAATTTCTGTGTTTTATCGTCAATAAGAAGGTCCAAGGTATACAGTAAACCTGAAGTGAAGCATCGGAATCGAAAACTGGTCTCACAGGAGAGGTTCAAATCATAGAAAGTTCGAGTGTCAGCCCTCTGGTACTTAAGTCGGCATTGTGCCTTTTGTATAAAATTCCGATACAATTTCTGTGTTTTATCGTCAATAAGAAGGTCTAAGGTATACAGTAAACCTGAAGTGAATCATCGGAATCTAAAACCGGACTCACAGGCGAGGTTCAAATCATAGAGAATTAGAGTGTCAGTCCCCTTGTACTTAAGTCGGCATTGTGATTTTGAATTTAATTCGGATGCAATTTCTGTGTTTCATCGTCAACGAGAAGGTGCAAGGTATACAGTAAACCTGAAGTGAAGCATCGGAATCTAAAACTGGACTCACAGGAGAGGTTCATATCATAGAAAGAGAGAGTGTCAGTCCTCTTTTACTTATGTCGGCATTGTGCCTTTTGTATTAAGTTCGGATGCAATTACTGTGTTTCATCGTCAATAAGAAGGTCCAAGGGATACAGTAAACCTGAAGTGAAGCATCGGAATCTAAAACTGGTCTCACAGGAGAGGTTCAAATCATAGAGAGTTAGAGTGTCAGTCATCTTGTACTTAAGTAGGCATTGTCTCTATGAATTTAATTCCGATGCAATTTCTGTGTTTCGTCGTCAATAAAAAGGTCCAAGGGAAACAGTAAACCTGAAGTGAAGCATCGGAATCTAAAACTGGACTTACAGGAGAATTTCAAATAATAGAAATTTAGAGTGTCAGTCCTCTTGTACTTAAGTCGGCATTGTGCCTTTTGAATTTAATTCCGATTCAATTTCTGTGTTTTATCGTCAATAACAAGTTGCAAGGTATACAGTAAACCTGAAGTGAAGCATCGGAATCTAAAACTGGACTAAGAGCAGAGGTTCAAACATAGAGTTAGAGTGTCAGTCCTCTTGTACTTAAGTCGGCATTGTGCCTTTTGAATTTAAATCCGATGCAATTTCTGTGTTTCATCGTCAATAAGAAGGTGCAAGGTATACAGTAAACCTGAAGTGATGCATCGGAATCTATAACTGGACTCACAGGAGAGGTTGAAATCATAGAAAGAGAGAGTGCAGTCCTCTTGTACTTAAGTCGGCATTGTGAATTTTGTATTAAATTCGGATGCAATTTCTGTGTTTTATCGTCAATAAGAAGGTCCAAGGTATACAGTAAACCTGAAGTGAAGCATCGGAATCTAAAACTGGTCTCACAGGAGAGGTTCAAATCATAGAAAGTTCGAGTGTCAGCCCTCTTGTACTTAAGCCGGCATTGTGCCTTTTGTATAAAATTCCGATACAATTTCTGTGTTTTATCGTCAATAAGAAGGTCTAAGGTATACAGTAAACCTGAAGTGAATCATCGGAATCTAAAACCGGACTAACAGGAGAGGTTCAAATCTTAGAAAGTTAGAGTGTCAGACCTCTTGTACTTATGTCGGCATTGTGCCTTTTGAATTTAATTCCGATGCAATTTCTGTGTTTCATCGTCAATAAGAAGGTGCAAGGTATACAGTAAACCTGAAGTGAAGCATCGGAATCTAAAACTGGACTCACAGGCGAGGTTCAAATCATAGAGAATTAGAGTGTCAGTCCCCTTGTACTTAAGTCGGCATTGTGATTTTGAATTTAATTCGGATGCAATTTCTGTGTTTCATCGTCAACGAGAAGGTGCAAGGTATACAGTAAACCTGAAGTTAAGCTTCGGAATCTAAAACTGGACTCACAGGAGAGGTTCATATCATAGAAAGAGAGAGTGTCAGTCCTTTTTTACTTATGTCCGCATTGTGCCTTTTGTATTAAATTCGGATGCAATTTCTGTATTTCATCATCAATAAGAAGGTCCAAGGGACACAGGAGACCTGTAGTTAAGCATCAGAATCCAAAACTGGAGTCACAGGACAGGTTCAAATCATAGAAAGTGAGAGTGTCAGTCCTCTTGTACTTAAGTCAGCATTGTGCCTTTTGTATTAAATTCCGATGCAATTTCTGTCTTTCATTGTCAATAAGAAGGAGCAAGGTATACAGTAAATCTGAAGTGAACCATCGGAATCTAAAACTGGACTCACAGGAGATGTTCAAATCATAGAGAGTTAGAGAGTCAGGCCTCATGTACTTAAGTCGGCATTGTCTCTATTGAATTTAATTCCGATGCATTTTTTGTGTTTCATCGTAAATAAGAAGGTGCAAGTTATACATTAACCTGAAGTGAAGCATCGGAATCTAAAACTGGACTCACAGGAGAGGTTCAAATCATAGAAAAAGAGAGTATCGGTCATCTTTTACTTAAGTCGGATTTGTGCCATTTGTATGAAGTACGGATGCAATTTCTGTGTTTAATCGTCAATAACAAAGTCTAAGCGATAAAGTAAACCTGAAGTGAAGCGTCGGAATCTAAACCTGGACTCGCAAGAGAGGTTCAAATCATAGAAAGGGACAGTGTCAGTCCTCTTGTACTTAAGTCGGCATTGTACCATTTGTATTAAATTCGGATGCAATTTCTGTGTTTCATCGTCAATAAGAAGGTCCAAAGGATATAGTAATCCTGAAGTGAAGCATCGGAATCTAAAACTGTACTCACAGGAGAGGTTCAAATCATAGAAAGTGAGAGTATCAGTCCTCCTGTACTTAAGTCGGCATTGTGCCTTTTGTATTAAATTCCGAAGCAATTCCCGTGTTTCATCGTCAATAAGAAGGTGCAAAGTAAACAGTAATCTTGAAGTGAAGCATCGGAATCTAAAACTGGACTCACAGGAGAGGTTCAAATCGTAGAAAGTGATAGTGCCAGTCCTCCTGTACTTAAGTCGGCATTGTGCGTTTTGTATTAAATTCGGATGCATTTTCTGTGTTTCATCGTCAATAAGAATGTGCAAGGTTTACAGTAAACCTGAAGTGAAGCATCGGAATCTAAAACTGGACTCACAGGAGAGGTTCAAATCATAGAGTTAGAGTGTCAGTCCCCTTGTACTTAAGTCGGCATTGTGCCTTTTGAATTTAATTCCGATGCAATTTCTGTGTTTCAACGTCAATAAGAAGGTGCAAGGTATACAGTAAACCTGAAGTGAAGCATCGGAATCTAAAACTGGACTCACAGGAGAGGTTGAAATCATAGAAAGAGAGAGTGTCATTCCTATTTTACTTATGTCGGTTTTGTGCCTTTTGTATATAATTCGGATGCAATTTCTGTATTTCATCGTCAATAAGAAGGTATAAGGGATACAGTAAATCTAAAGCGAAGTATCGGAATCTAAAACTGGACTCACAGGGGTGGTTCAAATCATAGAAACGGAGAGTGTCAGTCCTCTTGTACTGAAGTCGGCATTGTGCTTCTTGTATTAAATTCCGATGCAATTTCTGTATTTCACCGTCAATAAGAAGCTGCAAGGTATACAGTAAATCTGAAGTGAAGCATCGGAATCTATGACTGGACTCACAGGAGGTGTTCAAATCATAGGAAGTGAGTCAGTCCTCTATTACATAAGTCTGCATTGTGCCTTTTGTATTAAATTCGGATGCAACTTCTGTGTCTCATCGTCAATAAGAAGGTCCAAGGGATACAGTAAACCTGAAGGGGAGCATCGGAATCTAAAACTGGACTCACAGGAGAGGTTGAAATCATAGAAAGTGAGAGTGCCAGTCCTCCTGTACTTAAGTCGGCATTGTGAATTTTGTATTAAATTCGGATGCAATTTCTGTGTTTCATCGTCAATAAGAAGGTCCAAGGGATATAGTAAACCTGAAGTGAAGCATCGGAATCTGAAACCGGACTAACAGGAGGGGTTCAAATCATAGAAAGTTAGAGTGTCAGTCCTCTTGTACTTAAGTCGGCATTCTGCCTTTTGTATTTAATTCCGATGCAATTTCGGTGTTTCATCGTCAATAAGAAGGTGCAAGGTATACAGTAAACCTGAAGTGAAGCATCAAAATCTAAAACTGGACTCACAGGAGAGGTTCAAATCACAGAGAGTTAGAGTGTTAGTTCTCTTGTACTTGAGTTGGCATTGTGCCTTTTGAATTTAATTCCGATGCAATTTTTTGTGTTTCATCGTCAATTAGAATGTCCAAGGGATACAGTAATCCTGAAGTGAAGCATCAGAATCTAAAACTGGACTCACAGGAGAGGTTCAAATCATAGAAAGTTAGAGTGTCATTCCTCTTATACTTAAGTCGGCATTGTGCCTTTTGTATTAAATTCGGATGCAATTTCTGTGTTTCATCGTCAATAAGAAGGTCCAAGGGGTACAGTAAACCTGAAGTGAAGCATCGTAATCTAAAACTGGACTCACAGGAGAGCTTCAAATCATAGAAAGAGAGAGTGTCAGTCATCTTTTACTTAAGTCCGCATTGTGCCTTTTGTATTAAATTCGGATGCAATTTCAGTATTTCATCGGCAATAAGAAGGTCCAAGGGATACAGTAAACCTGAAGTGAAGCATCGGAATCTAAAACTGGACTCACAGGAGAGGTTCAAATCATAGAAAGTGAGAGTTTCAGTCCTCTTGTACTTAAGTCGGCATTGTGCGTTTTGTATTAAATTCGGATGCAATTTCTGTGTCTTATCGTCAATAAGACGGTCCAAGGGATACAGTAAACCTGAAGTGAAGCATCAGAATCTAAAACTGGACTCATAGGAGTGGTTCAAATCATAGAAAGAGAGAGTGTCAGTCATCTTTTACTTAAGTCTGCATTGTGCCTTTTGTATTAAATTCGGATGCAACTTCTGTGTTTCATCGTCAATAAGAAGGTCCAAGGGATACAGTAAACCTGAAGGGGAGCATCGGAATCTAAAAGTGGACTCACAGGAGAGGTTCAAATTTTAGAAAGTGAGAGTGCCAGTCCTCCTGTACTTAAGTCGGCATTGTGAATTTTGTATTAAATTCGGATGCAATTTCTGTGTTTCATCGTCAATAAGAAGGTCCAAGGGATACAGTAAACCTGAAGTGAAGCGTCAGAATCTAAATCTGGTCTCACAGGAGCGGTTCAAATTATAGAAAGTTCGAGTGTCAGTCCTCTTGTACTTAAGTCGGCATTGTGCCTTTTGTATTAAATTCCGATACAATTTCTGTGTTTTATCGTCAATAAGGAGGTCTTAGGTTTCAGTAAACCTGAAGTGAAGCATCGGAATCTGAAACCGGACTAACAGGAGGGATTCAAATCATAGAAAGTTAGAGTGTCAGTCCTCTTGTACTTAAGTCGGCATTCTGCATTTTGTATTTAATTCCGATACAATTTCTGTGTTTCATCGTCAATAACATGTTGCAAAGTATACAGTAAACCTGAAGTGAAGCATCGGAATCTAAAACTGGACTCAGAGCAGAGGTTCAAACATAGAGTTAGAGTGTCAGTCTTCTTGTACTTAAGTCGGAATTGTGCCTTTTGAATTTAATTCCGATGCAATTTCTGTGTTTCATCGTAATAAGAAGGTGCATGGTATACAGTAAACCTGAAGTGATGCATCGGAATCTAAAACTGGACTCACAGGAGAGGTTCAAATCATAGAAAGTTCGAGTGTCAGCCCTCTGGTACTTAAGTCGGCATTGTGCCTTTTGTATAAAATTCAGATACAATTTCTGTGTTTTATCGTCAATAAGAAGGTCTAAGGTATACAGTTAACCTGAAGTGAATCATCGGAATCTAAAACCGGACTCACAGGAGAGGTTCAAATCTTAGAAAGTTAGAGTGTCAGACCTCTTGTACTTATGTCGGCATTGTGCCTTTTGAATTTAATTCCGTTGCAATTTCTGTGTTTCATCGTCAATAAGAAGGTGCAAGGTATACAGTAAACCTGAAGTGAAGCATCGGAATCTAAAACTGGACTCACAGGCGAGGTTCAAATCATAGAGAATTAGAGTGTCAGTCCCCTTGTACTTAAGTCGGGATTGTGATTTTGAATTTAATTCGGATGCAATTTCTGTGTTTCATCGTCAACGAGAAGGTGCAAGGTATACAGTAAACCTGAAGTGAAGCATCGGAATCTAAAACTGGACTCACAGGAGAGGTTCATATCATAGAAAGGGAGAGTGTCAGTCCTCTTTTACTTATGTCGGCATTGTGCCTTTTGTATTAAATTCGGATGCAATTTCTGTATTTCATCATCAATAAGAAGGTCCAAGGGACACAGGAGACCTGTAGTGAAGCATCGGAATCCAAAACTGGAGTCACAGGAGAGGTTCAAATCATAGAAAGTGAGAGTGTCAGTCCTATTGTACTTAAGTCAGCATTGTGCCTTTTGTATTAAATTCCGATGCAATTTCTGTCTTTCATTGTCAATAAGAAGGAGCAAGGTATACAGTAAATCTGAAGTGAAGCATCGGAATCTAAAACTGGACTCACAGGAGAGGTTGAAATCATAGAAAGTGAGAGTGCCAGTCCTCTTGTACTTAAGTCGGCACTGTGCCTTTTGTATTAAATTCGGATGCAATTTCTGTGTTTCATCGTCAATAAGATGGTCCAAGGGATACAATAAACCTGAAGTGAAGCAACGGAATCTAAAACTGGACTCGCAAGAGAGGTTCAAATCATAGAAAGGGAGAGTGTAAGTCCTCTTGTACTTAAGTCGGCATTGTACCATTTGTATTAAATTCGGATGCAATTTCTGTGTTTCATCGTCAATAAGAAAGTCCAAAGGATACAGTAATCCTGAAGTGAAGCATCGGAATCTAAAACTGGACTCACAGGAGAGGTTCAAATCATAGAAAGTGAGAGTATCAGTCCCCTTGTACTTAAGTCGGCATTGTGCCTTTTGTATTATATTCCGAAGCAATTCCCGTGTTTCATCGTCAATAAGAAGGTGCAAGGTATACAGTGAACCTGAAGTGAAGCATCGGAATCTAAAACTGGACTCACAGGAGAGGTTGAAATCATAGAAAGAGAGAGTGTCACTCCTATTTTACTTAAGTCTGCATTGTGCCTTTTGTATTAAATTCGGATGCAACTTCTGTGTTTCATCGTCAATAAGAAGGTCCAAGGGATACAGTAAACCTGAAGGGGAGCATCGGAATCTAAAACTGGACTCACAGGAGAGGTTGAAATCATAGAAAGTGAGAGTGCCAGTCCTCTTGTACTTAAGTCGGCATTGTGAATTTTGTATTAAATTCGGATGCAATTTCTGTGTTTCATCGTCAATAAGAAGGTCCAAGGGATACAGTAAACCTGAAGTGAAGCATCGGAATCTGAAACCGGACTAACAGGAGGGGTTCAAATCATAGAAAGTTAGAGTGTCAGTCCTCTTGTACTTAAGTCGGCATTCTGCCTTTTGTATTTAATTCCGATGCAATTTCGGTGTTTCATCGTCAATAAGAAGGTGCAAGGTATACAGTAAACCTGAAGTGAAGCATCAAAATCTAAAACTGGACTCACAGGAGAGGTTCAAATCATAGAAAGTTAGAGTGTCATTCCTCTTATACTTAAGTCGGCATTGTGCCTTTTGTATTAAATTCGGATGCAATTTCTGTGTTTCATCGTCAATAAGAAGGTCCAAGGGGTACAGTAAACCTGAAGTGAAGCATCGTAATCTAAAACTGGACTCACAGGAGAGCTTCAAATCATAGAAAAAGAGAGTGTCAGTCATCTTTTACTTAAGTCGGCATTGTGCCCTTTGTATTAAATTCGGATGCAATTTCTGTATTTCATCGTCAATAAGAAGGTCCAAGGGATACAGTAAACCTGAAGTGAAGCATCGGAATCTAAAACTGGACTCACAGGAGAGGTTCAGATCATAGAAAGTGAGAGTTTCAGTCCACTTGTACTTAGGTCGGCATTGTGAGTTTTGTATTAAATTCGGATGCAATTTCTGTGTCTTATCGTCAATAAGACGGTCCAAGGGATACAGTAAACCTGAAGTGTAGCATCAGAATCTAAAACTGGACTCATAGGAGTGGTTCAAATCATAGAAAGAGAGAGTGTCAGTCATCTTTTACTTAAGTCTGCATTGTGCCTTTTATATAAATTCGGATGCAACTTCTGTGTTTCATCGTCAATAAGAAGGTCCAAGGGATACAGTAAACCTGAAGGGGAGCATCGGAATCTAAAACTGGACTCACAGGAGAGGTTGAAATCATAGGAAGTGAGAGTGCCAGTCCTCCTGTACTTAAGTCGGCATTGTGAATTTTGTATTTAATTCCGATGCAATTTCGGTGTTTCATCGTCAATAAGAAGGTGCAAGGTATACAGTAAACCTGAAGTGAAGCATCAAAATCTAAAACTGGACTCACAGGAGAGGTTCAAATCATAGAGAGTTAGAGTTTTAGTTCTCTTGTACATAAGTCGGCAATGTGCCTTTTGAATTTAATTCCGATGCAATTTCTGTGTTTCATCGTCAATAAGAAGGTGCAAGGTATACTGTAAACCTGAAGTGATGCATCGGAATCTAAAACTGGACTCACAGGAGAGGTTGAAATCATAGAAACAGAGAGTGCAGTCCTCTTGTACTTAAGTCGGCATTGTGAATTTTGTATTAAATTCGGATGCAATTTCTGTGTTTTATCGTCAATAAGAAGGTCCAAGGTATACAGTAAACCTGAAGTGAAGCATCGGAATTTAAAACTGGTCCCACAGGAGAGGTTCAAATCATAGAAAGTTCGAGTGTCAGCCCTCTTGTACTTAAGTCGGCATTGTGCCTTTTGTATAAAATTCCGATACAATTTCTGTGTTTTATCGTCAATAACAAGGTCTAAGGTATACAGTAAACCTGAAGTGAATCATCGGAATCTCAAACCGGACTAACAGGAGAGGTTCAAATCTTAGAAAGTTAGAGTGTCAGACCTCTTGTACTTATGTCAGCATTGTGCCTTTTGAATTTAATTCCGATGCAATTTCTGTGTTTCATCGTCAATAAGAAGGTGCAAGGTATACAGTAAACCTGAAGTGAAGCATCGGAATCTAAAACTGGACTCACAGGCGAGGTTCAAATCATAGAGAATTAGAGTGTCAGTCCCCTTGCACTTAAGTCGGCATTGTGATTTTGAATTTAATTCGGATGCAATTTCTGTGTTTCATCGTCAACGAGAAGGTGCAAGGTATACAGTAAACCTGAAGTGAAGCTTCGGAATCTAAAACTGGACTCACAGGAGAGGTTCATATCATAGAAAGAGAGAGTGTCAGTGCTCTTTTACTTATGTCGGCATTGTGCCTTTTGTATTAAATTCGGATGCAATTTCTGTATTTCGTCATCAATAAGAAGGTCCAAGGGACACAGGAGACCTGTAGTGAAGCATCAGAATCCAAAACTGGAGTCACAGGAGAGGTTCAAATCATAGAAAGTGAGAGTGTCAGTCCTCTTGTACTTAAGTCAGCATTGTGCCTTTTGTATTAAATTCCGATGCAATTTCTGTCTTTCATTGTCAATAAGAAGGAGCAAGGTATACAGTAAATCTGAAGTGAACCATCGGAATCTAAAACTGGACTCACAGGAGAGGTTCAAATCATAGAGAGTTAGAGAGTCAGTCCTCTTGTACTTAAGTCGGCATTGTCTCTATTGAATTTAATTCCGATGCATTTTTTTGTGTTTCATCGTCAATAAGAAGGTGCAAGTTATACATTAACCTGAAGTGAAGCATCGCAATCTAAAACTGGACTCACAGGAGAGGTTCAAATCGTAGGAAGTGAGAGTGTCAGTCCTTTTGTACTAAAGTCGGCATTGTGCATTTTGTATTAAATTCCGATGCAATTTCTGTGTTTGATCGACAATAAGAAGGTTCAAGCTATACAGTTAACCTGAAGTGTAGCATCGGAATCTAAAACTGGACTCACAGGAGTGGTTCACATCGTAGAAAGTGAGAGTGTCAGTCCTCTTGTACTTAAGACGGCATTGTGCCTTTTATTTTCAATTCGGATGCAATTACTGTGATCCATCGTCAATAAGAAGGTGCAAAGTATATAGTAAACCTGAAGTGAAGCATCGGAATCTAAAACTAGGCTCAGAGGAGATTTTCAAATCATAGAAAGAGAGAGTGTCAATCCTCTTGTACTTATGTCGGCATAGTGCTTTTGTATTAAGTTCGGATGCAATTTCTGTGTTTCATCGTCAATAAAAAGGTGCAAGGTATACAGTACACCTGAAGTGAAGCATCGGAATCTAAAACTGGACTCACTGGAGAGATTCAAATCGTAGAAAGTGAGAGTGTCAGACCTCTTGTACTTAAGTCGGCATTGTTCCTTTTGTATTAAATTCGTATGCAATTTCTGTGTTTCATCGACATTAAGAAGGTGCAAGGTATACAGTAAACCTGAAGTGAAGCGTCGGAATCTAAAACTGGACTCACAGGAGAGGTTCAAGTCGTAGAAAGTGAGAGTGTCAGTCCTCTTGTACTTAAGTCGGCATTGTGCATTTTGAATTAAATTCGGATGCAATTTCGGTGTTTCATCGTCAATAAGAAGGTGCAAGGTATACAGTAAACCTGAAGTGTAGCATCGGAAATTAAGACTGGACTGACAGGAGAAGTTCAAATCGTAGAATGTGAGACTGTCAGTACTCTTGTACTTAAGTCGTTATTGTGCCTTTTGTATTCAATTCGGATGCAATTTCTGTGTTTCATCGTCAATAAGAATGTGCAAGGTATACAGTAAACCTGAAGAGAAGCATCGGAATCTAAAACTGGACTCACAGGAGAGGTTCAAATCGTAGAAAGTGAGAGTGTCAGTCCTCTTGTACTTAAGTCGGCATAGTGCTTTTGTATTAAATTCGGATGCAATTTCTGTGTTTCATCGTCAATAAAAAGGTGCAAGGTATACAGTAAATCTGAAGTGAAGCATCGGAATCTAAAACTGGACTCAGAGGAGAGGTTCAAATCGTAGAAAGTGGGAGTGTCAGTCCTCTTGTACTTAAGTCGGCATTGTGCTTTTTGTATTAAATTCTGATGCAATTTCTGTGATTCATCGTCTTTAAGAAGGTGCAAGGTATACAGTAAACCCGAAGTGAAGTGTCGGAATCTAAAACAGGACTCACAGGAGAGGTTCAAATCATCGAGTGTTAGAGTCTCAGTCCTCTTGCACTTAAGTCGGCATTGTGCCTTTTGAATTTAATTCCGATGCAATTTCTGTGTTTCATCGTCAATAAGAAGGTGCAAGGTATACAGTAAACCCATAGTGAAGCATCGGAATCTAAAACTGGACTCAGAGGAGAGGTTCAAATTATAGACAGTGAGAGTGTCATTTCTCTTTTACTTAAGTCGGCATTGTGCCTTTTGTATTAAATTCAGATGCAATTTCTGTGTTTGATCGTCAATAAGAAGTTGCAAGGTATACAGTAAACCCGTAGTGAAGCTTCGGATTCTAAAACTGTACTCAGAGGAGAGGATCAAATTATAGAAAGGGAGAGTGTCGTTTCTCTTTTACTTAAGTCGGCATTGTGACTTTTGTGTTAAATTCGGATGCAATTTCTGTGTTTCATCGTCAATAAGAAGGTGCAAGGTATACAGTAAACCTGAAGTGAAGCATCGGAATCTAAAACTGGACTCACGGGAGAGGTTCAAATCATAGAAAGAGAGAGTGTCAGTCATCTTTTACTTAAGTCGGCATTGTGCCTTTTGTATTAACTTCAGTTGCAACATCTGTATTTCATCGTCAATGAGAAGGTCCAAGGGATACAGTAAACCTGAAGTGAAGCATCGGAATCTAAACCTGGACTCACAGGAGAGGTTCAAGTCATAGAAAGTGAGAGTGTCAGTCCTCTTGTACTTAAGTCGCCACTGTGCCTTTTGTATTAAATTCGGATGCAATTTCTGTGTTTCATCGTGAATGAGATGGTCCAAGGGATACAGTAAACCTGAAGTGAAGCATCGGAATCTAAAACTGGACTCACAAGAGAGGTTCAAATCATAGAAAGGGAGAGTGTCAGTCCTCTTGTACTTAAGTCGGCATTGTGCCATTTGTATTAAATTTGGATGCAATTACTGTGTTTCATCGTCAATAAGAAGGTCCAAGGAATACAGTATTCCTGAAGTGTAGCATCGGAATCTAACACTGGGCTTACAGGAGCGGTTCAAATCATAGTAAGTGAGAGTATCAGTCCCCTTGTACTTAAGTCGGCATTCTGCCTTTTGTATTAAATTCCGATGCAATTTCTGTGTTTCATCGTCAATATGAAGGTGCAAGGTGTACAGTAAACCTGAAGTGAAGCATCGAAATCTAAAATTGGACTCACAGGAGAGGTTCAAATCATAGAAAGTTCGAGTGTCAGTCCTCTTGTACTTAAGTCGGCTTTGTGCCTTTTGTGTTAAATTCCGATACAATTTCTGTGTTTTATCGTCAATAAGAAAGTCTAAGGTATACAGTAAACCTGAAGTGAAGCATCGGAATCAAAAACCGGACTCACAGGAGAGGTTCAAATCTTAGAAAGTTAGAGTGCCAGTCCTCTTGTACTTAAGTCGGCATTGTGCCATTTGAATTTAATTGCGATGCAATTTCTGTATTTCATCATCAATAAGAAGGTCCACGGGATACAGTAAACCTGAAGTGAAGCATCGGAATCTAAAACTGGACTCACAGGAGAGGTTCAAATCATAGACAATAATAATGTCAGTCCTCTTGTACTTAAGTCGGCATTGTGCATTTTGAATTTAATTCGGATGCAATTTCTGTGTTTCATCGTCAATAAGAAGGTGCAAGGTATACAGTAAACCTGAAGTGAAGTATGGGAATCTAAAACTGGACTCACAGGAGAGGTTCAAATCATAGAAAGAGAGAGTGTCAGTCCACTTTTACTTATGTCGGCATTGTGCCTTTTGTATTGAATTCGGATGCAATTTCTGTGTTTCATCGTCAATAAGAAGGTCCAAGTGATACAGTAAACCTGAAGTGAAGCATCGGAATCTAAACCTGGACTCACAGGAGAAGTTCAAATCGTAGAAAGTGAGAGTGTCAGTCCTCTTGTACTTAAGTCGGCAATGTGCCTTTTGAATTTAATTTCGATGCAATTTCTTTGTTTCATCGTCAATAACAAGGTGCAAGGTATACAGTAAACCTGAAGTGAAGCATCGGAATCTAACACTGGACTCACAGGAGAGGTTCAAACATAGAGTTAGAGTGTCAGTCCTCTTGTACTTAAGTCGGCATTGTGCATTTTCAGTTTAATTCGGATGCAATTTCTGTGTTTCATCGTCAATAAGAAGGTGCAAGGTATACAGTAAACCTGAAGTGAAACATCAGAATCTAAAACTGGACTCACAGGAGAGGTTCAAATCATAGAAAGAGAGAGTGTCAGTCCACTTTTACTTATGTCGGCATTGTGCCTTATGTATTAAATTCGGATGCAATTTCTGTATTTCATCATCAACGAGAAGGTCCAAGAGATACAGTAAACCTGAAGTGAAGCATCTGGATCTAAAACTGGACTCACTGGAGAGATTCAAATCATAGAAAGTGAGAGTGTCAGTCCTCTTGTGCTTAAGTCAGCATTGAGCCTTTTGTATTAAATTCCGATGCAATTTCTGTGTTACATCGTCAATAAGAAGGAGCAAGGTATACAGTAAACCTGTAGTGAAGCATCGGAATCTAAAACCGGACTCACAGGAGAGGTTCAAATCATTGAAAGTGAGAGTGTCAGTCCTCTTGTACTTAAGTCGGCATTGTGCCTTTTGTATTAAATTCGGATCCAATTTCTGTGTTTCATCGTCAATAAGAAGGTGCAAGTTATACAGTAAACCTGAAGTGAAGCATCGGAATCTAAAACTGGACTCAAAGGAGAGGTTCAAATCAAAGAACGTTGGAGTGTCAGTCCACTTGTACTTAAGTCGGCATTGTGCCTTTTGTATTAAATTCGATAGCAATTTCTGTGTTTTTTCGTCAATAAGAAGGTCCAAGGGTTACAGTAAACCTGAAGTGAAGCATCGGAATCTAAAACTGGACTCACAGGAGAGGTTGAAATCATAGAAAGCGAGAGTGCCAGTCCTCTTGTGCTTAAGTCGGCATTTTGCTCTTTGTATTAAATTCGGATGCAATTTCTGTGCTTCATCGTCAATAAGAAGGTGCAAGGAAACAATAAACCTGAAGTGAAGCATCAGAATCTAAAACTGGACTCACAGGGGAGGTTCAAATCGTAGAAAGTTAGAGTGTCAGTCCTGTTGTACTTAAGTCAGCATTGTGCCTTTTGTATTAAATTCGGATGCAATTACTGTGTTTCATCGTCAATAAGAAGGTGCAAGGTATATAGTAGACCTGAAGTGCAGCATCGGACTCTAAAACTAGACTCACAGGAGATGTTCAAATCATAGAAAGTGAGAGTGTCAGTCCTCTTGTACTTAAGTCGGCATTGTGCCTTTTGTATTAAATTCGGATGCAATTTCTGTGTTTCGTCGTCAATAAGAAGTTCCAAGGGATACAGTAAACCTGAAGTGAAGCATCAGAATCTATCACTGGACTCACAGGAGAGGTTCAAATCGTAGAAAGTGAGAGTGTCAGTCCTCTTGTACATAAGACAGCATTCTGCCTTTTGTATTCAATTCGGATGCAATTTCTCTGTTTCATCGGCAATAAGAAGGTTCAAGCTATACAGTAAACCTGAAGTGTAGCATCGGAATCTAAAACTGGACTCACAGGAGTGGATCATATCGTAGAAAGTGAGAGTGTCAGTCCTCTTGTACTTAAGACGGCATTGTGCCTTTTATTTTCAATTCGGATGCAATTACTGTGATCCATCGTCAATAAGAAGGTGCAAGGTATATAGTAAACCTGAAGTGAAGCATCGGAATCTAAAACTAGGCTCAGAGGAGATTTTCAAATCATAGAAAGAGAGAGTGTCAATCTCTTGTACTTATGTCGGCATAGTGCTTTTGTATTAAGTTCGGATGCAATTTCTGTGTTTCATCGACATTAAGAAGGTGCAAGGTATACAGTAAACCTGAAGTGAAACGTCGGAATCTAAAACTGGACTCACAGGAGAGGTTCAAGTCGTAGAAAGTGAGAGTGTCAGTCCTCTTGTACTTAAGTCGGCATTGTGCCTTTTGAATTAAATTCGGATGCAATTTCGGTGTTTCATCGTCAATAAGAAGGTGCAAGGTATACAGTAAACCTGAAGTGTAGCATCGGAATTTAAGACTGGACTGACAGGAGAAGTTCAAATCGTAGAATGTGAGAGTGTCAGTCCTCTTGTACTTAAGTCGTTATTGTGCCTTTTGTATTCAATTCTGATGCAATTTCTGTGTTTCATAGTCAATAAGAAGGTGCAAGGTATACAGTAAACCCGAGGAGAAGCATCGCATTCTAAAACTGGACTCACAGGAGAGGTTCAAATCGTAGAAAGTGAGAGTGTCAGTCCTCTTGTACATAAGACGGCATTGTGCCTTTTGTATTCAATTCGGATGCAATTTCTCTGTTTCATCGGCAATAAGAAGGTGCAAGGTATACAGTAAACCTGAAGTGAAGCATCGCAATCTAAAACTGGACGCACAGGAGAGGTTCAAATCGTAGGAAGTGAGAGTGTCAGTCCTTTTGTACTAAAGTCGGCATTGTGCATTTTGTATTAAATTCCGATGCAATTTCTGTGTTTGATCGACAATAAGAAGGTGCAAGGTATACAGTAATCTTGAAGTGAAGCATCGGAATCTAAAACTGGACTCACAGGAGAGGTTCAAATCGCAGAAAGTGAGAGTGTCAGTGCTCTTGTACTTAAGTCGGCATTGTGCCTTTTGTATTAAATTCGTATGCAATTTCTGTGCTTCATCGTCAATAGGAAGGTTCAAGCTATACAGTTAACCTGAAGTGTAGCATCGGAATCTATAACTGGACTCACAGGAGTGGTTCACATCGTAGAAAGTGAGAGTGTCAGTCCTCTTGTACTTAAGACGGCATTGTGCCTTTTATTTTCAATTCGGATGCAATTACTGTGATCCATCGTCAATAAGAAGGTGCAAAGTATATAGTAAACCTGAAGTGAAGCATCGGAATCTAAAACTAGGCTCAGAGGAGATTTTCAAATCATAGAAAGAGAGAGTGTCAATCCTCTTGTACTTATGTCAGCATAGTGCTTTTGTATTAAGTTCGGATGCAATTTCTGTGTTTCATCGTCAATAAAAAGGTGCAAGGTATACAGTAAACCTGAAGTGAAGCATCGGAATCTAAAATTGGACTCACTGGAGAGATTCAAATCGTAGAAAGTGAGAGTGTCAGTCCTCTTGTACTTAAGTCGGCATTGTTCCTTTTGTATTAAATTCGGATGCAATTTCTGTGTTTCATCGACATTAAGAAGGTGCAAGGTATACAGTAAACCGGAAGTGAAGCGTCGGAATCTAAAACTGGACTCACAGGAGAGGTTCAAGTCGTAGAAAGTGAGAGTGTCAGTCCTCTTGTACTTATGTCGGCATTGTGCCTTTTGAATTAAATTCGGATGCAATTTCGGTGTTTCATCGTCAATAAGAAGGTGCAAGGTATACAGTAAACCTGAAGTGTAGCATCGGAAATTAAGACTGGACTGACAGGAGAAGTTCAAATCGTAGAATGTGAGAGTGTCAGTCCTCTTGTACTTAAGTCGTTATTGTGCCTTTTGTATTCAATTCGGATGCAATTTCTGTGTTTCATCGTCAATAAGAAGGTGCAAGGTATACAGTAAACCTGAGGAGAAGCATCGGAATCTAAAACTGGACTCACAAAAGAGGTTCAAATCGTAGAAAGTGAGAGTGTCGGTCCTCTTGTACTTAAGTCGGCATTGTGCCTTTTGTATTAAATTCGGATGCAATTTCTGTAGTTCATCGTCAATAAGAAGGTGCAAGGTATACAGTAAACCTGAAGCGAAGCATCGGAATCTAAAACTGGACTCACAGGAAGGGTTCAAATCGTAGAGAGTTAGAGTGTCAGTCCTGTTGTACTTAAGTCAGCATTGTGCCTTTTGTATTAAATTCGGATGCTATTACTGTGTTTCATCGTCAATAAGAAGGTGCAAGGTATATAGTAAACCTGAACATCGGAATCTAAAACTAGGCTCACAGGAGATATTCAAATCATAGAAAGCGAGAGTGTCAATCCTCTTGTACATAAGTCGGCATAGTGCTTTTGTATTAAATTCGGATCCAATTTCTGTGTTTCATCGTCAATAAAAAGGTGCAAGGTATACAGTAAATCTGAAGTGAAGCATCGGAATCAAAAACTGGACTCACAGGAGAGGTTCAAATCGTAGAAAGTGGGAGTGTCAGTCCTCTTGTACTTAAGTCGACATTGTGCCTTTTGTACTAAATTCTGATGCAATTTCTGTGATTCATCGTCTTTAAGAAGGTGCAAGGTATACAGTAAACCCGAAGTGAAGTGTCGGAATCTAAAACAGGACTCACAGGAGAGGTTCAAATCATAGAGTGTTAGAGTCTCAGTCCTCTTGCACTTAAGTCGGCATTGTGCCTTTTGAATTTAATTCCGATGCAATTTCTGTGTTTCATCGTCAATAAGAAGGTGCAAGGTATACAGTAAACCCGTAGTGAAGCATCAGAAACTAAAACTGGACTCAGAGGAGAGGTTCAAATTATAGACAGTGAGAGTGTCATTTCTCTTTTACTTAAGTCGGCATTGTGCCTTTTGTATTAAATTCAGATGCAATATCTGTGTTTGATCGTCAATAAGAAGTTGCAAGGTATACAGTAAACCCGTAGTCAAGCTTCGGAATCTAAAACTGTACTCAGAGGTGAGGATCAAATTATAGGAAGGGAGAGTGTCGTTTCTCTTTTACTTAAGTCGGCATTGTGACTTTTGTGTTAAATTCGGATGCAATTTCTGTGTTTCATCGTCAATAAGAAGGTGCAAGGTATACAGTAAACCTGAAGTGAAGCATCGGAATCTAAAACTGGACTCACGGGAGAGGTTCAAATCATAGAAAGAGAGAGTGTCAGTCATCTTTTACTTAAGTCGGCATTGTGCCTTTTGTATTAACTTCGGTTGCAATTTCTGTATTTCATCGTCAATGAGAAGGTCCAAGGGATACAGTAAACCTGAAGTGAAGCATCGGAATCTACACCTGGACTCACAGGAGAGGTTCAAGTCATAGAAAGTGAGAGTGTCAGTCCTCTTGTACTTAAGTCGCCACTGTGCCTTTTGTATTAAATTCGGATGCAATTTCTGTGTTTCATCGTGAATGAGATGGTCCAAGGGATACAGTAAAGCTGAAGTGAAGCATCGGAATCTAAAACTGGACTCACAAGAGAGGTTCAAATCATAGAAAGGGAGAGTGTCAGTCCTCTTGTACTTAAGTCGGCATTGTGCCACTTGTATTAAATTTGGATGCAATTACTGTGGTTCATCGTCAATAAGAAGGTCCAAGGAATACAGTATTCCTGAAGTGTAGCATCGGAATCTAAAACTGGGCTTACAGGAGAGGTTCAAATCATAGTAAGTGAGAGTATCAGTCCTCTTGTACTTAAGTCGGCATTCTGCCTTTTGTATTAATTTCCGATGCAATTTCTGTGTTTCATCGTCAATATGAAGGTGCAAGGTGTACAGTAAACCTGAAGTGAAGCATCGGAATCTAAAATTGTACTCACAGGAGAGGTTCAAATCATAGAAAGAGAGAGTGGCAGTCCTCTTTTACTTAAGTCGGCATTGTGCCTTTTGTATTAAATTCGGATGCAATTTCTGTGTTTCATCGTCAATAAGTAGGTCCAAGGGATAGAGTAAACCTGAAGTGAAGCATCGGAATCTAAAACTGGAATCACAGGACAGGTTCAAATCATAGAAAGTGATAGTGTCAGTCCTCTTGTACTTAAGTCGGCATTGTGCCTTTTGAATTAAATTCGTATGCAATATCTGTGTTTCATCGTCAATAAGAAGGTCCAAGGGATACAGTAAACCTGAAGTGAAGCATCGGAATCTAAAACTGGACTTACAGGAGAATTTCAAATAATAGAAAGTTAGAGTGTCAGTCCTCTTGTACTTAAGTCGGCATAGTGCCTTTTGAATTTAATTCCGATGCAATTTCTGTGTTTCATCGTCAATAACAAGGTGCAATGTATACAGTAAACCTGAAATGAAGCATGGGAATCTGAAACTGGACTCACAGGAGAGGTTCAAACATAGAAAGGGAGATTGTCAGTCCTATTTTACTTATGTGTGTTTTGTGCCTTTTGTATTTAATTCGGAAGCAATTTCTGTATTTCATCGTCAATAAGAAGGTATTAGGGATACAGTAAACCTGAAGTGAAGCATCGGAATCTAAAACTGGACTCACAGGAGAGGTTCAAATCATAGAAAGGGAGAGTGTCAGTCCTCTTGTACTTAAGTCGGCATTGTGCTTTTTGTATTAAATTCGGATGCAATTTCTGTGTTTCATCGTCAATAAGAAAGTCTAAGGTATACAGTAAACCTGAAGTGAAGCATCGGAATCTAAAACCGGACTCACAGGAGAGGTTCAAATCTTAGAAAGTTAGAGTGCCAGTCCTCTTGTACTTAAGTCGGCATTGTGCCATTTGAATTTAATTCCGATGCAATTTCTGTATTTCATCATCAATAAGAAGGTCCAAGGGATACAGTAAACCTGAAGTGAAGAATCGGAATCTAAAACTGGACTCACAGGAAAGGTTCAAATCATAGACAATAATAATGTCAGTCCTCTTGTACTTATGTCGGCATTGTGCATTTTGAATTTCATTCGGATGCAATTTCTGTGTTTCATCGTCAATAAGAAGGTGCAAGGTATACAGTAAACCTGAAGTGAAGCATGGGAATCTAAAACTGGACTCACAGGAGAGGTTCAAATCATAGAAAGAGAGAGTGTCAGTCCACTTTTACTTATGTCGGCATTGTGCCTTTTGTATTGAATTCGGATGCAATTTCTGTGTTTCATCGTCAATAAGAAGGTCCAAGGGATACAGTAAACCTGAAGTGAAGCATCGGAATCGAAACTTGGACTCACAGGAGAAGTTCAAATCGTAGAAAGTGAGAGTGTCAGTCCTCTTGTACTTAAGTCGGCAATGTGCCTTTTGAATAAAATTTCGATGCAATTTCTTTGTTTCATCGTCAATAACAAGGTGCAAGGTATACGGTAAACCTGAATTGAAGCATCGGAATCTAAAACTGGACTCACAGGAGAGGTTCAAACATAGAGTTAGAGTGTCAGTCCTCTTGTACTTAAGTCGGCATTGTGCATTTTCAGTTTAATTCGGATGCAATTTCAGTGTTTCATCGTCAATAAGAAGGTGCAAGGTATACAGTAAACCTGAAGTGAAACATCAGAATCTAAAACTGGACTCACAGGAGAGGTTCAAATCATAGAAAGAGAGAGTGTCAGTCCACTTTTACTTATGTCGGCATTGTGCCTTTTGTATTAAATTCGGATGCAATTTCTGTATTTCATCATCAATGAGAAGGTCCAAGAGATACAGTAAACCTGAAGTGAAGCATCTGGATCTAAAACTGGACTCACTGGAGAGATTCAAATCATAGAAAGTGAGAGTGTCGGTCCTCTTGTGCTTAAGTCAGCATTGTGCCTTTTGTATTAAATTCCGATGATATTTCTGTGTTACATCGTCAATAAGAAGGAGCAAGGTATACAGTAAACCTGTAGTGAAGCATCGGAATCTAAAACCGGACTCACAGGAGAGGTTCAAATCATAGAAAGTGAGAGTGTCAGTCCTCTATTACTGAAGTCGGCATTGTGCCTTTTGTATTAATTTCGAATGCAATTTCTGTGTTTCATCGTCAATAAGAAGGTCCAAAGGATACAGTAAACCTGAAGTGAAGCATCGGAATCTAAAACTGGACTCACAGGAGAGGTTCAAATCATAGAATGTTAGAGTGTCAGACCTCTTGTACTTAAGTCGGCATTGTGCCTTTTCAATTTAATTCCGATGCATTTTCTGTGTTTCATCGTCAATAAGAAGGTGCAAGGTATACAGTAAACCTGAAGTGAACCATCGGAATCTAAAACTGGACTCACAGGACAGGTTTAAATCATAGATAGAGAGAGTGTCAGTCATCTTTTACTTAAGTCGGCATTGTGCCTTTTGTATTAACTTCAGATGCATTTTCTGTATTTCATCGTCAATAAGAACCTCCAAGGGATACAGAAAACCTGAAGTGAAGCATCGGAATCTAAAACTGGACTCACAGGAGAGGTTCAAATCGTAGAAAGTGAGAGTGTCAGTCCTCTTGTACTTAAGTCGGCATTGTGACATTTGCATTAAATTCGGATGCAATTTCTGTGTATCATTGTCAATAAGAAGGTCCAAAGGATACAGTAATCCTGATGTGAAGCATCGGAATCTAACACTGGACTCAGAGGAGAGGTTCAAACATAGAGTTAGAGTGTCAGTCCTCTTGTACTTAAGTCGGCATTGTGGTTTTTGTATTAAATTCCAATGCAATATCTGTGATTCATCGTGAATAAGAAGCTGGAAGGTATACAGTAAATCTGAAGTGAAGCATCGGAACCTAAGACTGGAACCAGAGGAGAGGTTCAAACATAGAGTTAGAGTGTCAGTCCTCTTGTACTTAGGTCGGCATTGTGGTTTTTGTATTAAATTCCGATGCAATTTCTGTGATTCATCGTGAATAAGAAGCTGGAAGGTATATAGTAAATCTGAAGTGAAGCATCGGAACCTAAGACTGGACTCATAGGAGAGGTTCAAATCATAGAAAGTGAGTCAGTCCTCTATTACTTAAGTCAGCATTGTGCCTTTTGTATTAAATTCGGATGCAACTTCTGTGTTTCATCGTCAAAAAGAAGGTCCAAGGGATACAGTAAACCTGAAGTGGAGCATCGGAATCTAAAACTGGACTCACAGGAGAGGTTCAAATCATAGAAAGTGAGAGTGTCAGTCCTCTTGTACGTAAGTCGGCATTGTGAATTTTGTATTAAATTCGGATGCAATTTCTGTGTTTTATCGTCAATAAGAAGGGCCAAGGGATACAGTAAACCTGAAGTGAAGCATCGGAATCTAAAACTGGTCTCACAGGAGAGGTTCAAATCATAGAAAGTTCGAGTGTCAGTCCTATTGTACTTAAGTCGGCATTGTGCATTTTGAATTTAATTCGGATGCAAATTCTGTGTTTCATCGCTAATAAGAAGGTGCAAGGTATACAGTAAACCTGAAGTGAAGCATCGGAATCTAAAACTGGTCTCACAGAAGAGGTTCAAATCATAGATAGGGAGAGTGTCAGTCATCTTTTACTTAAGTCGGCATTGTGCCTTTTGTATTAACTTCAGATGCATTTTCTGTATTTCATCGTCAATAAGGAGGTCCAAGGGATACAGTAAACCTGAAGTGAAGCATCGGAATCTAAACCTGGACTCACAGGAGACGTTCAAATCGTAGAAAGTGAGAGTGTCAATCCTCTTGTACTTAAGTCGGCATTGTGACATTTGCATTAAATTCGGATGCAATTTCTGTGTTTCATCGTCAATAAGAAGGTCCAAAGGATACAGTAATCCTGATGTGAAGCATCGGAATCTAAAACTGGACTCACAGGAGAGGTTCAAATCGTAGAAAGTGAGAGTGCCAGTCCTCCTGTACTTATGTCGGCATTGTGCCTTTTGTATTAAATTCCGATCCAATTTCTGTGTTTCATCGTCTATAAGAAGGTCCTAGGAATACAGTAAACCTGAAGTGAAGCATCGGAATCTAAAACTGGACTTACAGGAGAATTTCAAATAATAGAAATTTAGAGTGTCAGTCCTCTTGTACTTAAGTCGGCATTGTGCCATTTGAATTAAATTTCATTGCAATTTCTGTGTTTCATCGTCAATAACAAGGTGGAAGGTATACAGTAAACCTGAAGTGAAGCATGGGAATCTAAAACTGGACTCAGAGGAGAGATTCAAACATAGAGTTAGAGTGTCAGTCCTCTTGTACTTAAGTCGGCATTGTGCCTTTTGAATTTAATTCCGATGCAATTTCTGTGTTTCATCGTCAATAAGAAGGTGCAAGGTATACAGTAAACCTGAAGTGATGCATCGGAATCTAAAACTGGACTCACAGGAGAGGTTGAAATCGTAGAAAGAGAGGGTGTCAGTCCTATTTTACTTATGTCGGTTTTGCGCCTTTTGAATAAAATTCGGATGCAATTTCTGTATTTCATCGTCAATAAGAAGGTATAAGGGATACAGTATACCTGAAGTGAAGCATCGGAATCTAAAACTGGACTCACAGGAGAGGTTCAAATCATAGAAAGGGAGAGTGTCAGTCCTCTTGTACTTAAGTCGGCATTGTGGTTTTTGTATTAAATTCCGATGCAATTTCTGTGTTTCATCTTCAATAAGAAGCTGCAAGGTATACAGTAAATCTGAATTAAAGCATCGAAACCTAAGACTGGACTCACAGGAGAGGTTCAAATCATAGAAAGTGAGTCAGTCCTCTATTACTTAAGTCAGCATTGTGCCTTTTGTATTAAATTCGGATGCAACTTCTGTGTTTCATCGTCAAAATGAAGGTCCAAGGGATACAGTAAACCTGAAGTGGAGCATCAGAAACTAAAATTGGACTCACAGTTGAGGTTCAAGTCATAGAAAGTTAGGCTGCCAGTCCTCTTGTACTTAACTCGGCATTGTGCCTTTTGTATTAAATTCGTATGCAAACTCTGTGTTTCATCGTCAATAAGAAAGTGCAAGGTATCCAGAAAACCTGAAGTGAAGCATCGGAATCTAAAAGTGGACTCACAGGAGAGGTTCAAATCATAGCAAGTTAGAGTGTCAGTCCTCTTGCACTTAAGTCGGCATTCTGCCTTTTGTATTACATTCGGATGCAATTTCTGTGTTTCATCGTCAATAAGAAAGTCCAAGAGATACAGTAAACCTGAAGTGAAGCATCGCAAACTAAAACTGGACTCACAGGAGAGTTTAAAATCATAGAAAGTGAGAGTGTCAGTCCTCTTGTACTTAAGTCGGCATTGTGCCTTTTGTATTAAATTCGGATGCAATTTCTGTGTTTCATCGTCAATAAGAAGGTCCAAGGGATACAGTAAACATGAAGTGAAGCATCGGAATCTAAAACTGGACTCACAGGAGAGGATCAAATCATAGATTGTTAGAGTGTCAGACCTCTTGTACTTAATTCGGCATTGTGCCTTTTGAATTTAATTCCGATGCAATTTCTGTGTTTCATCGTCATTAAGAAGGTGCAAGGTATACAGTAAACCTGAAGTGAAGCATCGGATTCTAAAGCTGGACTCACAGGAGAGGTTCAAATCATAGAAAGTTCGAGTGTCAGTCCTCTTGTACTTAAGTCGGCATTGTGCACTTTGAATTTAATTCGGATGCAAATTCTGTGTTTCATCGTTAATAAGAAGGTGCAAGGTATACAGTAAACCTGAAGTGAAGCATCGGAATCTAAAACTGGACTCACAGAAGAGGTTCAAATCATAGATAGGGAGAGTGTCAGTGATCTTTTACTTAAGTCGGCATTGTGCCTTTTGTATTAACTTCAGATGCATTTTCTGTATTTCATCGTCAATAAGGAGGTCCAAGGGATACAGTAAACCTGAAGTGAAGCATCAGAATCTAAACCTGGACTCACAGGAGACGTTCAAATCGTAGAAAGTGAGAGTGTCAATCCTCTTGTACTTAAGTCGGCATTGTGACATTTGCATTAAATTCGGATGCAATTTCTGTGTTTCATCGTCAATAAGAAGGTCCAAAGGATACAGTAATCCTGATGTGAAGCATCGGAATCTAAAACTGGACTCACAGGAGAGGTTCAAATCGTAGAAAGTGAGAGTGCCAGTCCTCCTGTACTTATGTCGGCATTGTGCCTTTTCTATTAAATTCCGATCCAATTTCTGTGTTTCATCGTCTATAAGCAGGTCCAAGGAATACAGTAAACCTGAAGTGAAGCATCGGAATCTAAAACTGGACTTACAGGAGAATTTCAAATAATAGAAATTTAGAGTGTCAGTCCTCTTGTACTTAAGTCGGCATTGTGCCATTTGAATTAAATTTCTATGCAATTTCTGTGTTTCATCGTCAATAACAAGGTGCAAGGTATACAGTAAACCTGAAGTGAAGCATGGGAATCTAAAACTGGACTCAGAGGAGAGATTCAAACATAGAGTTAGA
Organism: Schistocerca serialis cubense; assembly: GCF_023864345.2. Classification (NCBI taxonomy): domain Eukaryota; kingdom Metazoa; phylum Arthropoda; class Insecta; order Orthoptera; family Acrididae; genus Schistocerca; species Schistocerca serialis. The sequence continues at coordinate 4,333,477 of NW_026048462.1, forward strand.
GTGTCAGTCCTCTTGTACTTAAGTCGGCATTGTGCCTTTTGAATTTAATTCCGATGCAATTTCTGTGTTTCATCGTCAATAAGAAGGTGCAAGGTATACAGTAAACCTGCAGTGATGCATCGGAAACTAAAACTGGACTCACAGGAGAGGATCAAATCATAGATTGTTAGAGTGTCAGACCTCTTGTACTTAAGTCGGCATTGTGCCTTTTGAATTTAATTCCGATGCAATTTCTGTGTTTCATCGTCATTAAGAAGGTGCAAGGTATACAGTAAACCTGAAGTGAAGCATCGGATTCTAAAGCTGGACTCACAGGAGAGGTTCAAATCATAGAAAGTGAGAGTGTCAGTCCTCTTGTACTTAAGTCGGCACTGTGCCTTTTATATTAAATTCGGATGCAATCTCTGTGTTTCATCGTCAATAAGATGGTCCAAGGGTTACAGTAAGCCTGAAGTGAAGCATCGGAATCTAAAACTGGGCTCAGAAGAGACGTTCAAATCATAGAAAGGGAGAGTTTCAGTCATCTTTTACTTAAGTCGGCATTGTGCATTTTGTATTAACTTCGGATGCAATTTCTGTATTTCATCGTCAATAAGAAGGTGCAAGGGATACAGTAAACCTGGAGTGAAGCATCGGAATCTAAACCTGGACTCACAGGACAGGTTCAAATCATAGAAAGTGAGAGTGTCAGTCCTCTTGTACTTAAGTCGGCACTGTGCCTTTTGTATTAAATTCGGATGCAATCTCTGTGTTTCATCGTCAATAAGATGGTCCAAGGGATACAGTAAACCTGAAGTGAAGCATCGGAATCTAAAACTGGGATCAGAAGAGAGGTTCAAATCAGAGAAAGGGAGAGTGTCAGTCCTCTTGTACTTAAGTCGGCATTGTGCCATTTGTATTATATTCGGATGCATTTTCTGTGTTTCATCGTAAATAAGAAGGTCCAAAAGATACAGTAATCCTGAGGTGAAGCATCGGAATCTAAAACTGGACTCACAGGAGAGGTTCAAATTGTAGAAAGTTAGAGTGCCAGTCCTCCTGTACTTATGTCGGCATTGTGCCTTTTGTATTAAATTCCGATCCTATTTCTGTGTTTCATCGTCAGTAAGAAGGTCCATGGGATACAGTAAACCTGAAGTGAAGCATCGGATTCTAAAACTGGACTCAGAGGAGAGGTTCTAACATAGAGTTAGAGTGTCAGTCCTCTTGTACTTAAGTCGGCATTGTGTCTTTTGAATTTAAATCCGATGCAATTTCTGTGTTTCATCGTCAATAAGAAGGAGCAAGGTATACAGTAAACCTGAAGAGAAGCATCGGAATCTAAAACCGGACTCACAGGAGAGGTTCAAATCATAGAAAGTGAGAGTGTCAGTCCTCTATTACTTAAGTCGGCATTGTGCCTTTTGTATTAAATTCGGATGCAATTTCTGTGTTTCATCGTCAACAAGAAGGTCCAAGGGATACAGTAAACCTGAAGTGAAGCATCGGAATCTAATCCTAGACTGACAGGAGAGGTTCAAATCATAGAAAGTGAGAGTGTCAGTCCTCTTGTACTTAAGTCGGCATTGTGCCTTTTGTATTAAGTTCGGATGCAATTACTGTGTTTCATCGTCAATAAGAAGGTCCAAGGGATACAGTAAACCTGAAGTGAAGCATCGGAATCTAAAACTGGTCTCACAGGAGAGATTGAAATCATAGAGAGTTAGAGTGTCAGTCCTCTTGTACTTAAGTTGGCATTGTCTCTATTGAATTTAATTCCGATGCAATTTCATGTGTTTCATCGTCAATAAGAAGATGCAAGGTATACATTAACCTGAAGTGAAGCATCGGAATCTAAAACTGGACTCACAGGAGAGGTTCAAATCATAGAAAGAGAGAGTGTCAGTCCTCTTTTACTTATGTTGGCATTGTGCCTTTTGTATGAGGTTCGGATGCAATTTCTGTGTTTCATTGTCAATAAGACGGTCCAAGGGATACAGTAAACCTGAAGTGAAGCATCGGAATCTAAAACTGGGCTCAGAAGAGAGGTTCAAATCATAGGAAGGGAGAGTGTCAGTCCTCTTGTACTTAAGTCGGCATTGTGCCTTTTGTATTAAATTCGGATGCAATATCTGTGTTTCATCTTCAATAAGACGGTCCAAGGGATACAGTAAGCCTGAAGTGAAGCATCGGAATCTAAAACTGGACTCACAGGAGAGGTTCAAATCATAGAGAGTTAGAGTGTCAGTCATCTTGTACTTAAGTAGGCATTGTCTCTATGAATTTAATTCCGATGCAATATCTGTGTTTCGTCGTCAATAAAAAGGTCCAAGGGAAACAGTAAACCTGAAGTGAAGCATCGGAATCTAAAACTGGACTTACAGGAGAATTTCAAATAATAGAAATTTAGAGTGTCAGTCCTCTTGTACTTAAGTCGGCATTGTGCCTTTTGAATTTAATTCCGATACAATTTCTGTGTTTTATCGTCAATAACAAGTTGCAAGGTATACAGTAAACCTGAAGTGAAGCATCGGAATCTAAAACTGGACTCAGAGCAGAGGTTCAAACATAGAGTTAGAGTGTCAGTCCTCTTGTACTTAAGTCGGCATTGTGCCTTTTGAATTTAATTCCGATGCAATTTCTGTGTTTCATCGTCAATAAGAAGGTGCAAGGTATACAGTAAACCTGAAGTGATGCATCGGAATCTAAAACTGGACTCACAGGAGAGGTTGAAATCATAGAAAGAGAGAGTGCAGTCCTCTTGTACTTAAGTCGGCATTGTGAATTTTGTATTAAATTCGGATGCAATTTCTGTGTTTTATCGTTAATATGAAGGTCCAAGGTATACAGTAAACCTGAAGTGAAGCATCGGAATCTAAAACTGGTCTCACAGGAGAGGTTCAAATCATAGAAAGTTCGAGTGTCAGCCCTCTTGTACTTAAGTCGGCATTGTGCCTTTTGTATAAAATTCCGATACAATTTCTGTGTTTTATCGTCAATAAGAAGGTCTAAGGTATACAGTAAACCTGAAGTGAATCATCGGAATCTAAAACCGGACTAACAGGAGAGGTTCAAATCTTAGAAAGTTAGAGTGTCAGACCTCTTGTACTTATGTCGGCATTGTGCCTTTTGAATTTAATTCCGATGCAATTTCTGTGTTTCATCGTCAATAAGAAGGTGCAAGGTATACAGTAAACCTGAAGTGAAGCATCGGAATCTAAAACTGGACTCACAGGCGAGGTTCAAATCATAGAGAATTAGAGTGTCAGTCCCCTTGTACTTAAGTCGGCATTGTGATTTTGAATTTAATTCGGATGCAATTTCTGTGTTTCATCGTCAACGAGAAGGTGCAAGGTATACAGTAAACCTGAAGTGAAGCTTCGGAATCTAAAACTGGACTCACAGGAGAGGTTCATATCATAGAAAGAGAGAGTGTCAGTCCTCTTTTACTTATGTCGGCATTGTGCCTTTTGTATTAAATTCGGATGCAATTTCTGTATTTCATCATCAATAAGAAGGTCCAAGGGACACAGGAGACCTGTAGTGAAGCATCAGAATCCAAAACTGGAGTCACAGGAGAGGTTCAAATCATAGAAAGTGAGAGTGTCAGTCCTCTTGTACTTAAGTCAGCATTGTGCCTTTTGTATTAAATTCCGATGCAATTTCTGTCTTTCATTGTCAATAAGAAGGAGCAAGGTATACAGTAAATCTGAAGTGAACCATCGGAATCTAAAACTGGACTCACAGGAGAGGTTCAAATCATAGAGAGTTAGAGAGTCAGTCCTCTTGTACTTAAGTCGGCATTGTCTCTATTGAATTTAATTCCGATGCATTTTTTTGTGTTTCATCGTCAATAAGAAGGTGCAAGTTATACATTAACCTGAAGTGAAGCATCGGAATCTAAAACTGGACTCACAGGAGAGGTTCAAATCATAGAAAAAGAGAGTATCGGTCCTCTTTTACTTAAGTCGGATTTGTGCCATTTGTATGAAGTACGGATGCAATTTCTGTGTTTAATCGTCAATAACAAAGTCTAAGCGATAAAGTAAACCTGAAGTGAAGCGTCGGAATCTAAACCTGGACTCACAGGAGAGGTTCATATCATAGAAAGTGAAAGTGTCAGTCCTCTTGTACTTAAGTCGGCACTGTGCCTTTTGTATTAAATTCGGATGTAGTTTCTGTGTTTCATCGTCAATAAGATGGTCCAAGGGATACAGTAAACCTGAAGTGAAGCAACGCAATCTAAAACTGGACTCGCAAGAGAGGTTCAAATTATAGAAAGGGACAGTGTCAGTCCTCTTGTACTTAAGTCGGCATTGTACCATTTGTATTAAATTCGGATGCAATTTCTGTGTTTCATCGTCAATAAGAAGGTCCAAAGGATATAGTAATCCTGAAGTGAAGCATCGGAATCTAAAACTGGACTCACAGGAGAGGTTCAAATCATAGAAAGTGAGAGTATCAGTCCTCTTGTACTTAAGTCGGCATTGTGCCTTTTGTATTAAATTCCGAAGCAATTCCCGTGTTTCATCGTCAATAAGAAGGTGCAAAGTAAACAGTAATCTTGAAGTGAAGCATCGGAATCTAAAACTGGACTCACAGGAGTGTGGTGTCACCGCCAGACACCACACTTGCTAGGTGGTAGCTTAAATCGGCCGCGGTCCATGTACTACATGTCGGACCCGCGTGTCGCCACTGTGATCGCAGACCTAGCGCCACCACCAAGGCAGGTCTCGTGATACGAGAGAGCACTCGCCCCAGTTGGACGAGAACCTAGCTACAGCCCAGTTGTACGAGAACCTAGCTACCGCCCAGTTGTACGAAGCCTTTCTCTCTCATTAGCCGAGAGACAGAATAGCCATCAGCTAAGTTAATGGCTACGAACTAGCAAGGCGCCATTTGTATCAGTGCCTATAGCTTACGAGTATTCAAGAGAGATGTATTCCAAGGACTAAATAAAAGATAAGTAAAAAGCATCTACATACTTTTCTTCTTATTCATTTATAAGTTCTCATGTTCCAGACTTCACGCCCGTCTGCTTTATGCCGTGCGTGCACTATCGGCTACAGCGTTAGTCTAGAGTTCATTTTCAGCAATCTCAACTTCACGGTGTCGGCCCAGCTACCGACACAACATTTATTGGCGACGAGCAAAAGAGTTTGTATTAATTCGTATACAACATTGGCGACGATTTAAAGTGTTCTGATTGCTTACATTTAATTGTGTCATGGCTTCGCCACATTCTCCAGATGTACTGTCCGAATTTTATCGCTTGCAGAATCAGCAGACGCAGGCGTTACTGGATGCCCTTGGACAGCTCGTCCAGGGTCAACGTACCATTCAAACCGATGCGGCCGCCGCCGCTTCTTCGCTCCCGCTGCCACTAAACGCTGTTGCACCTCCCTTTCGACCATACGTGGCAGCCGATGAGACCTGGCAAGAGTGGTCTCGCCAGTTCCACTTCCACCTTGCTGCCTACAGAATTCAAGGTAATGAGCGGCAGCCGTTTTTGCTTTCTTGTGTCGGTGTGTCCACATACCGTGTGATAGTGAAATTGTTTCCCCGACGCGACGTAGCAACTTTGTCCTACGAGGAAATTTTGTCTGCATTAGATGCCTATTTCAAAGAAACAGTTAATGTGGTTGCAAAACGGTATACGTTCTTTCGTACAAAACGTACGGCCGGTCAAACTAATAGGGAGTGGGTAGCAACATTGCAAGGACTTACTAGGGACTGTGCTTTTGAATGTGACTGTGGTCTTTCTTATTCCGATACAATGGTGCGTGATGCAATAGCACAGAACGTTTCTGATGTTCGCATACGGGAGCATATTTTGAAACTAGTTAATCCCTCCCTTCAACAAGTGATAGACATATTGGATAGACAGGACACACTTGACTGTGCTCAGGAATCTTTTGAAACTTCGCCAGCCGTGTGTAACATTAACCGGCCCGCTGGACGCGCTGCGCGGCCCGGTAACCGGGCCTTGCGCACGTCGACACAGCGACCGCCGCGTGCTAAGCCAGGTGTGCCGCGCCAGCACACAAATGCTGTGAAATCATGCCCGCGGTGTGCTACTAGACATTCGCGTGAACATTGCCCGTCACGCCAAGCTATTTGCTTTTTCTGCAATACGAAAGGACATGTTCAAAGTGTTTGCCAGAAAAAGCTCAGATCAGACAATCACAATCATTCCAGGCCCTTTGCTTCGCGCCGGAATCGAACCCAGGACACTCAGGCTCGTGGACCTTCGCCTATGGACATTCATGTCGTTCATTCCACTTCGTCCAGTGACACTTTCTCTAACAGTAACTGTGATCGTCCCACAAAAACTGTGCGTCGACGTCGCCGGAAATCACGTCAATTAGCAAGTGATTCTGTACCAGTGTCTGTTCCAATTGCACAAAACAGTCGCTTTTGTCGTCAGCAGGACAATAAACTTTTTGTGGACTTAGACTTTGAAGGCAAAGTGATACCATTCCAGCTCGATACCGGAGCTGCAGTTTCATTGCTCAATCACGACACGTACAAACAACTGGGCAAACCTCCGTTGCGTTCCGCAAATGTTAAGCTAACTACATATTCCGGACAGACAATTCCTGTGTTAGGACAGTGCAGCCTTCTTGCAACATACCAGGGACAAACAAAACTTGTGTCATTTTACGTTCTTCGTTCTTCTTCTGCAGTGAACTTGTTTGGTCTAGATTTATTTAAGTTGTTTAACATGTCTATTGTAAATCAGGTCCTATCAGTGAATCAGACTGTGCCTAGAGACAGTGTTTCTCGGCTGTGTGACGAATTTGCAGACATTTTTGCACCGGGCTTAAGTTGCGCTAAAAACTATGAAGCACATTTAGAACTGAAGGTAAACGCGAAACCGAAATCTTTCAGGGCGCGCAATGTTCCCCACGCATTGCGTGATGAGGTCGCAAGAACGTTACACGATCTCGAATCACAGGGTGTAATTGAACGTGTGCAAGCTTCTCTCTGGGCCTCACCCTTAGTAATTTTGCCAAAACCTTCCGGAAAATTGAGACTTTGCGTGGACTTCAAGGCCACAGTGAATCCGCAGCTAGTGACTGCTACTTTTCCTTTGCCCCGCCCGGAAGATCTTTTTGCTAAACTGTGCCCGGGAAAATATTTTTCAAAGTTGGACCTAGCCGATGCGTACTTGCAAATACCGGTGGACGACGAATCCCAGCGCGTATTGGTGGTTAACACGCATCTTGGATTGTACCGCTTCAAAAGACTGCCATTCGGGTGTGCATCCGCCCCTGCCTTGTTTCAGCAGTATTTACAAACTATTTGTGCGTCGGTCCCTACTGCAGCAAACTATCTGGACGATATAGTGATCTCCGGACAGACAGAAGAAGATCATCTTGCGAACTTACGAACATTATTTCAGGTCTTGCGGCAAAATGGTCTTCGCTTGAGGAAGGACAAATGTGTGTTTTTTGCTCGTGACTTACCATACCTGGGACATGTCATTAATGCCCAAGGCATACATCCGAGTCCAGAGCACCTCCGTGCCATACAAGAATTGCCTTCCCCTCAAAATGTGAAACAGCTACAGAGTGTGTTGGGTAAAATTAATTATTATCATCGCTTTCTGCGCAATGCCTCTTCTATTTCAGCTCCGCTTCATCGCTTACGCCGTAAGGGTATTCCGTTCGTCTGGACGACGGAATGTGAACGCGCCTTTCGCCAGTTGAAATCGGCGTTGCTTTCTAATACTTGCCTTACGCCATTCGATCCCCGGAAAACCCTTTTGTTGATGGTAGATGCATCGGATTTCGGGATCGGTGCTGTGCTTGCGCACAAAGTTGGCTCCCATGATCGCCCTATTGCCTTTGCGTCCAAATTGCTCTCGTCTGCGCAAAGAAATTATTCACAGATAGAGAAAGAAGCTTTGGCTCTCGTGTTTGGTGTTACTAAGTTCTATGATTTCTTGTATGGTCGTCACTTTACCATCATCACAGACCACAAACCTTTGACATCGCTTTTTCATCCGACCAAGCCTGTACCTCCACGTACAGCGCAGAAATTCATTCGCTGGTCTATTTTCCTCTCGCAGTACCGCTACGATATCTTGTATCGGTCCACTGCTAAGCACGGAACCGCCGATGCGTTGTCCCGTTTGCCTGTTGCTGAGGATAAAGCATTCGATTCTTCCGAACTTGCTTGCATGTTCATTGATTCGGAAACCGATGAAGTGGTCGAATCGTTTCCGATTGATTTTCGTCGTGTCGCTACAGCCACAGCTGCTGACCCTGTCCTTGCTACTGTTTTACGTTTTGTTGCTACGCAATGGCCTTTGTCAAAGTCTCGGATCGAGGATCCGTTGGTTCGCCGATTTTTTGCTCATAAGGAGAGACTTTTTGTTCGACGTGGTGTTTTGTTGTTGCGTTCTGATAATGATCAGTCATGAGTCGTGGTCCCACGTTCGTTACAGTCCTCTGTTTTACGGCTTCTTCACCAAGGACATTGGGGTATAGTGCGCACGAAACAACTTGCTCGTCAGCACTGTACTTGGTTCGGAATCGATGCTGCGATTACGAATATGTGTTCTTCGTGCCCGGCGTGTGCCGAACAACAGTCCGCACCGCCGCGGAAACTATTTGCGTGGCCAAAAGCCACTTCCCCTTGGCAACGCTTGCACATTGATTTTGCTGGTCCATTCTGGAATGCTCGATGGTTGGTTCTGGTCGATGCCTTCAGTAATTTTCCTTTTGTTGTCCGGATGTCTTCCACGACGTCCTCCGCCACCATCCAAGCGTTGTCTGCTATCTTTTGCATTGAAGGTCTGCCGCAGACTATTGTTTCCGACAATGGCCCACAATTCATGTCCGCAGAATTTCAGTCATTCTGCCAGGCCAATGGTATTCAACATCTGACATCCGCGCCGTTTTCGCCTCAGTCCAACGGTGCCGCTGAACGATTGGTCCGGACTTTCAAGTCACAGATGTTAAAATTGAAAGAGTCGCATTCTCGGGAGGACGCATTGTTGCTCTTTTTGTCTTCGTATCGCTCTCAGCCCCGAGATGGTCGCTCGCCGGCTGAGTTGCTCCACGGTCGTCCTCATCGCACCTTGATGTCTTTGCTGCATCCGCCGCATCAGGTTCCTGTGCAGCGGCAGACTCCAGCTTTTGCTCCAGGCGACGTTGTATTTTATCGCAACTATCGAGGTTCACGGCGTTGGCTCGCAGGGCGCATTCTTCGCTGCCTCGGCCGCGCGATGTATTTGGTTTTGGGGGCCTCTGGTGAGGTGCGTCGGCATCTCAATCAGCTGCGCCTCTGTCGTCGCTCGGGTTCTGCCGCTCCCCGTCTGCTTTCAGCGACGGTGCCGTCCGGTCAGCGCCCTGGGGACCCATCTACTGGCTCGCCTCATCCCCAGGTGTTACCGACGATGCCTTCCATTTTGCCCCATGGCGACGCGTCGCCGCCGCCGCAGCAGCAGCTGCAGCCGCCGCCGCCGCTTGTTCTCCCGCCGGCGCCGCCCGCATTCGACGCTTCGTTGCAGCCGCCAAGCGCCTCCCAGGGTCACGCGCCGCCGATCGCTTCCCGTGACCAGCTGTCCTCCGCCATGGAACTCCCGCCCGCTCCGGACCACATGACGTCATCGCGCGTCGGCTACCCCGACGCTATGGAGGCTGACCCTTCGGTCACTCCTGTCTCTTTACGGGCGCATACACCGCATGTTGACGTGCACCCTGGACTAGTTTTTCAGGCGTTTCCTAGCTCCCCTCGGACCGTATGGCCGGGTGCGGGTGGCACAGCCTCGCCTGTTGTTAGGCTCCCCACCTCATCGCATACGTCAACATGTGGTCCTCCCCACGGCGGGCGGAAGCCTTATCACACGACCGTTCGCCGATTTGCGGGGGAGGAATGTGGTGTCACCGCCAGACACCACACTTGCTAGGTGGTAGCTTAAATCGGCCGCGGTCCATGTAGTACATGTCGGACCCGCGTGTCGCCACTGTGATCGCAGACCTAGCGCCACCACCAAGGCAGGTCTCGTGATACGAGAGAGCACTCGCCCCAGTTGGACGAGAACCTAGCTACAGCCCAGTTGTACGAGAACCTAGCTACCGCCCAGTTGTACGAAGCCTTTCTCTCTCATTAGCCGAGAGACAGAATAGCCATCAGCTAAGTTAATGGCTACGAACTAGCAAGGCGCCATTTGTATCAGTGCCTATAGCTTACGAGTATTCAAGAGAGATGTATTCCAAGGACTAAATAAAAGATAAGTAAAAAGCATCTACATACTTTTCTTCTTATTCATTTATAAGTTCTCATGTTCCAGACTTCACGCCCGTCTGCTTTATGCCGTGCGTGCACTATCGGCTACAGCGTTAGTCTAGAGTTCATTTTCAGCAATCTCAACTTCACGGTGTCGGCCCAGCTACCGACACAACAAGGAGAGGTTCAAATCGTAGAAAGTGATAGTGCCAGTCCTCCTGTATTTATGTCGGCATTGTGCGTTTTGTATTAAATTCGGATGCATTTTCTGTGTTTCATCGTCAATAAGAATGTGCAAGGTATACCGTAAACCTGTGTGAAGCATCGGAATCTAAAACTGGACTCACAGGAGAGGTTCAAATCATTGAGTTAGAGTGTCAGTCCCCTTGTACTTAAGTCGGCATTGTGCCTTTTGAATTTAATTCCGATGCAATTTCTGTGTTTCAACGTCAATAAGAAGGTGCAAGATATACAGTAAACCTGAAGTGGAGCATCGGAATCTAAAACTGGACTCACTGGAGGTGTTCAAATCATAGAAAGTGAGTCAGTCCTCTATTACTTAAGTCTGCATTGTGCCTTTTGTATTAAATTCGGATGCAACTTCTGTGTTTCATCGTCAATAAGAAGGTCCAAGGGATACAGTAAACCTGAAGGGGAGCATCGGAATCTAAAACTGGACTCACAGGAGAGGTTGAAATCATAGAAAGTGAGAGTGCCAGTCCTCCTGTACTTAAGTCGGCATTGTGAATTTTGTATTAAATTCGGATGCAATTTCTGTGTTTCATCGTCAATAAGAAGGTCCAAGGGATATAGTAAACCTGAAGTGAAGCATCGGAATCTGAAACCGGACTAACAGGAGGGGTTCAAATCATAGAAAGTTAGAGTGTCAGTCCTCTTGTACTTAAGTCGGCATTCTGCCTTTTGTATTTAAATCCGATGCAATTTCGGTGTTTCATCGTCAATAAGAAGGTGCAAGGTATACAGTAAACCTGAAGTGAAGCATCAAAATCTAAAACTGGACTCACAGGAGAGGTTCAAATCACAGAGAGTTAGAGTGGTAGTTCTCTTGTACTTAAGTTGGCATTGTGCCTTTTGAATTTAATTCCGATGCAATTTTTTGTGTTTCATCGTCAATTAGAATGTCCAAGGGATACAGTAATCCTGAAGTGAAGCATCAGAATCTAAAACTGGACTCACAGGAGAGGTTCAAATCATAGAAAGTTAGAGTGTCATTCCTCTTATACTTAAGTCGGCATTGTGCCTTTTGTATTAAATTCGGATGCAATTTCTGTGTTTCATCGTCAATAAGAAGGTCCAAGGGGTACAGTAAACCTGAAGTGAAGCATCGTAATCTAAAACTGGACTCACAGGAGAGCTTCAAATCATAGAAAGAGAGAGTGTCAGTCATCTTTTACTTAAGTCCGCATTGTGCCTTTTGTATTAAATTCGGATGCAATTTCAGTATTTCATCGTCAATAAGAAGGTCCAAGGGATACAGTAAACCTGAAGTGAAGCATCGGAATCTAAAACTGGACTCACAGGAGAGGTTCAAATCATAGAAAGTGAGAGTTTCAGTCCTCTTGTACTTAAGTCGGCATTGTGCGTTTTGTATTAAATTCGGATGCAATTTCTGTGTCTTATCGTCAATAAGACGGTCCAAGGGATACAGTAAACCTGAAGTGAAGCATCAGAATCTAAAACTGGACTCATAGGAGTGGTTCAAATCATAGAAAGGGAGAGTGTCAGTCATCTTTTACTTAAGTCTGCATTGTGCCTTTTGTATTAAATTCGGATGCAACTTCTGTGTTTCATCGTCAATAAGAAGGTCCAAGGGATACAGTAAACCTGAAGGGGAGCATCGGAATCTAAAAGTGGACTCACAGGAGAGGTTCAAATTTTAGAAAGTGAGAGTGCCAGTCCCCCTGTACTTAAGTCGGCATTGTGAATTTTGTATTAAATTCGGATGCATTTTCTGTGTTTCATCGTCAATAAGAAGGTCCAAGGGATACAGTAAACCTGAAGTGAAGCGTCGGAATCTAAATCTGGTCTCACAGGAGAGGTTCAAATTATAGAAAGTTCGAGTGTCAGTCCTCTTGTACTTATGTCGGCATTGTGCCTTTTGTATTAAATTCCGATACAATTTCTGTGTTTTATCGTCAATAAGGAGGTCTAAGGTTTCAGTAAACCTGAAGTGAAGCATCGGAATCTGAAACCGGACTAACAGGAGGGGTTCAAATCATAGAAAGTTAGAGTGTCAGTCCTCTTGTACTTAAGTCGGCATTCTGCATTTTGTATTTAATTCCGATGCAATTTCGGTGTTTCATCGTCAATAAGAAGGTGCAAGGTATAGAGTAAACCTGAAGTGAAGCATCAAAATCTAAAACTGGACTCACAGGAGAGGTTCAAATCATAGAGAGTTAGAGTGTTAGATCTCTTGTACTTAAGTCGGCATTGTGCCTTTTGAATTTAATTCCGATGCAATTTCTGTGTTTCAACGCCAATAAGAAGGTGCAAGATATACAGTAATCCTGAAGTGAAGCATCGGAATCTAAAACTGGACTCACTGGAGGTGTTCTAATCATAGAAAGTGAGTCAGTCCTCTATTACTTAAGTCTGCATTGTGCCTTTTGTATTAAATTCGGATGCAACTTCTGTGTTTCATCGTCAATAAGAAGGTCCAAGGGATACAGTAAACCTGAAGGGGAGCATCGGAATCTAAAACTGGACTCACAGGAGAGGTTGAAATCATAGAAAGTGAGAGTGCCAGTCCTCCTGTACTTAAGTCGGCATTGTGAATTTTGTATTAAATTCGGATGCAATTTCTGTGTTTCATCGTCAATAAGAAGGTCCAAGGGGTACAGTAAACCTGAAGTGAAGCATCGTAATCTAAAACTGGACTCACAGGAGAGCTTCAAATCATAGAAAGAGAGAGTGTCAGTCATCTTTTACTTAAGTCCGCATTGTGCCTTTTGTATTAAATTCGGATGCAATTTCAGTATTTCATCGTCAATAAGAAGGTCCAAGGGATACAGTAAACCTGAAGTGAAGCATCGGAATCTTAAACTGGACTCACAGGAGAGGTTCAAATCATAGAAAGTGAGAGTTTCAGTCCTCTTGTACTTAAGTCGGCATTGTGCGTTTTGTATTAAATTCGGATGCAATTTCTGTGTCTTATCGTCAATAAGACGGTCCAAGGGATACAGTAAACCTGAAGTGAAGCATCAGAATCTAAAACTGGACTCATAGGAGTGGTTCAAATCATAGAAAGAGAGAGTGTCAGTCATCATTTACTTAAGTCTGCAATGTGCCTTTTGTATTAAATTCGGATGCAACTTCTGTGTTTCATCGTCAATAAGAAGGTCCAAGGGATACAGTAAACCTGAAGGGGAGCATCGGAATCTAAAAGTGGACTCACAGGAGAGGTTCAAATTTTAGAAAGTGAGAGTGCCAGTCCTCCTGTACTTAAGTCGGCATTGTGAATTTTGTATTAAATTCGGATGCAATTTCTGTGTTTCATCGTCAATAAGAAGGTCCAAGGGATACAGTAAACCTGAAGTGAAGCGTCTGAATCTAAATCTGGTCTCACAGGAGAGGTTCAAATTATAGAAAGTTCGAGTGTCAGTCCTCTTGTACTTAAGTCGGCATTGTGCCTTTTGTATTAAATTCCGATACAATTTCTGTGTTTTATCGTCAATAAGGAGGTCTAAGGTTTCAGTAAACCTGAAGTGAAGCATCGGAATCTGAAACCGGACTAACAGGAGGGGTTCAAATCATAGAAAGTTAGAGTGTCAGTCCTCTTGTACTTAAGTCGGCATTCTGCATTTTGTATTTAATTCCGATGCAATTTCGGTGTTTCATCGTCAATAAGAAGGTGCAAGGTATAGAGTAAACCTGAAGTGAAGCATCAAAATCTAAAACTGGACTCACAGGAGAGGTTCAAATCATAGAGAGTTAGAGTGTTAGATCTCTTGTACTTAAGTCGGCATTGTGCCTTTTGAATTTAATTCCGATGCAATTTCTGTGTTTCAACGTCAATAAGAAGGTGCAAGATATACAGTAAACCTGAAGTGAAGCATCGGAATCTAAAACTGGACTCACTGGAGGTGTTCAAATCTTAGAAAGTGAGTCAGTCCTCTATTACTTAAGTCTGCATTGTGCCTTTTGTATTAAATTCGGATGCAACTTCTGTGTTTCATCGTCAATAAGAAGGTCCAAGGGATACAGTAAACCTGAAGGGGAGCATCGGAATCTAAAACTGGACTCACAGGAGAGGTTGAAATCATAGAAAGTGAGAGTGCCAGTCCTCCTGTACTTAGGTCGGCATTGTGATTTTTGTATTAAATTCGGATGCAATTTCTGTGTTTCATCGTCAATAAGAAGGTCCAAGGGATATAGTAAACCTGAAGTGAAGCATCGGAATCTGAAACCGGACTAACAGGAGGGGTTCAAATCATTGAAAGTTAGAGTGTCAGTCCTCTTGTACTTAAGTCGGCATTCTGCCTTTTGCATTTAATTCCGATGCAATTTCGGTGTTTCATCGTCAATAAGAAGGTGCAAGGTATACAGTAAACCTGAAGTGAAGCATCAAAATCTAAAACTGGACTCACAGGAGAGGTTCAAATCACAGAGAGTTAGAGTGGTAGTTCTCTTGTACTTAAGTTGGCATTGTGCCTTTTGAATTTAATTCCGATGCAATTTTTTGTGTTTCATCGTCAATTAGAATGTCCAAGGGATACAGTAATCCTGAAGTGAAGCATCAGAATCTAAAACTGGACTCACAGGAGAAGTTCAAATCATAGAAAGTTAGAGTGTCATTCCTCTTATACTTAAGTCGGCATTGTGCCTTTTGTATTAAATTCGGATGCAATTTCTGTGTTTCATCGTCAATAAGAAGGTCCAAGGGGTACAGTAAACCTGAAGTGAAGCATCGTAATCTAAAACTGGACTCACAGGAGAGCTTCAAATCATAGAAAGAGAGAGTGTCAGTCATCTTTTACTTAAGTCCGCATTGTGCCTTTTGTATTAAATTCGGATGCAATTTCAGTATTTCATCGTCAATAAGAAGGTCCAAGGGATACAGTAAACCTGAAGTGAAGCATCGGAATCTAAAACTGGACTCACAGGAGAGGTTCAAATCATAGAAAGTGAGAGTTTCAGTCCTCTTGTACTTAAGTCGGCATTGTGCGTTTTGTATTAAATTCGGATGCAATTTCTGAGTCTTATCGTCAATAAGACGGTCCAAGGGATACAGTAAACCTGAAGTGAAGCATCAGAATCTAAAACTGGACTCATAGGAGTGGTTCAAATCATAGAAAGAGAGAGTGTCAGTCATCTTTTACTTAAGTCTGCATTGTGCCTTTTGTATTAAATTCGGATGCAACTTCTGTGTTTCATCGTCAATAAGAAGGTCCAAGGGATACAGTAAACCTGAAGGGGAGCATCGGAATCTAAAAGTGGACTCACAGGAGAGGTTCAAATTTTTGAAAGTGAGAGTGCCAGTCCTCCTGTACTTAAGTCGGCATTGTGAATTTTGTATTAAATTCGGATGCAATTTCTGTGTTTCATCGTCAATAGGAAGGTCCAAGGGATACAGTAAACCTGAAGTGAAGCGTCGGAATCTAAATCTGGTCTCACAGGAGAGGTTCAAATTATAGAAAGTTCGAGTGTCAGTCCTCTTGTACTTAAGTCGGCATTGTGCCTTTTGTATTAAATTCCGATACAATTTCTGTGTTTTATCGTCAATAAGGAGGTCTAAGGTTTCAGTAAACCTGAAGTGAAGCATCGGAATCTGAAACCGGACTAACAGGAGGGGTTCAAATCATAGAAAGTTAGAGTGTCAGTCCTCTTGTACTTAAGTCGGCATTCTGCATTTTGTATTTAATTCCGATGCAATTTCGGTGTTTCATCGTCAATAAGAAGGTGCAAGGTATAGAGTAAACCTGAAGTGAAGCATCAAAATCTAAAACTGGACTCACAGGAGAGGTTCAAATCATAGAGAGTTAGAGTGTTAGATCTCTTGTACTTAAGTCAGCATTGTGCCTTTTGAATTTAATTCCGATGCAATTTTTTGTGTTTCATCATCAATTAGAAGGTCCAAGGGATACAGTAATCCTGAAGTGAAGCATCAGAATCTAAAACTGGACTCACAGGAGAGGTTCAAATCATAGAGAGTTAGAGTGTCAGTCATCATGTACTTAAGTAGGCATTGTCTCTATGAATTTAATTCCGATGCAATTTCTGTGTTTCGTCGTCAATAAAAAGGTCCAAGGGATACAGTAAACCTGAAGTGAAGCATCGGAATCTAAAACTGGACTTACAGGAGAATTTCAAATAATAGAAATTTTGAGTGTCAGTCCTCTTGTACTTAAGTCGGCATTGTGCCTTTTGAATTTAATTCCGATACAATTTCTGTGTTTCATCGTCAATAACATGTTGCAAGGTATACAGTAAACCTGAAGTGAAGCATCGGAATCTAAAACTGGACTCAGAGCAGAGGTTCAAACATAGAGTTAGAGTGTCAGTCCTCTTGTACTTAAGTCGGAATTGTGCCTTTTGAATTTAATTCCGATGCAATTTCTGTGTTTCATCGTCAATAAGAAGGTGCATGGTATACAGTAAACCTGAAGTGATGCATCGGAATCTAAAACTGGACTCACAGGAGAGGTTGAAATCATAGAAAGAGAGAGTGCAGTCCTCTTGTACTTAAGTCGGCATTGTGAATTTTGTATTAAATTCGGATGCAATTTCTGTGTTTTATCGTCAATAAGAAGGTCCAAGGTATACAGTAAACCTGAAGTGAAGCATCGGAATCTAAAACTGGTCTCACAGGAGAGGTTCAAATCATAGAAAGTTCGAGTGTCAGCCCTCTGGTACTTAAGTCGGCATTGTGCCTTTTGTATAAAATTCCGATACAATTTCTGTGTTTTATCGTCAATAAGAAGGTCTAAGGTATACAGTAAACCTGAAGTGAATCATCGGAATCTAAAACCGGACTCACAGGAGAGGTTCAAATCTTAGAAAGTTAGAGTGTCAGACCTCTTGTACTTATGTCGGCATTGTGCTTTTTGAATTTAATTCCGATGCAATTTCTGTCTTTCATCGTCAATAAGAAGGTGCAAGGTATACAGTAAACCTGAAGTGAAGCATCGGAATCTAAAACTGGACTCACAGGCGAGGTTCAAATCATAGAGAATTAGAGTGTCAGTCCCCTTGTACTTAAGTCGGCATTGTCATTTTGAATTTAATTCGGATGCAATTTCTGTGTTTCATCGTCAACGAGAAGGTGCAAGGTATACAGTAAACCTGAAGTGAAGCATCGGAATCTAAAACTGGACTCACAGGAGAGGTTCATATCATAGAAAGAGAGAGTGTCAGTCCTCTTTTACTTATGTCGGCATTGTGCCTTTTGTATTAAGTTCGGATGCAATTACTGTGTTTCATCGTCAATAAGAAGGTCCAAGGGATACAGTAAACCTGAAGTGAAGCATCGGAATCTATAACTGGTCTCACAGGAGAGGTTCAAATCATAGAGAGTTAGAGTGTCAGTCATCTTGTACTTAAGTAGGCATTGTCTGTATGAATTTAATTCCGATGCAATTTCTGTGTTTCGTCGTCAATAAAAAGGTCCAAGGGAAACAGTAAACCTGAAGTGAAGCATCGGAATCTAAAACTGGACTTACAGGAGAATTTCAAATAATAGAAATTTAGAGTGTCAGTCCTCTTGTACTTAAGTCGGCATTGTGCCTTTTGAATTTAATTCCGATACAATTTCTGTGTTTTATCGTCAATAACAAGTTGCAAGGTATACAGTAAACCTGAAGTGAAGCATCGGAATCTAAAACTGGATTAAGAGCAGAGGTTCAAACATAGAGTTAGAGTGTCAGTCCTCTTGTACTTAAGTCGGCATTGTGCCTTTTGAATTTAATTCCGATGCAATTTCTGTGTTTCATCGTCAATAAGAAGGTGCAAGGTATACAGTAAACCTGAAGTGATGCATCGGAATCTATAACTGGACTCACAGGAGAGGTTGAAATCATAGAAAGAGAGAGTGCAGTCCTCTTGTACTTAAGTCGGCATTGTGAATTTTGTATTTAATTCGGATGCAATTTCTGTGTTTTATCGTCAATAAGAAGGTCCAGGGTATACAGTAAACCTGAAGTGAAGCATCGGAATCTAAAACTGGTCTCACAGGAGAGGTTCAAATCATAGAAAGTTCGAGTGTCAGCCCTCTTGTACTTAAGTCGGCATTGTGCCTTTTGTATAAAATTCCGATACAATTTCTGTGTTTTATCGTCAATAAGAAGGTCTAAGGTATACAGTAAACCTGAAGTGAATCATCGGAATCTAAAACCGGACTAACAGGAGAGGTTCAAATCTTAGAAAGTTAGAGTGTCAGACCTCTTGTACTTATGTCGGCATTGTGCCTTTTGAATTTAATTCCGATGCAATTTCTGTGTTTCATCGTCAATAAGAAGGTGCAAGGTATACAGTAAACCTGAAGTGAAGCATCGGAATCTAAAACTGGACTCACAGGCGAGGTTCAAATCATAGAGAATTAGAGTGTCAGTCCCCTTGTACTTAAGTCGGCATTGTGATTTTGAATTTAATTCGGATGCAATTTCTGTGTTTCATCGTCAACGAGAAGGTGCAAGGTATACAGTAAATCTGAAGTTAAGCTTCGGAATCTAAAACTGGACTCACAGGAGAGGTTCATATCATAGAAAGAGAGAGTGTCAGTCCTTTTTTACTTATGTCGGCATTGTGCCTTTTGTATTAAATTCGGATGCAATTTCTGTATTTCATCATCAATAAGAAGGTCCAAGGGACACAGGAGACCTGTAGTGAAGCATCAGAATCCAAAACTGGAGTCACAGGAGAGGTTCAAATCATAGAAAGTGAGAGTGTCAGTCCTCTTGTACTTAAGTCAGCATTGTGCCTTTTGTATTAAATTCCGATGCAATTTCTGTCTTTCATTGTCAATAAGAAGGAGCAAGGTATACAGTAAATCTGAAGTGAACCATCGGAATCTAAAACTGGACTCACAGGAGATGTTCAAATCATAGAGAGTTAGAGAGTCAGGCCTCTTGTACTTAAGTCGGCATTGTCTCTATTGAATTTAATTCCGATGCATTTTTTGTGTTTCATCGTAAATAAGAAGGTGCAAGTTATACATTAACCTGAAGTGAAGCATCGGAATCTAAAACTGGACTCACAGGAGAGGTTCAAATCATAGAAAAAGAGAGTATCGGTCCTCTTTTACTTAAGTCGGATTTGTGCCATTTGTATGAAGTACGGATGCAATTTCTGTGTTTAATCGTCAATAACAAAGTCTAAGCGATAAAGTAAACCTGAAGTGAAGCGTCGGAATCTAAACCTGGACTCACAGGAGAGGTTCATATCATAGAAAGTGAAAGTGTCAGTCCTCTTGTACTTAAGTCGGCACTGTGCCTTTTGTATTAAATTCGGATGTAATTTCTGTGTTTCATCGTCAATACGATGGTCCAAGGGATACAGTAAACCTGAAGTGAAGCAACGCAATCTAAAACTGGACTCGCAAGAGAGGTTCAAATCATAGAAAGGGACAGTGTCAGTCCTCTTGTACTTAAGTCGGCATTGTACCATTTGTATTAAATTCGGATGCAATTTCTGTGTTTCATCGTCAATAAGAAGGTCCAAAGGATATAGTAATCCTGAAGTGAAGCATCGGAATCTAAAACTGTACTCACAGGAGAGGTTCAAATCATAGAAAGTGAGAGTATCAGTCCTCCTGTACTTAAGTCGGCATTGTGCCTTTTGTATTAAATTCCGAAGCAATTCCCGTGTTTCATTGTCAATAAGAAGGTGCAAAGTAAACAGTAATCTTGAAGTGAAGCATCAGAATCTAAAACTGGACTCACAGGAGAGGTTCAAATCGTAGAAAGTGATAGTGCCAGTCCTCCTGTACTTAAGTCGGCATTGTGCGTTTTGTATTAAATTCGGATGCATTTTCTGTGTTTCATCGTCAATAAGAATGTGCAAGGTTTACAGTAAACCTGAAGTGAAGCATCGGAATCTAAAACTGGACTCACGGGAGAGGTTCAAATCATAGAGTTAGAGTGTCAGTCCCCTTGTACCTAAGTCGGCATTGTGCCTTTTGAATTTAATTCCGATGCAATTTCTGTGTTTCAACGTCAATAAGAAGGTGCAAGGTATACAGTAAACCTGAAGTGAAGCATCGGAATCTAAAACTGGACTCACAGGAGAGGTTGAAATCATAGAAAGAGAGAGTGTCATTCCTATTTTACTTATGTCGGTTTTGTGCCTTTTGTATATAATTCGGATGCAATTTCTGTATTTCATCGTCAATAAGAAGGTATAAGGGATACAGTAAATCTAAAGCGAAGTATCGGAATCTAAAACTGGACTCACAGGGGTGGTTCAAATCATAGAAACGGAGAGTGTCAGTCCTCTTGTACTGAAGTCGGCATTGTGCTTCTTGTATTAAATTCCGATGCAATTTCTGTATTTCACCGTCAATAAGAAGCTGCAAGGTATACAGTAAATCTGAAGTGAAGCATCGGAATCTATGACTGGACTCACAGGAGGTGTTCAAATCATAGAAAGTGAGTCAGTCCTCTATTACTTAAGTCTGCATTGTGCCTTTTGTATTAAATTCGGATGCAACTTCTGTGTCTCATCGTCAATAAGAAGGTCCAAGGGATACAGTAAACCTGAAGGGGAGCATCGGAATCTAAAACTGGACTCACAGGAGAGGTTGAAATCATAGAAAGTGAGAGTGCCAGTCCTCCTGTACTTAAGTCGGCATTGTGAATTTTGTATTAAATTCGGATGCAATTTCTGTGTTTCATCGTCAATAAGAAGGTCCAAGGGATATAGTAAACCTGAAGTGAAGCATCGGAATCTGAAACCGGACTAACAGGAGGGGTTCAAATCATAGAAAGTTAGAGTGTCAGTCCTCTTGTACTTAAGTCGGCATTCTGCCTTTTGTATTTAATTCCGATGCAATTTCGGTGTTTCATCGTCAATAAGAAGGTGCAAGGTATACAGTAAACCTGAAGTGAAGCATCAAAATCTAAAACTGGACTCACAGGAGAGGTTCAAATCACAGAGAGTTAGAGTGTTAGTTCTCTTGTACTTGAGTTGGCATTGTGCCTTTTGAATTTAATTCCGATGCAATTTTTTGTGTTTCATCGTCAATTAGAATGTCCAAGGGATACAGTAATCCTGAAGTGAAGCATCAGAATCTAAAACTGGACTCACAGGAGAGGTTCAAATCATAGAAAGTTAGAGTGTCATTCCTCTTATACTTAAGTCGGCATTGTGCCTTTTGTATTAAATTCGGATGCAATTTCTGTGTTTCATCGTCAATAAGAAGGTCCAAGGGGTACAGTAAACCTGAAGTGAAGCATCGTAATCTAAAACTGGACTCACAGGAGAGCTTCAAATCATAGAAAGAGAGAGTGTCAGTCATCTTTTACTTAAGTCCGCATTGTGCCTTTTGTATTAAATTCGGATGCAATTTCAGTATTTCATCGGCAATAAGAAGGTCCAAGGGATACAGTAAACCTGAAGTGAAGCATCGGAATCTAAAACTGGACTCACAGGAGAGGTTCAAATCATAGAAAGTGAGAGTTTCAGTCCTCTTGTACTTAAAACGGCATTGTGCGTTTTGTATTAAATTCGGATGCAATTTCTGTGTCTTATCGTCAATAAGACGGTCCAAGGGATACAGTAAACCTGAAGTGAAGCATCAGAATCTAAAACTGGACTCATAGGAGTGGTTCAAATCATAGAAGGAGAGACTGTCAGTCATCTTTTACTTAAGTCTGCATTGTGCCTTTTGTATTAAATTCGGATGCAACTTCTGTGTTTCATCGTCAATAAGAAGGTCCAAGGGATACAGTAAACCTGAAGGGGAGCATCGGAATCTAAAAGTGGACTCACAGGAGAGGTTCAAATTTTAGAAAGTGAGAGTGCCAGTCCTCCTGTACTTAAGTCGGCATTGTGAATTTTGTATTAAATTCGGATGCAATTTCTGTGTTTCATCGTCAATAAGAAGGTCCAAGGGATACAGTAAACCTGAAGTGAAGCGTCAGAATCTAAATCTGGTCTCACAGGAGAGGTTCAAATTATAGAAAGTTCGAGTGTCAGTCCTCTTGTACTTAAGTCGGCATTGTGCCTTTTGTATTAAATTCCGATACAATTTCTGTGTTTTATCGTCAATAAGGAGGTCTTAGGTTTCAGTAAACCTGAAGTGAAGCATCGGAATCTGAAACCGGACTAACAGGAGGGATTCAAATCATAGAAAGTTAGAGTGTCAGTCCTCTTGTACTTAAGTCCGCATTCTGCATTTTGTATTTAATTCCGATGCAATTTCGGTGTTTCATCGTCAATAAGAAGGTGCAAGGTATAGAGTAAACCTGAAGTGAAGCATCAAAATCTAAAACTGGACTCACAGGAGAGGTTCAAATCATAGAGAGTTAGAGTGTTAGATCTCTTGTACTTAAGTCGGCATTGTGCCTTTTGAATTTAATTCCGATGCAATTTTTTGTGTTTCATCGTCAATTAGAAGGTCCAAGGGATACAGTAATCCTGAAGTGAAGCATCAGAATCTAAAACTGGACTCACAGGAGAGGTTCAAATCATAGAGAGTTAGAGTGTCAGTCATCTTGTACTTAAGTAGGCATTGTCTCTATGAATTTAATTCCGATGCAATTTCTGTGTTTCGTCGTCAATAAAAAGGTCCAAGGGATACAGTAAACCTGAAGTGAAGCATCGGAATCTAAAACTGGACTTACAGGAGAATTTCAAATAATAGAAATTTTGAGTGTCAGTCCTCTTGTACTTAAGTCGGCATTGTGCCTTTTGAATTTAATTCCGATACAATTTCTGTGTTTCATCGTCAATAACATGTTGCAAGGTATACAGTAAACCTGAAGTGAAGCATCGGAATCTAAAACTGGACTCAGAGCAGAGGTTCAAACATAGAGTTAGAGTGTCAGTCTTCTTGTACTTAAGTCGGAATTGTGCCTTTTGAATTTAATTCCGATGCAATTTCTGTGTTTCATCGTCAATAAGAAGGTGCATGGTATACAGTAAACCTGAAGTGATGCATCGGAATCTAAAACTGGACTCACAGGAGAGGTTCAAATCATAGAAAGTTCGAGTGTCAGCCCTCTGGTACTTAAGTCGGCATTGTGCCTTTTGTATAAAATTCAGATACAATTTCTGTCTTTTATCGTCAATAAGAAGGTCTAAGGTATACAGTTAACCTGAAGTGAATCATCGGAATCTAAAACCGGACTCACAGGAGAGGTTCAAATCTTAGAAAGTTAGAGTGTCAGACCTCTTGTACTTATGTCGGCATTGTGCCTTTTGAATTTAATTCCGTTGCAATTTCTGTGTTTCATCGTCAATAAGAAGGTGCAAGGTATACAGTAAACCTGAAGTGAAGCATCGGAATCTAAAACTGGACTCACAGGCGAGGTTCAAATCATAGAGAATTAGAGTGTCAGTCCCCTTGTACTTAAGTCGGGATTGTGATTTTGAATTTAATTCGGATGCAATTTCTGTGTTTCATCGTCAACGAGAAGGTGCAAGGTATACAGTAAACCTGAAGTGAAGCATCGGAATCTAAAACTGGACTCACAGGAGAGGTTCATATCATAGAAAGGGAGAGTGTCAGTCCTCTTTTACTTATGTCGGCATTGTGCCTTTTGTATTAAATTCGGATGCAATTTCTGTATTTCATCATCAATAAGAAGGTCCAAGGGACACAGGAGACCTGTAGTGAAGCATCGGAATCCAAAACTGGAGTCACAGGAGAGGTTCAAATCATAGAAAGTGAGAGTGTCAGTCCTCTTGTACTTAAGTCAGCATTGTGCCTTTTGTATTAAATTCCGATGCAATTTCTGTCTTTCATTGTCAATAAGAAGGAGCAAGGTATACAGTAAATCTGAAGTGAAGCATCGGAATCTAAAACTAGACTCACAGGAGAGGTTGAAATCATAGAAAGTGAGAGTGCCAGTCCTCTTGTACTTAAGTCGGCACTGTGCCTTTTGTATTAAATTCGGATGCAATTTCTGTGTTTCATCGTCAATAAGATGGTCCAAGGGATACAGTAAACCTGAAGTGAAGCAACGGAATCTAAAACTGGACTTACAGGAGAATTTCAAATAATAGAAATTTTGAGTGTCAGTCCTCTTGTACTTAAGTCGGCATTGTGCCTTTTGAATTTAATTCCGATACAATTTCTGTGTTTCATCGTCAATAACATGTTGCAAGGTATACAGTAAACCTGAAGTGAAGCATCGGAATCTAAAACTGGACTCAGAGCAGAGGTTCAAACATAGAGTTAGAGTGTCAGTCTTCTTGTACTTAAGTCGGAATTGTGCCTTTTGAATTTAATTCCGATGCAATTTCTGTGTTTCATCGTCAATAAGAAGGTGCATGGTATACAGTAAACCTGAAGTGATGCATCGGAATCTAAAACTGGACTCACAGGAGAGGTTCAAATCATAGAAAGTTCGAGTGTCAGCCCTCTGGTACTTAAGTCGGCATTGTGCCTTTTGTATAAAATTCAGATACAATTTCTGTGTTTTATCGTCAATAAGAAGGTCTAAGGTATACAGTTAACCTGAAGTGAATCATCGGAATCTAAAACCGGACTCACAGGAGAGGTTCAAATCTTAGAAAGTTAGAGTGTCAGACCTCTTGTACTTATGTCGGCATTGTGCCTTTTGAATTTAATTCCGTTGCAATTTCTGTGTTTCATCGTCAATAAGAAGGTGCAAGGTATACAGTAAACCTGAAGTGAAGCATCGGAATCTAAAACTGGACTCACAGGCGAGGTTCAAATCATAGAGAATTAGAGTGTCAGTCCCCTTGTACTTAAGTCGGGATTGTGATTTTGAATTTAATTCGGATGCAATTTCTGTGTTTCATCGTCAACGAGAAGGTGCAAGGTATACAGTAAACCTGAAGTGAAGCATCGGAATCTAAAACTGGACTCACAGGAGAGGTTCATATCATAGAAAGGGAGAGTGTCAGTCCTCTTTTACTTATGTCGGCATTGTGCCTTTTGTATTAAATTCGGATGCAATTTCTGTATTTCATCATCAATAAGAAGGTCCAAGGGACACAGGAGACCTGTAGTGAAGCATCGGAATCCAAAACTGGAGTCACAGGAGAGGTTCAAATCATAGAAAGTGAGAGTGTCAGTCCTCTTGTACTTAAGTCAGCATTGTGCCTTTTGTATTAAATTCCGATGCAATTTCTGTCTTTCATTGTCAATAAGAAGGAGCAAGGTATACAGTAAATCTGAAGTGAAGCATCGGAATCTAAAACTAGACTCACAGGAGAGGTTGAAATCATAGAAAGTGAGAGTGCCAGTCCTCTTGTACTTAAGTCGGCACTGTGCCTTTTGTATTAAATTCGGATGCAATTTCTGTGTTTCATCGTCAATAAGATGGTCCAAGGGATACAGTAAACCTGAAGTGAAGCAACGGAATCTAAAACTGGACTCGCAAGAGAGGTTCAAATCATAGAAAGGGAGAGTGTAAGTCCTCTTGTACTTAAGTCGGCATTGTACCATTTGTATTAAATTCGGATGCAATTTCTGTGTTTCATCGTCAATAAGAAAGTCCAAAGGATACAGTAATCCTGAAGTGAAGCATCGGAATCTAAAACTGGACTCACAGGAGAGGTTCAAATCATAGAAAGTGAGAGTATCAGTCCCCTTGTACTTAAGTCGGCATTGTGCCTTTTGTATTATATTCCGAAGCAATTCCCGTGTTTCATCGTCAATAAGAAGGTGCAAAGTAAACAGTAATCTTGAAGTGAAGCATCGGAATCTAAAACTGGACTCACAGGAGAGGTTCAAATCGTAGAAAGTGATAGTGCCAGTCCTCCTGTACTTAAGTCGGCATTGTGCGTTTTGTATTAAATTCGGATGCATTTTCTGTGTTTCATCGTCAATAAGAAGGTGCAAGGTATACAGTAAACCTGAAGTGAAGCATCGGAATCTAAAACTGGACTCACAGGAGAGGTTCCAATCATAGAGTTAGAGTGTCAGTCCTCTTGTACTTAAGTCGGCATTGTGCCTTTTGAATTTAATTCCGATGCAATTTCTGTGTTTCAACGTCGATAAGAAGGTGCAAGGTATACAGTGAACCTGAAGTGAAGCATCGGAATCTAAAACTGGACTCACAGGAGAGGTTGAAATCATAGAAAGAGAGAGTGTCATTCCTATTTTACTTAAGTCTGCATTGTGCCTTTTGTATTAAATTCGGATGCAACTTCTGTGTTTCATCGTCAATAAGAAGGTCCAAGGGATACAGTAAACCTGAAGGGGAGCATCGGAATCTAAAACTGGACTCACAGGAGAGGTTGAAATCATAGAAAGTGAGAGTGCCAGTCCTCTTGTACTTAAGGCGGCATTGTGAATTTTGTATTAAATTCGGATGCAATTTCTGTGTTTCATCGTCAATAAGAAGGTCCAAGGGATACAGTAAACCTGAAGGGAAGCATCGGAATCTGAAACCGGACTAACAGGAGGGGTTCAAATCATAGAAAGTTAGAGTGTCAGTCCTCTTGTACTTAAGTCGGCATTCTGCCTTTTGTATTTAATTCCGATGCAATTTCGGTGTTTCATCGTCAATAAGAAGGTGCAAGGTATACAGTAAACCTGAAGTGAAGCATCAAAATCTAAAACTGGACTCACAGGAGAGGTTCAAATCATAGAAAGTTAGAGTCTCATTCCTCTTATACTTAAGTCGGCATTGTGCCTTTTGTATTAAATTCGGATGCAATTTCTGTGTTTCATCGTCAATAAGAAGGTCCAAGGGGTACAGTAAACCTGAAGTGAAGCATCGTAATCTAAAACTGGACTCACAGGAGAGCTTCAAATCATAGAAAGAGAGAGTGTCAGTCATCTTTTACTTAAGTCGGCATTGTGCCCTTTGTATTAAATTCGGATGCAATTTCTGTATTTCATCGTCAATAAGAAGGTCCAAGGGATACAGTAAACCTGAAGTGAAGCATCGGAATCTAAAACTGGACTCACAGGAGAGGTTCAGATCATAGAAAGTGAGAGTTTCAGTCCACTTGTACTTAGGTCGGCATTGTGCGTTTTGTATTAAATTCGGATGCAATTTCTGTGTCTTATCGTCAATAAGACGGTCCAAGGGATACAGTAAACCTGAAGTGTAGCATCAGAATCTAAAACTGGACTCATAGGAGTGGTTCAAATCATAGAAAGAGAGAGTGTCAGTCATCTTTTACTTAAGTCTGCATTGTGCCTTCTATATAAATTCGGATGCAACTTCTGTGTTTCATCGTCAATAAGAAGGTCCAAGGGATACAGTAAACCTGAAGGGGAGCATCGGAATCTAAAACTGGACTCACAGGAGAGGTTGAAATCATAGAAAGTGAGAGTGCCAGTCCTCCTGTACTTAAGTCGGCATTGTGAATTTTGTATTTAATTCCGATGCAATTTCGGTGTTTCATCGTCAATAAGAAGGTGCAAGGTATACAGTAAACCTGAAGTGAAGCATCAAAATCTAAAACTGGACTCACAGGAGAGGTTCAAATCATAGAGAGTTAGAGTGTTAGTTCTCTTGTACATAAGTCGGCATTGTGCCTTTTGAATTTAATTCCGATGCAATTTCTGTGTTTCATCGTCAATAAGAAGGTGCAAGGTATACTGTAAACCTGAAGTGATGCATCGGAATCTAAAACTGGACTCACAGGAGAGGTTGAAATCATAGAAACAGAGAGTGCAGTCCTCTTGTACTTAAGTCGGCATTGTGAATTTTGTATTAAATTCGGATGCAATTTCTGTGTTTTATCGTCAATAAGAAGGTCCAAGGTATACAGTAAACCTGAAGTGAAGCATCGGAATTTAAAACTGGTCCCACAGGAGAGGTTCAAATCATAGAAAGTTCGAGTGTCAGCCCTCTTGTACTTAAGTCGGCATTGTGCCTTTTGTATAAAATTCCGATACAATTTCTGTGTTTTATCGTCAATAACAAGGTCTAAGGTATACAGTAAACCTGAAGTGAATCATCGGAATCTAAAACCGGACTAACAGGAGAGGTTCAAATCTTAGAAAGTTAGAGTGTCAGACCTCTTGTACTTATGTCGGCATTGTGCCTTTTGAATTTAATTCCGATGCAATTTCTGTGTTTCATCGTCAATAAGAAGGTGCAAGGTATACAGTAAACCTGAAGTGATGCATCGGAATCTAAAACTGGACTCACAGGAGAGGTTGAAATCATAGAAACAGAGAGTGTCAGTCCCCTTGCACTTAAGTCGGCATTGTGATTTTGAATTTAATTCGGATGCAATTTCTGTGTTTCATCGTCAACGAGAAGGTGCAAGGTATACAGTAAACGTGAAGTGAAGCTTCGGAATCTAAAAATGGACTCACAGGAGAGGTTCATATCATAGAAAGAGAGAGTGTCAGTTATCTTTTACTTATGTCGGCATTGTGCCTTTTGTATTAAATTCGGATGCAATTTCTGTATTTCGTCATCAATAAGAAGGTCCAAGGGACACAGGAGACCTGTAGTGAAGCATCAGAATCCAAAACTGGAGTCACAGGAGAGGTTCAAATCATAGAAAGTGAGAGTGTCAGTCCTCTTGTACTTAAGTCAGCATTGTGCCTTTTGTATTAAATTCCGATGCAATTTCTGTCTTTCATTGTCAATAAGAAGGAGCAAGGTATACAGTAAATCTGAAGTGAACCATCGGAATCTAAAACTGGACTCACAGGAGAGGTTCAAATCATAGAGAGTTAGAGAGTCAGTCCTCTTGTACTTAAGTCGGCATTGTCTCTATTGAATTTAATTCCGATGCATTTTTTTGTGTTTCATCGTCAATAAGAAGGTGCAAGTTATACATTAACCTGAAGTGAAGCATCGGAATCTAAAACTGGACTCACAGGAGAGGTTCAAATCATAGAAAAAGAGAGTATCGGTCCTCTTTTACTTAAGTCGGATTTGTGCCATTTGTATGAAGTACGGATGCAATTTCTGTGTTTAATCTTCAATAACAAAGTCTAAGCGATAAAGTAAACCTGAAGTGAAGCGTCGGAATCTAAACCTGGACTCACAGGAGAGGTTCATATCATAGAAAGTGAAAGTGTCAGTCCTCTTGTACTTAAGTCGGCACTGTGCCTTTTGTATTAAATTCGGATGTAATTTCTGTGTTTCATCGTCAATAAGAAGGTCCAAGGGATACAGTAAACCTGAAGTGAAGCAACGCAATCTAAAACTGGACTCGCAAGAGAGGTTCAAATCATAGAAAGGGACAGTGTCAGTCCTCTTGTACTTAAGTCGGCATTGTAGCATTTGTATTAAATTCGGATGCAATTTCTGTGTTTCATCGTCAATAAGAAGGTCCAAAGGATATAGTAATCCTGAAGTGAAGCATCGGAATCTAAAACTGGACTCACAGGAGAGGTTCAAATCATAGAAAGTGAGAGTATCAGTCCTCTTGTACTTAAGTCGGCATTGTGCCTTTTGTATTAAATTCCGAAGCAATTCCCGTGTTTCATCGTCAATAAGAAGGTGCAAAGTAAACAGTAATCTTGAAGTGAAGCATCGGAATCTAAAACAGGACTCACAGGAGAGGTTCAAATCGTAGAAAGTGATAGTGCCAGTCCTCCTGTACTTAAGTCGGCATTGTGCGTTTTGTATTAAATTCGGATGCATTTTCTGTGTTTCATCGTCAATAAGCATGTGCAAGGTATACAGTAAACCTGAAGTGAAGCATCGGAATCTAAAACTGGACTCACAGGAGAGGTTCAAATCATAGAGTTAGAGTGTCAGTCCCCTTGTACTTAAGTCGGCATTGTGCCTTTTGAATTTACTTCCGATGCAATTTCTGTGTTTCAACGTCAATAGGAAGGTGCAAGGTATACAGTAAACCTGAAGTGAAGCATCGGAATCTAAAACTGGACTCACAGGAGAGGTTGAAATCATAGAAAGAGAGAGTGTCATTCCTATTTTACTTATGTCGGTTTTGTGCCTTTTGTATATAATTCGGATGCAATTTCTGTATTTCATCGTCAATAAGAAGGTATAAGGGATACAGTAAATCTAAAGCGAAGTATCGGAATCTAAAACTGGACTCACAGGGGTGGTTCAAATCATAGAAACGGAGAGTGTCAGTCCTCTTGTACTGAAGTCGGCATTGTGCTTCTTGTATTAAATTCCGATGCAATTTCTGTATTTCATCGTCAATAAGAAGCTGCAAGTTATACAGTAAATCTGAAGTGAAGCATCGGAATCTATGACTGGACTCACAGGAGGTGTTGAAATCATAGAAAGTGAGTCAGTCCTCTATTACTTAAGTCTGCATTGTGCCTTTTGTATTAAATTCGGATGCAACTTCTGTGTTTCATCGTCAATAAGAAGGTCCAAGGGATACAGTAAACCTGAAGGGGAGCATCGGAATCTAAAACTGGACTCACAGGAGAGGTTGAAATCATAGAAAGTGAGAGTGCCAGTCCTCCTGTACTTAAGTCGGCATTGTGAATTTTGTATTAAATTTGGATGCAATTTCTGTGTTTCATCGTCAATAAGAAGGTCCAAGGGATATAGTAAACCTGAAGTGAAGCATCGGAATCTGAAACCGGACTAACAGGAGGGGTTCAAATCATAGAAAGTTAGAGTGTCAGTCCTCTTGTACTTAAGTCGGCATTCTGACTTTTGTATTTAATTCCGATGCAATTTCGGTGTTTCATCGTCAATAAGAAGGTGCAAGGTATACAGTAAACCTGAAGTGAAGCATCAAAATCTAAAACTGGACTCACAGGAGAGGTTCAAATCACAGAGAGTTAGAGTGTTAGTTCTCTTGTACTTAAGTTGGCATTGTGCCTTTTGAATTTAATTCCGATGCAATTTTTTGTGTTTCATCGTCAATTAGAATGTCCAAGGGATACAGTAATCCTGAAGTGAAGCATCAGAATCTAAAACTGGACTCACAGGAGAGGTTCAAATCATAGAAAGTTAGAGTGTCATTCCTCTTATACTTAAGTCGGCATTGTGCCTTTTGTATTAAATTCGGATGCAATTTCTGTGTTTCATCGTCAATAAGAAGGTCCAAGGGGTACAGTAAACCTGAAGTGAAGCATCGTAATCTAAAACTGGACTCACAGGAGAGCTTCAAATCATAGAAAGAGAGAGTGTCAGTCATCTTTTACTTAAGTCCGCATTGTGCCTTTTGTATTAAATTCGGATGCAATTTCAGTATTTCATCGTCAATAAGAAGGTCCAAGGGATACAGTAAACCTGAAGTGAAGCATCGGAATCTAAAACTGGACTCACAGGAGAGGTTCAAATCATAGAAAGTGAGAGTTTCAGTCCTCTTGTACTTAAGTCGGCATTGTGCGTTTTGTATTAAATTCGGATGCAATTTCTGTGTCTTATCGTCAATAAGACGGTCCAAGGGATACAGTAAACCTGAAGGGAAGCATCAGAATCTAAAACTGGACTCATAGGAGTGGTTCAAATCATAGAAAGAGAGAGTGTCAGTCATCTTTTACTTAAGTCTGCATTGTGCCTTTTGTATTAAATTCGGATGCCACTTCTGTGTTTCATCGTCAATAAGAAGGTCCAAGGGATACAGTAAACCTGAAGGGGAGCATCGGAATCTAAAAGTGGACTCACAGGAGAGGTTCAAATTTTAGAAAGTGAGAGTGCCAGTCCTCCTGTACTTAAGTCGGCATTGTGAATTTTGTATTAAATTTGGATGCAATTTCTGTGTTTCATCGTCAATAAGAAGGTCCAAGGGATACAGTAAACCTGAAGTGAAGCGTCGGAATCTAAATCTGGTCTCACAGGAGAGGTTCAAATTATAGAAAGTTCGAGTGTCAGTCCTCTTGTACTTAAGTCGGCATTGTGCCTTTTGTATTAAATTCCGATACAATTTCTGTGTTTTATCGTCAATAAGGAGGTCTAAGGTTTCAGTAAACCTGAAGTGAAGCATCGGAATCTGAAACCGGACTAACAGGAGGGATTCAAATCATAGAAAGTTAGAGTGTCAGTCCTCTTGTACTTAAGTCGGCATTCTGCATTTTGTATTTAATTCCGATGCAATTTCGGTGTTTCATCGTCAATAAGAAGGTGCAAGGTATAGAGTAAACCTGAAGTGAAGCATCAAAATCTAAAACTGGACTCACAGGAGAGGTTCAAATCATAGAGAGTTAGAGTGTTAGATCTCTTGTACTTAAGTCGGCATTGTGCCTTTTGAATTTAATTCCGATGCAATTTTTTGTGTGTCATCGTCAATTAGAAGGTCCAAGGGATACAGTAATCCTGAAGTGAAGCATCAGAATCTAAAACTGGACTCACAGGAGATGTTCAAATCATAGAGACTTAGAGTGTCAGTCATCTTGTACTTAAGTAGGCATTGTCTCTATGAATTTAATTCCGATGCAATTTCTGTGTTTCGTCGTCAATAAAAAGGTCCAAGGGATACAGTAAACCTGAAGTGAAGCATCGGAATCTAAAACTGGACTTACAGGAGAATTTCAAATAATAGAAATTTTGAGTGTCAGTCCTCTTGTACTTAAGTCGGCATTGTGCCTTTTGAATTTAATTCCGATACAATTTCTGTGTTTCATCGTCAATAACATGTTGCAAGGTTTACAGTAAACCTGAAGTGAAGCATCGGAATCTAAAACTGGACTCAGAGCAGAGGTTCAAACATAGAGTTAGAGTGTCAGTCCTGTTGTACTTAAGTCGGAATTGTGCCTTTTGAATTTAATTCCGATGCAATTTCTGTGTTTCATCGTCAATAAGAAGGTGCATGGTATACAGTAAACCTGAAGTGATGCATCGGAATCTAAAACTGGACTCACAGGAGAGGTTCAAATCATAGAAAGTTCGAGTGTCAGCCCTCTGGTACTTAAGTCGGCATTGTGCCTTTTGTATAAAATTCAGATACAATTTCTGTGTTTTATCGTCAATAAGAAGGTCTAAGGTATACAGTAAACCTGAAGTGAATCATCGGAATCTAAAACCGGACTCACAGGAGAGGTTCAAATCTTAGAAAGTTAGAGTGTCAGACCTCTTGTACTTATGTCGGCATTGTGCCTTTTGAATTTAATTCCGTTGCAATTTCTGTGTTTCATCGTCAATAAGAAGGTGCAAGGTATACAGTAAACCTGAAGTGAAGCATCGGAATCTAAAACTGGACTCACAGGCGAGGTTCAAATCATAGAGAATTAGAGTGTCAGTCCCCTTGTACTTAAGTCGGCATTGTGATTTTGAATTTAATTCGGATGCAATTTCTGTGTTTCATCGTCAACGAGAAGGTGCAAGGTATACAGTAAACCTGAAGTGAAGCATCGGAATCTAAAACTGGACTCACAGGAATGGTTCATATCATAGAAAGGGAGAGTGTCAGTCCTCTTTTACTTATGTCGGCATTGTGCCTTTTGTATTAAATTCGGATGCAATTTCTGTTTTTCATCATCAATAAGAAGGTCCAAGGGACACAGGAGACCTGTAGTGAAGCATCGGAATCCAAAACTGGAGTCACAGGAGAGGTTCAAATCATAGAAAGTGAGAGTGTCAGTCCTCTTGTACTTAAGTCAGCATTGTGCCTTTTGTATTAAATTCCGATGCAATTTCTGTCTTTCATTGTCAATAAGAAGGAGCAAGGTATACTGTAAATCGGAAGTGAAGCATCGGAATCTAAAACTGGACTCACAGGAGAGGTTCAAATCATAGAGAGTTAGAGAGTCAGTCCTCTTGTACTTAAGTCGGCATTGTCTCTATTGAATTTAATTCCGATGTATTTTTTTGTGTTTCATCGTCAATAAGAAGGTGCAAGGTATACATTAACCTGAAGTGAAGCATCGGAATCTAAAACTGGACTCACAGGAGAGGTTTAAATCATAGAAAGTGAGAGTGCCAGTCCTCTTGTACTTAAGTCGGCACTGTGCCTTTTGTATTAAATTCGGATGCAATTTCTGTGTTTTATCGTCAATAAGATGGTCCAAGGGATACAGTAAACCTGAAGAGAAGCAACGGAATCTAAAACTGGACTCGCAAGAGGGGTTCAAATCATAGAAAGGGAGAGTGTAAGTCCTCTTGTACTTAAGTCGGCATTGTACCATTTGTATTAAATTCGGATGCAATTTCTGTGTTTCATCGTCAATAACAAAGTCCAAAGGATACAGTAATCCTGAAGTGAAGCATCGGAATCTAAAACTGGACTCACAGGAGAGGTTCAAATCATAGAAAGTGAGAGTATCAGTCCTCTTGTACTTAAGTCGGCATTGGGCCTTTTGTATTAAATTCCGAAGGAATTCCCGTGTTTCATCGTCAATAAGAAGGTGCAAAGTAAACAGTAATCTTGAAGTGAAGCATCGGAATCTAAAACTGGACTCACAGGAGAGGTTCATATCGTAGAAAGTGATAGTGCCAGTCCTCCTGTACTTAAGTCGGCATTGTGCGTTTTGTATTAAATTCGGATGCATTTTCTGTGTTTCATCGTCAATAACAAGGTGCAAGGTATACAGTAAACCTGAAGTGAAGCATCGGAATCTAAAACTGGACTCACAGGAGAGGTTCAAATCATAGAGTTAGAGTGTCAGTCCTCTTGTACTTAAGTCGGCATTGTGCCTTTTGAATTTAATTCCGATGCAATTTCTGTGTTTCAACGTCGATAAGAAGGTGCAAGGTATACAGTAAACCTGAAGTGAAGCATCGGAATCTAAAACTGGACTCACAGGAGAGGTTGAAATCATAGAAAGAGGGAGTGTCATTCCTATTTTACTTAAGTCTGCATTGTGCCTTTTGTATTAAATTCGGATGCAACTTCTGTGTTTCATCGTCAATAAGAAGGTCCAAGGGATACAGTAAACCTGAGGGGGAGCATCGGAATCTAAAACTGGACTCACAGGAGAGGTTGAAATCATAGAAAGTGAGAGTGCCAGTCCTCCTGTACTTAAGTCGGCATTGTGAATTTTGTATTAAATTCGGATGCAATTTCTGTGTTTCATCGTCAATAAGAAGGTCCAAGGGATACAGTAAACCTGAGTGAAGCATCGGAATCTGAAACCGGACTAACAGGAGGGGTTCAAATCATAGAAAGTTAGAGTGTCAGTCCTCTTGTACTTAAGTCGGCATTCTGCCTTTTGTATTTAATTCCGATGCAATTTCGGTGTTTCATCGTCAATAAGAGGGTGCAAGGTATACAGTAAACCTGAAGTGAAGCATCGGAATCTAAAACTGGACTCACAGGAGAGGTTCAAATCATAGAAAGTGAGAGTTTCAGTCCACTTGTACTTAGGTCGGCATTGTGCGTTTTGTATTAAATGCGGATGCAATTTCTGTGTCTTATCGTCAATAAGACGGTCCAAGGGATACAGTAAACCTGAAGTGTAGCATCAGAATCTAAAACTGGACTCATAGGAGTGGTTCAAATCATAGAAAGAGAGAGTGTCAGTCATCTTTTACTTAAGTCTGCATTGTGCCTTTTGTATTAAATTCGGATGCAACTTCTGTGTTTCATCGTCAATAAGAAGGTCCAAGGGATACAGTAAACCTGAAGGGGAGCATCGGAATCTAAAACTGGACTCACAGGAGAGGTTGAAATCATAGAAAGTGAGAGTGCCAGTCCTCCTGTACTTAAGTCGGCATTGTGAATTTTGTATTTAATTCCGATGCAATTTCGGTGTTTCATCGTCAATAAGAAGGTGCAAGGTATACAGTAAACCTGAAGTGAAGCATCAAAATCTAAAACTGGACTCACAGGAGAGGTTCAAATCATAGAGAGTTAGAGTGTTAGTTCTCTTGTACTTAAGTCGGCATTGTGCCTTTTGAATTTAATTCCGATGCAATTTCTGTGTTTCATCGTCAATAAGAAGGTGCAAGGTATACTGTAAACCTGAAGTGATGCATCGGAATCGAAAACTGGACTCACAGGAAAGGCTGAAATCATAGAAACAGAGAGTGCAGTCCTCTTGTACTTAAGTCGGCATTGTGAATTTTGTATTAAATTCGGATGCAATTTCTGTGTTTTATCGTCAATAAGAAGGTCCAAGGTATACAGTAAACCTGAAGTGAAGCATCGGAATCTAAAACTGGTCTCACAGGAGATGTTCAAATCATAGAAAGTTCGAGTGTCAGCCCTCTTGTACTTATGTCGGCATTGTGCCTTTTGTATAAAATTCCGATACAATTTCTGTGTTTTATCGTCAATAACAAGGTCTAAGGTATACAGTAAACCGGAAGTGAATCATCGGAATCTAAAACCGGACTCACAGGAGAGGTTCAAATCTTAGAAAGTTAGAGTGTCAGACCTCTTGTACTTATGTCGGCATTGTGCCTTTTGAATTTAATTCCGATGCAATTTCTGTGTTTCATCGTCAATAAGAAGGTGCAAGGCATACAGTAAACCTGAAGTGAAGCATTGGAATCTAAAACTGGACTCACAGGCGAGGTTCAAATCACAGAGAATTAGAGTGTCAGTCCCCTTGTACTTAAGTCGGCATTGTGATTTTGAATTTAATTTGGATGCAATTTCTGTGTTTCATCGTCAACGAGAAGGTGCAAGGTATACAGTAAACCTGAAGTGAAGCATCGGAATCTAAAACTGGACTCACAGGAGAGGTTCATATCATAGAAAGAGAGAGTGTCAGTCCTCTTTTACTTATGTCGGCATTGTGCCTTTTGTATTAAATTCGGATGCAATTTCTGTATTTCATCATCAATAAGAAGGTCCAAGGGACACAGGAGACCTGTAGTGAAGCATCGGAATCCAAAACTGGAGTCACAGGAGAGGTTCAAATCATAGAAAGTGAGAGTGTCAGTCCTCTTGTACTTAAGTCAGCATTGTGCCTTTTGTATTAAATTCCGATGCAATTTCTGTCTTTCATTGTCAATAAGAAGGAGCAAGGTATACAGTAAATCTGAAGTGAAGCATCGGAATCTAAAACTGGACTCACAGGAGAGGTTCAAATCATAGAGAGTTAGAGAGTCAGTCCTCTTGTACTTAGGTCGGCATTGTCTCTATTGAATTTAATTCCGATGAATTTTTTTGTGTTTCATCGTCAATAAGAAGGTGCAAGGTATACATTAACCTGAAGTGAAGCATCGGAATCTAAAACTGGACACACAGGAGAGGTTCAAATCATAGAAAAAGAGAGTATCGGCCCTCTTTTACTTATGTCGGCATTGTGCCATTTGTATGAAGTTCGGATGCAATTTCTGTGTTTAATCGTAAATAAGAAAGTCTAAGCGATACAGTAAACCTGAAGAGAAGCGTCGGAATCTAAACCTGGACTCACAGGACAGGTTCATATCATAGAAAGTGAAAGTGTCAGTCCTCTTGTACTTAAGTCGGCACTGTGCCTTTTGTATT
This sequence comes from Schistocerca serialis cubense, assembly GCF_023864345.2. Classification (NCBI taxonomy): domain Eukaryota; kingdom Metazoa; phylum Arthropoda; class Insecta; order Orthoptera; family Acrididae; genus Schistocerca; species Schistocerca serialis. The sequence goes on from NW_026048462.1 coordinate 4,371,073, forward strand.
AAATTCGGATGCAATTTCTGTGTTTCATCGTCAATAAGATGGTCCAAGGGATACAGTAAACCTGAAGTGAAGCAACGGAATCTAAAACTGGACTCGCAAGAGAGGTTCAAATCATAGAAAGGGTGAGTGTCAGTCCTCTTGTACTTAAGTCGGCATTGTACCATTTGTATTAAATTCGGATGCAATTTCTGTGTTTCATCGTCAATAAGAAGGTCCAAAGGATACAGTAATCCTGAAGTGAAGCATCGGAATCTAAAACTGGACTCACAGGAGAGGTTCAAATCATAGAAAGTGAGAGTATCAGTCCTCTTGTACTTAAGTCGGCATTGTGGCTTTTGTATTAAATTCCGAAGCAATTCCCGTGTTTCATCGTCAATAAGAAGGTGCAAAGTAAACAGTAATCTTGAAGTGAAGCATCGGAATCTAAAACTGGACTCACAGGAGAGGTTCAAATCGTAGAAAGTGATAGGGCCAGTCCTCCTGTACTTAAGTCGGCATTGTGCGTTTTGTATTAAATTCGGATGCATTTTCTGTGTTTCATCGTCAATAAGAAGGTGCAAGGTATACAGTAAACCTGATGTGAAGCATCGGAATCTAAAACTGGACTCACAGGAGAGGTTCAAATCATAGAGTTAGAGTGTCAGTCCTCTTGTACTTAAGTCGGCATTGTGCCTTTTGAATTTAATTCCGATGCAATTTCAGTGTTTCAACGTCAATAAGAAGGTGCAAGGTATACAGTAAACCTGAAGTGAAGCATCGGAATCTAAAACTGGACTCACAGGAGAAGTTGAAATCATAGAAAGAGAGAGTGTCATTCCTATTTTACTTAAGTCTGCATTGTGCCTTTTGTATTAAATTCGGATGCAACTTCTGTGTTTCATAGTCAATACGAAGGTCCAAGGGATACAGTAAACCTGAAGGGGAGCATCGGAATCTAAAACTGGACTCGCAGGAGAGGTTGAAATCTTAGAAAGTGAGAGTGCCAGTCCTACTGTACTTAAGTCGGCATTGTGAATTTTGTATTAAATTCGGATGCAATTTCTGTGTTTCATCGTCAATAAGAAGGTCCAAGGGATACAGTAAACCTGAAGTGAAGCATCGGAATCTGAAACCGGACTAACAGGAGGGGTTCAAATCATAGAAAGTTAGAGTGGCTGTCCTCTTGTACTTAAGTCGGCATTCTGCCTTTTGTATTTAATTCCGATGCAATTTCGGTGTTTCATCGTCAATAAGAAGGTGCAAGGTATACAGTAAACCTGAAGTGAAGCATCAAAATCTAAAACTGGACTCACAGGAGAGGTTCAAATCATAGAGAGTTAGAGTGTTAGTTCTCTTGTACTTAAGTCGGCATTGTGCCTTTTGAATTTAATTCCGATGCAAATTTTTGTGTTTCATCGTCAATTAGAAGGTCCAAGGGATACAGTAATCCTGAAGTGAGAATCAGAATCTAAAACTGGACTCACAGGAGAGGTTCAAATCATAGAAAGTTAGAGTGTCATTCCTCTTATACTTAAGTCGGCATTGTGACTTTTGTATTAAATTCGGATGCAATTTCTGTGTTTCATCGTCAATAAGTAGGTCCAAGGGGTACAGTAAACCTGAAGTGAAGCATCGTAATCTAAAACTGGACTCACAGGAGAGCTTCAAATCTTAGAAAGAGAGAGTGTCAGTCATCTTTTACTTAAGTCCGCATTGTGCCTTTTGTATTAAATTCGGATGCAATTTCTGTATTTCATCGTCAATAAGAAGGTCCAAGGGATACAGTAAACCTGAAGTGAAGCATCGGAATCTAAAACTGGACTCACAGGAGAGGTTCAAATCATAGAAAGTGAGAGTTTCAGTCCTCTTGTACTTAAGTCGGCATTGTGCGTTTTGTATTAAATTCGGATGCAATTTCTGTGTCTTATCGTCAATAAGACGGTCCAAGGGATACAGTTAACCTGAAGTGAAGCCTCAGAATCTAAAACTGGACTCATAGGAGTGGTTCAAATCATAGAAAGAGAGAGTGTCAGTCATCTTTTACTTAAGTCTGCATTGTGCCTTTTGTATTAAATTCGGATGCAATTTCTGTATTTCATCATCAATAAGAAGGTCCAAGGTACACAGGAGACCTGTAGTGAAGCATCGGAATCCAAAACTGGAGGCACAGGAGAGGTTCAAATCATAGAAAGTGAGAGTGTCAGTCCTCTTGTACTTAAGTCAGCATTGTGCCTTTTGTATTAAATTCCGATGCAATTTCTGTCTTTCATTGTCAATAAGAAGGAGCAAGGTATACAGCAAATCTGAAGTGAAGCATCGGAATCTAAAACTGGACTCACAGGAGAGGTTCAAATCATAGAGAGTTAGAGAGTCAGTCCTTTTGTACTTAGGTCGGCATTGTCTCTATTGAATTTAATTCCGATGCATTTTTTTGTGTTTCATCGTCAATAAGAAGGTGCAAGGTATACATTAACCTGAAGTGAAGCATCGGAATCTAAAACTGGACACACAGGAGAGGTTCAAATCATAGAAAAAGAGAGTATCGGCCCTCTTTTACTTATGTCGGCATTGTACCATTTGTATGAAGTTCGGATGCAATTTCTGTGTTTAATCGTCAATAAGAAAGTCTAAGCGATACAGTAAACCTGAAGTGAAGCGTCGGAATCTAAACCTGGACTCACAGGACAGGTTCATATCATAGAAAGTGAAAGTGTCAGTCCTCTTGTACTTAAGTCGGCACTGTGCCTTTTGTATTAAATTCGGATGCAATTTCTGTGTTTCATCGTCAATAAGATGGTCCAAGGGATACAGTAAACCTGAAGTGAAGGAACGGAATCTAAAACTGGACTCGCAAGAGAGGTTGAAATCATAGAAAGGGAGAGTGTCAGTCCTCTTGTACTTAAGTCGGCATTGTACCATTTGTATTAAATTCGGATGCAATTTCTGTGTTTCATCGTCAATGAGAAGGTCCAAAGGATACAGTAATCCTGAAGTGAAGCATCGGAATCTAAAACTGGACTCACAGGAGAGGTTCAAATCATAGAAAGTGAGAGTATCAGTCCTCTTGTACTTAAGTCGGCATTGTGGCTTTTGTATTAAATTCCGAAGCAATTCCCGTGTTTCATCGTCAATAAGAAGGTGCAAAGTAAACAGTAATCTTGAAGTGAAGCATCGGAATCTAAAACTGGACTCACAGGAGGGGTTCAAATCGTAGAAAGTGATAGGGCCAGTCCTCCTGTACTTAAGTCGGCATTGTGCGTTTTGTATTAAATTCGGATGCATTTTCTGTGTTTCATCGTCAATAAGAAGGTGCAAGGTATACAGTAAACCTGAAGTGAAGCATCGGAATCTAAAACTGGACTCACAGGAGAGGTTGAAATCATAGAAAGAGAGAGTGTCATTCCTATTTTACTTAAGTCTGCATTGTGCCTTTTGTATTAAATTCGGATGCTACTTCTGTGTTTCATAGTCAATACGAAGGTCCAAGGGATACAGTAAACCTGAAGGGGAGCATCGGAATCTAAAACTGGACTCGCAGGAGAGGTTGAAATCTTAGAAAGTGAGAGTGCCAGTCCTCCTGTACTTAAGTCGGCATTGTGAATTTTGTATTAAATTCGGATGCAATTTCTGTGTTTCATCGTCAATAAGAAGGTCCAAGGGATACAGTAAACCTGAAGTGAAGCATCGGAATCTGAAACCGGACTAACAGGAGGGGTTCAAATCATAGAAAGTTAGAGTGTCTGTCCTCTTGTACTTAAGTCGGCATTCTGCCTTTTGTATTTAATTCCGATGCAATTTCGGTGTTTCATCGTCAATAAGAAGGTGCAAGGTATACAGTAAACCTGAAGTGAAGCATCAAAATCTAAAACTGGACTCACAGGAGAGGTTCAAATCATAGAGAGTTAGAGTGTTAGTTCTCTTGTACTTAAGTCGGCATTGTGCCTTTGGAATTTAATTCCGATGCAAATTTTTGTGTTTCATCGTCAATTAGAAGGTCCAAGGGATACAGTAATCCTGAAGTGAGAATCAGAATCTAAAACTGGACTCACAGGAGAGGTTCAACTCATAGAAAGTTAGAGTGTCATTCCTCTTATACTTAAGTCGGCATTGTGCCTTTTGTATTAAATTCGGATGCAATTTCTGTGTTTCATCGTCAATAAGAAGGTCCAAGGGGTACAGTAAACCTGAAGTGAAGCATCGTAATCTAAAACTGGACTCACAGGAGAGCTTCAAATCTTAGAAAGAGAGAGTGTCAGTCATCTTTTACTTAAGTCCGCATTGTGCCTTTTGTATTAAATTCGGATGCAATTTCTGTATTTCATCGTCAATAAGAAGGTCCAAGGGATACAGTAAACCTGAAGTGAAGCATCGGAATCTAAAACTGGACTCACAGGAGAGGTTCAAATCATAGAAAGTGAGAGTTTCAGTCCTCTTGTACTTAAGTCGGCATTGTGCGTTTTGTATTAAATTTGGATGCAATTTCTGTGTCTTATCGTCAATAAGACGGTCCAAGGGATACAGTTAACCTGAAGTGAAGCCTCAGAATCTAAAACTGGACTCATAGGAGTGGTTCAAATCATAGAAAGAGAGAGTGTCAGTCATCTTTTACTTAAGTCTGCATTGTGCCTTTTGTATTAAATTCGGATGCAATTTCTGTATTTCATCATCAATAAGAAGGTCCAAGGGACACAGGAGACCTGTAGTGAAGCATCGGAATCCAAAACTGGAGGCACAGGAGAGGTTCAAATCATAGAAAGTGAGAGTGTCAGTCCTCTTGTACTTAAGTCAGCATTGTGCCTTTTGTATTAAATTCCGATGCAATTTCTGTCTTTCATTGTCAATAAGAAGCAGCAAGGTATACAGCAAATCTGAAGTGAAGCATCGGAATCTAAAACTGGACTCACAGGAGAGGTTCAAATCATAGAGAGTTAGAGAGTCAGTCCTCTTGTACTTAGGTCGGCATTGTCTCTATTGAATTTAATTCCGATGCATTTTTTTGTGTTTCATCGTCAATAAGAAGGTGCAAGGTATACATTAACCTGAAGTGAAGCATCGGAATCTAAAACTGGACACAAAGGAGAGGTTCAAATCATAGAAAGTGAGAGTATCAGTCCTCTTGTACTTAAGTCGGCATTGTGGCTTTTGTATTAAATTCCGAAGCAATTCCCGTGTTTCATCGTCAATAAGAAGGTGCAAAGTAAACAGTAGTCTTGAAGCGAAGCATCGGAATCTAAAACTGGACTCACAGGAGGGGTTCAAATCGTAGAAAGTGATAGGGCCAGTCCTCCTGTACTTAAGTCGGCATTGTGCGTTTTGTATTAAATTCGGATGCATTTTCTGTGTTTCATCGTCAATAAGAAGGTGCAAGGTATACAGTAAACCTGATGTGAAGCATCGGAATCTAAAACTGGACTCACAGGAGAGGTTCAAATCATAGAGTTAGAGTGTCAGTCCTCTTGTACTTAAGTCGGCATTGTGCCTTTTGAATTTAATTCCGATGCAATTTCAGTGTTTCAACGTCAATAAGAAGGTGCAAGGTATACAGTAAACCTGAAGTGAAGCATCGGAATCTGAAACTGGACTCACAGGAGAGGTTGAAATCATAGAAAGAGAGAGTGTCATTCCTATTTTACTAAAGTCTGCATTGTGCCTTTTGTATTAAATTCGGATGCAACTTCTGTGTTTCATCGTCAATACGAAGGTCCAAGGGATACAGTAAACCTGAAGGGGAGCAACGGAATCTAAAACTGGACTCGCAGGAGAGGTTGAAATCTTAGAAAGTGAGAGTGCCAGTCCTCCTGTACTTAAGTCGGCATTGTGAATTTTGTATTAAATCGGATTCAATTTCTGTGTTTCATCGTCAATAAGAAGGTCCAAGGGATACAGTAAACCTGAAGTGAAGCATCGGAATCTGAAACCGGGCTAACAGGAGGGGTTCAAATCATAGAAAGTTAGAGTGTCTGTCCTCTTGTACTTAAGTCGGCATTCTGCCTTTTGTATTTAATTCCGATGCAATTTCGGTGTTTCATCGTCAATAAGAAGGTGCAAGGTATACAGTAAACCTCAAGTGAAGCATCAAAATCTAAAACTGGACTCACAGGAGAGGTTCAAATCATAGAGAGTTAGAGTGTTAGTTCTCTTGTACTTAAGTCGGCATTGTGCCTTTTGAATTTAATTCCGATGCTATTTTTTGTGTTTCATCGTCAATTAGAAGGTCCAAGGGATACAGTAATCCTGAAGTGAGCATCAGAATCTAAAACTGGACTCACAGGAGAGGTTCAAATCATAGAAAGTTAGAGTGTCATTCCTCTTATACTTAAGTCGGCATTGTGCCTTTTGTATTAAATTCGGATGCAATTTCTGTGTTTCATCGTCAATAAGAAGGTCCAAGGGGTACAGTAAACCTGAAGTGAAGCATCGTAATCTAAAACTGGACTCACAGGAGAGCTTCAAATCTTAGAAAGAGAGTGTGTCAGTCATCTTTTACTTAAGTCTGCATTGTGCCTTTTGTATTACATTCGGATGCAATATCTGTATTTCATCGTCAATAAGAAGGTCCAAGGGATACAGTAAACCTGAAGTGAAGCATCGGAATCTAAAACTGGACTCACAGGAGAGGTTCAAATCATAGAAAGTGAGAGTTTCAGTCCTCTTGTACTTAAGTCGGCATTGTGCGTTTTGTATTAAATTCGGATGCAATTTCTGTGTCTTATCGTCAATAAGACGGTCCAAGGGATACAGTAAACCTGAAGTGAAGCCTCAGAATATAAAACTGGACTCATAGGAGTGGTTCAAATCATAGAGAGAGAGAGTGTCAGTCATCTTTTACTTAAGTCTGCATTATGCCTTTTGTATTAAATTCGGATGCAACTTCTGTGTTTCATCGTCAATAAGAAGGTCCAAGGGATACAGTAAACCTGAAGGGGAGCATCGGAATCTAAAACTGGACTCACAGGAGAGGTTGAAATCATAGAAAGTGAGAGTGCCAGTCCTCCTGTACTTAAGTCGGCATTGTGAATTTTGTATTAAATTCGGATGCAATTTCTGTGTTTCATCGTCAATAAGAAGGTCCAAGGGATACAGTAAACCTGAAGTGAAGCGTCGGAATCTAAATCTGGTCTCACAGAAGAGGTTCAAATTATAGAAAGTTTGAGTGTCAGTCCTCTTGTACTTAAGTCGGCATTGTGCCTGTTGTATTAAATTCCGATGCAATTTCTGTCTTTCATTGTCAATAAGAAGGAGCAAGGTATACAGTAAATCTGAAGTGAAGCGACGGAATCTAAAACTGGACTCACAGGAGAGGTTCAAATCATAGAGAGTTAGAGAGTCAGTCCTCTTGTACTTAGGTCGGCATTGTCTCTATTGAATTTAATTCCGATGCATTTTTTTGTGTTTCATCGTCAATAAGAAGGTGCAAGGTATACATTAACCTGAAGTGAAGCATCGGAATCTAAAACTGGACACACAGGAGAGGTTCTAATCATAGAAAAAGAGAGTATCGGCCCTCTTTTACTTATGTCGGCATTGTGCCATTTGTATGAAGTTCGGATGCAATTTCTGTGTTTAATCGTCAATAAGAAAGTCTTAGCGATACAGTAAACCTGAAGTGAAGCGTCGGAATCTAAACCTGGACTCACAGGACAGGTTCATATCATAGAAAGGGAAAGTGTCAGTCCTCTTGTACTTAAGTCGGCACTGTGCCTTTTGTATTAAATTCGGATGCAATTTCTGTGTTTCATCGTCAATAAGATGGTCCAAGGGATACAGTAAACCTGAAGTGAAGCAACGGAATCTAAAACTGGACTCGCAAGAGAGGTTCAAATCATAGAAAGGGAGAGTGTCAGTCCTCTTGTACTTAAGTCGGCATTGTACCATTTGTATTAAATTCGGATGCAATTTCCGTGTTTCATCGTCAATAAGAAGGTCCAAAGGATACAGTAATCCTGAAGTGAAGCATCGGAATCTAAAACTGGACTCACAGGAGAGGTTCAAATCATAGAAAGTGAGAGTATCAGTCCTCTTGTACTTAAGTCGGCATTGTGGCTTTTGTATTAAATTCCGAAGCAATTCCCGTGTTTCATCGTCAATAAGAAGGTGCAAAGTAAACAGTAATCTTGAAGTGAAGCATCGGAATCTAAAACTGGACTCACAGGAGAGGTTCAAATCGTAGAAAGTGATAGGGCCAGTCCTCCTGTACTTAAGTCGGCATTGTGCGTTTTGTATTAAATTCGGATGCATTTTCTGTGTTTCATCGTCAATAAGAAGGTGCAAGGTATACAGTAAACCTGATGTGAAGCATCGGAATCTAAAACTGGACTCACAGGAGAGGTTCAAATCATAGAGTTAGAGTGTCAGTCCTCTTGTACTTAAGTCGGCGTTGTGCCTTTTGAATTTAATTCCGATGCAATTTCAGTGTTTCAACGTCAATAAGAAGGTGCAAGGTATACAGTAAACCTGAAGTGAAGCATCGGAATCTAAAACTGGACTCACAGGAGAGGTTGAAATCATAGAAAGTGAGAGTGTCATTCCTATTTTACTTAAGTCTGCATTGTGCCTTTTGTATTAAATTCGGATGCAACTACTGTGTTTCATCGTCAATACGAAGGTCCAAGGGATACAGTAAACCTGAAGGGGAGCATCGGAATCTAAAACTGGACTCGCAGGAGAGGTTGAAATCTTAGAAAGTGAGAGTGCCAGTCCTCCTGTACTTAAGTCGGCATTGTGAATTTTGTATTAAATTCGGATGCAATTTCTGTGTTTCATCGTCAATAAGAAGGTCCAAGGGATACAGTAAACCTGAAGTGAAGCATCGGAATCTGAAACCGGACTAACAGGAGGGGTTCAAATCATAGAAAGTTAGAGTGTCCGTCCTCTTGTACTTAAGTCGGCATTCTGCCTTTTGTATTTAATTCCGATGCAATTTCGGTGTTTCATCGGCAATAAGAAGGTGCAAGGTATACAGTAAACCTGAAGTGAAGCATCAAAATCTAAAACTGGACTCACAGGAGAGGTTCAAATCATAGAGAGTTAGAGTGTTAGTTCTCTTGTACTTAAGTCGGCATTGTGCCTTTTGAATTTAATTCCGATGCAATTTTTTGTGTTTCATCGTCAATTAGAAGGTCCAAGGGATACAGTAATCCTGAAGTGAGAATCAGAATCTAAAACTGGACTCACAGGAGAGGTTCAAATCATAGAAAGTTAGAGTGTCATTCCTCTTATGCTTAAGTCGGCATTGTGCCTTTTGTATTAAATTCGGATGCAATTTCTGTGTTTCATCGTCAATAAGGAGGTCCAAGGGGTACAGTAAACCTGAAGTGAAGCATCGTAATCTAAAACTGGACTCACAGGAGAGCTTCAAATCTTAGAAAGAGAGAGTGTCTGTCCTCTTGCACTTAAGTCGGCATTCTGCCTTTTGTATTTAATTCCGATGCAATTTCGGTGTTTCATCGTCAATAAGAAGGTGCAAGGTATACAGTAAACCTGAAGTGAAGCATCAAAATCTAAAACTGGACTCACAGGAGAGGTTCAAATCATAGAGAGTTAGGGTGTCATTCCTCTTATACTTAATTCGGCATTGTGCCTTTTGTATTAAATTCGGATGCAATTTCTGTGTTTCATCGTCAATAAGAAGGTCCAAGGGGTACAGTAAACCTGAAGTGAAGCATCGTAATCTAAAACTGGACTCACAGGAGAGCTTCAAATCTTAGAAAGAGAGAGTGTCAGTCATCTTTTACTTAAGTCCGCATTGTGCCTTTTGTATTAAATTCGGATGCAATTTCTGTATTTCATCGTCAATAAGAAGGTCCAAGGGATACAGTAAACCTGAAGTGAAACATCGGAATCTAAAACTGGACTCACAGGAGAGGTTCAAATCATAGAAAGTGAGAGTTTCAGTCCTCTTGTACTTAAGTCGGCATTGTGCGTTTTGTATTAAATTCGGATGCAATTTCTGTGTCTTATCGCCAATAAGACGGTCCAAGGAATACAGTAAACCTGAAGTGAAGAGTCAGAATCTAAAACTGGACTCATAGGAGTGGTTCAAATCATAGAAAGAGAGAGTGTCAGTCATCTTTTACTTAAGTCTGCATTGTGCCTTTTGTATTAAATTCGGATGCAACTTCTGTGTTTCATCGTCAATAAGAAGGTCCAAGGGATACAGTATACCTGAAGGGGAGCATCGGAATCTAAAACTGGACTCACAGGAGAGGTTGAAATCATAGAAAGTGAGAGTGCCAGTCCTCCTGTACTTAAGTCGGCATTGTGAATTTTGTATTAAATTCGGATGCAATTTCTGTGTTTCATCGTCAATAAGAAGGTCCAAGGGAGACAGTAAACCTGAAGTGAAGCGTCGGAATCTAAATCTGGTCTCACAGAAGAGGTTCAAATTATAGAAAGTTTGAGTGTCAGTCCTCTTGTACTTAAGTCGGCATTGTGCCTTTTGTATTATATTCCGATACAATTTCTGTGTTTCATCGTCAATAAGGAGGTCTAAGGTATACAGTAAACCTGAAGTGAAGCATCGGAATCTGAAACCGGACTAACAGGAGGGGTTCAAATCATAGAAAGTTAGAGTGTCAGTCCTCTTGTACTTAAGTCGGCATTCTGCCTTTTGTATTTAATTCCGATGCAATTTCGGTGTTTCATCGTCAATAAGAAGGTGCAAGGTATACAGTAAACCTGAAGTGAGGCATCAAAATCTAAAACTGGACTCACAGGAGAGGTTCAAATCATAGAGAGTTAGAGTGTTAGTTCTCTTGTACTTAAGTCGGCATTGTGCCTTTTGAATTTAATTCCGATGCAATTTTTTGTGTTTCATCGTCAATTAGAAGGTCCAAGGGATACAGTAATCCTGAAGGGAAGCATCAGAATCTAAAACTGGACTCACAGGAGAGGTTCAAATCATAGAAAGTTAGAGTGTCATTCCTCTTATACTTAAGTCGGCATTGTGCCTTTTGTATTAAATTCGGATGCAATTTCTGTGTTTCATCGTCAATAAGAAGGACCAAGGGGTACAGTAAACCTGAAGTGAAGCATCGTAATCTAAAACTGGACTCACAGGAGAGCTTCAAATCATAGAAAGAGAGAGTGTCAGTCATCTTTTACTTAAGTCCGCATTGTGCCTTTTGTATTAAATTCGGATGCAATTTCTGTATTTCATCGTCAATAAGAAGGTCCAAGGGATACAGTAAACCTGAAGTGAAGCATCCGAATCTAAAACTGGACTTACAGGAGTGGTTTAAATCATAGAAAGTGAGAGTGTCAGACCTCTTGTACTTAAGTCGGCATTGTGCCTTTTGTATTAAATTCCGATGCAATTTCTGTGTTTCATCGACAATAAGAAGGTGCAAGTTATACAGTAAACCTGAAGTGAAGTATCGGAATCTAAACCTGAACTCACAGGAGAGGTTCAAATCATAGAGAGTTAGAGTGTCAGTCCCCTTGTACTTAAGTCGGCATTGTCTCTATTGAATTTAATTCCGATGCAATTTCTGTGTTTCATCGTCAATAAGAAGGTCCAAGGGATACAGTAAACCTGAAGTGAAGCATCGGAATCTAAAACTGGACTTACAGGAGAATTTCAATTAATAGAAATTTAGAGTGTCAGTCCTCTTGTACTTAAGTCGGCATTGTGCCTTTTGAATTTAATTCCGATACAATTTCTGTGTTTCATCGTCAATAACAAGGTGCAAGGTATACAGTAAACCTGAAGTGAAGCATCGGAATCTAAAACTGGACTCAGAGGAGAGGTTCAATCATAGAGTTAGAGTGTCAGTCCTCTTGTACTTAAGTCGGCATTGTGCCTTTTGAATTTAATTCCGATGCAATTTCTGTGTTTCATCGTCAATAAGAAGGTGCAAGGTATATAGTAAACCTGAAGTGTTGCATCGGAATCTAAAACTGGACTCACAGGAGAGGTTGAAATCATAGAAAGAGAGAGTGTCAGTCCTCTTGTACTTAAGTCGGCATTGTGAATTTTGTATTAAATTCGGATGCAATTTCTGTGTTTTATCGTCAATAAGAAGGTTCAAGGTATACAGTAAACCTGAAGTGAAGCATCGGAATCTAAAACTGGTCTCACAGGAGAGGTTCAAATCATAGAGAGTTAGCGAGTCAGTCCTCTTGTACTTAAGTCGGCATTGTGCATTTTGAATTCAATTCGGATGCAATTTCTGTGTTTCATCGTCAACGAGAAGGTGCAAGGTATACAGTAAACCTGAAGTGAAGCATCGGAATCTAAAACTGGACTCACAGGAGAGGTTCAAATCATAGAAAGAGAGAGTGTCATTCCTATTTTACTTAAGTCTGCATTGTGCCTTTTGTATTAAATTCGGATGCAACTTCTGTGTTTCATCGTCAATAAGAAGGTCCAAGGGATACAGTAAACCTGAAGGGGAGCATCGGAATCTAAAACTGGACTCGCAGGAGAGGTTGAAATCTTAGAAAGTGAGAGTGCCAGTCCTCCTGTACTTAAGTCGGCATTGTGAATTTTGTATTAAATTCGGATGCAATTTCTGTGTTTCATCGTCAATAAGAAGGTCCAAGGGATACAGTAAACCTGAAGTGAAGCATCGGAATCTGAAACCGGACTAACAGGAGGGGTTCAAATCATAGAAAGTTAGAGTGTCTGTCCTCTTGTACTTAAGTCGGAATTCTGCCTTTTGTATTTAATTCCGATGCAATTTCGGTGTTTCATCGTCAATAAGAAGGTGCAAGGTATACAGTAAACCTGAAGTGAAGCATCAAAATCTAAAACTGGACTCACAGGAGAGGTTCAAATCATAGAGAGTTAGAGTGTTAGTTCTCTTGTACTTAAGTCGGCATTGTGCCTTTTGAATTTAATTCCGATGCAATTTTTTGTGTTTCATCGTCAATTAGAAGGTCCAAGGGATACAGTAATCCTGAAGTGAGCATCAGAATCTAAAACTGGACTCACAGGAGAGGTTCAAATCATAGAAAGTTAGAGTGTCATTCCTCTTATACTTAAGTCGGCATTGTGCCTTTTGTATAAAATTCGGATGCAATTTCTGTGTTTCATCGTCAATAAGAAGGTGGAAGGGGTACAGTAAACCTGAAGTGAAGCATCGTAATCTAAAACTGGACTCACAGGAGAGCTTCAAATCTTAGAAAGAGAGAGTGTCAGTCATCTTTTACTTAAGTCCGCATTGTGCCTTTTGTATTAAATTCGGATGCAATTTCTGTATTTCATCGTCAATAAGAAGGTCCAAGGGATACAGTAAACCTGAAGTGAAGCATCGGAATCTAAAACTGGACTCACAGGAGAGATTCAAATCATAGAAAGTGAGAGTTTCAGTCCTCTTGTACTTAAGTCGGCATTGTGCGTTTTGTATTAAATTCGGATGCAATTTCTGTGTCTTATCGTCAATAAGACGGTCCAAGGGATACAGTAAACCTGAAGTGAAGCCTCAGAATCTAAAACTGGACTCATAGGGGTGGTTCAAATCATAGAAAGAGAGAGTGTCAGTCATCTTTTACTTAAGTCTGCATTGTGCCTTTTGTATTAAATTCGGATGCAACTTCTGTGTTTCATCGTCAATAAGAAGGTCCAAGGGATACAGTAAACCTGAAGGGGAGCATCAGAATCTAAAACTGGACTCACAGGAGAGGTTGAAATCATAGAAAGTGAGAGTGCCAGTCCTCCTGTACTTAAGTCGGCATTGTGAATTTTGTATTAAATTCGGATGCAATTTCTGTGTTTCATCGTCAATAAGAAGGTCCAAGGGATACAGTAAACCTGAAGTGAAGCGTCGGAATCTAAATCTGGTCTCACAGGAGAGGTTCAAATTATAGAAAGTTTGAGTGTCAGTCCTCTTGTACTTAAGTCGGCATTGTGCCTTTTGTATTATATTCCGATACAATTTCTGTGTTTCATCGTCAATAAGGAGGTCTAAGGTATACAGTAAACCTGAAGTGAAGCATCGGAATTTGAAACCGGACTAACAGGAGGGGTTCAAATCATAGAAAGTTAGAGTGTCAGTCCTCTTGTACTTAAGTCGGCATTCTGCCTTTTGCATTTAATTCCGATGCAATTTCGGTGTTTCATGTTCAATAAGAAGGTGCAAGGTATACAGTAAACTTGAAGTGAGGCATCAAAATCTAAAACTGGACTCACAGGAGAGGTTCAAATCATAGAGCGTTAGAGTGTTAGTTCTCTTGTACTTAAGTCGGCATTGTGCCTTTTGAATTTAATTCCGATGCAATTTTTTGTGTTTCATCGTCAATTAGAAGGTCCAAGGGATACAGTAAACCTGAAGTGAAGCATCGGAATCTAAAACTGGACTCACAGGAGAGGTTCAAATCATAGAGAGTTAGAGAGTCAGTCCTCTTGTACTTAAGTCGGCATTGTCTCTATTGAATTTAATACCAATGCATTTTTTTGTGTTTCATCGTCAATAAGAAGGTGCAAGGTATACATTAACCTGAAGTGAAGCATCGGAATCTAAAACTGGACTCACAGGAGAGGTTCAAATCGTAGAAAAAGAGAGTATCAGTCCTCTTTTACTTATGTCGGTATTGTGCCATTTGTATGAAGTTCGGATGCAATTTCTGTGTCTCATCGTCAATAAGAAAGTTTAAGCAATACAGTAAACCTGAAGTGAAGCGTCGGAATCTAAACCAGGACTCACAGGAGAGGTTCAAATCATAGAAAGTTAGAGTGTCAGTCCTCTTGTACTTAAGTCGGCATTGTGCCTTTTGTATTAAATTCTGATGCAATTTCTGTGTTTCATCGTCAATAAGAAGGTGCAAGGTATACAGTAAACCTGAAGTGAAGCATTGGATTCTAAAACTGGACTCACAGGAGAGGTTTAAATCATAGAAAGAGAGAGTGTCAGTCATCTTTAACTTAAGTCGGCATTGTGCCTTTTGTATTAACTTCGGATGCAATTTCTGTATTTCATTGTCAATAAGAAAGTCCAAGGGATACAGTAAACCTGAAGTGAAGCATCGGAATCTAAACCTGGACTCACAGGAGAGGTTCATATCATAGAAAGTGAGAGTGTCAGTCCTCTTGTACTTAAGTCGGCACTGTGCCTTTTGTATTAAATTCGGATGCAATTTCTGTGTTTCATCGTCAATAAGAAGGTCCAAGGGATAGAGTAAACCCGAAGTGAAGCACCGGAATCTAAAACTGGACTCACAGGAGAGGTTCAAATCATAGAAAGAGAGAGTGTCAGTCCTCTTTTACAAATGTCGGCATTGTGCCTTTTGTATTAAATTCGGATGCAATTTCTGTATTTCATCATCAATAAGAAGGTCCAAGGGATACAGTAAACTTGAAGTGAAGCATCGGAATCTAAAACTGGAGTCACAGGAGAGGTTCAAATTATAGAAAGTGAGATTGTCAGTCCTCTTTTACTTAATTCAGCATTGTGCCTTTTGTATTAAATTCCGATGCAATTTCTGTCGTTCATTGTCAATAAGAAGGAGCAAGGTATACAGTAAACCTGAAGAGAAGCATCGGAATCTAAAACCGGACTCACAGGAGAGGTTCAAATCATATAAAGTGAGAGTGTCAGTCCTCTATTACTTAAGTCGGCATTGTGCCTTTTGTATTAAATTCAGATGCAATTTCTGTGTTTCATCGTCAATAAGAAGGTCAAAAGGATACAGTAAACCTGAAGTGAAGCATCGGAATCTAAACCTGGACTCACAGGAGAGGTTCAAATCATAGAAAGTGAGAGTGTCAGTCCTCTTGTACTTAAGTCGGCATTGTGCCTTTAGTATTAAATTCGGATGCAATTTCTGTGTTTCATCGTCAATAAGAAGGTCCAAGGGATACAGTAAACCTGAAGTGAAGCATCGGAATCTAAAACTGGACTCACAGGAGGGGTTCAAATCATAGAGAGTTAGAGAGTTAGTCCTCTTGTACTTAAATCGGCATTGTCTCTATTGAATTTAATTCCGATGCATTTTTTTGTGTTTCATCATCAATAAGAAGGTGCAAGGTATACATTAACCTGAAGTGAAGCATCGGAATCTAAAACTGGACTCACAGGAGAGGTTCAAATCATAGAAAGTTAGAGTGTCAGTCCTCTTGTACTTAAGTCGGCATTCTGCCTTTTGTATTTGATTCCGATGCAATTTCGGTGTTTCATCGTCAATAAGAAGGTGCAAGGTATACAGTAAACCTGAAGTGAAGCATCAAAATCTAAAACTGGACTCACAGGAGAGGTTCAAATCATAGAGAGTTAGAGTGTTAGTTCTCTTGTACTTAAGACGGCATTGTGCCTTTTGAATTTAATTCCGATGCAATTTTTTGTGTTTCATCGTCAATTAGAAGGTCCAAGGGATACAGTAATCCTGAAGTGAAGCATCAGAATCTAAAACTGGACTCACAGGGGAGGTTAAAATCATTGAAAGTTAGAGTGTCATTCCTCTTATACTTAAGTCGGCATTGTGCCTTTTGTATTAAATTCGGATGCAATTTCTGTGTTTCATCGTCAATAAGAAGGTCCAAGGGGTACAGTAAACCTGAAGTGAAGCATCATAATCTAAAACTGGACTCACAGGAGAGCTTCAAATCATAGAAAGAGAGAGTGTCAGTCATCTTTTACTTAAGCCCGCATTGTGCCTTTTGTATTACATTCCGATGCAATTTCTGTGTTTCATCGTCAATAAGAAGGTGGAAGGTATACAGTAAACCTGAAGTGAACCATCGGAATTTAAACCTGGACTCACAGGAGAGGTTCATATCATAGAAAGTGAGAGTGTCAGTCCTCTTGTACTCAAGTCGGCACTGTGCCTTTTGTATTAAATTCGGATGCAATTTCTGTGTTTCATCGTCAATAAGAAGGTCCAAGGGATAGAGTAAACCCGAAGTGAAGCACCGGAGTCTAAAACTGGACTCACAGGAGAGGTTCAAATCATAGAAAGTGAGATTGTCAGTCCTCTTTTACTTAATTCAGCATTGTGCCTTTTGTATTAAATTCCGATGCAATTTCTGTCTTTCATTGTCAATAAGAAGGAGCAAGGTATACAGTAAACCTGAAGAGAAGCATCGGAATCTAAAACCGGACTCACAGGAGAGGTTCAAATCATATAAAGTGAGAGTGTCAGTCCTCTATTACTTAAGTCGGCATTGTGCCTTTTGTATTAAATTCAGATGCAATTTCTGTGTTTCATCGTCAATAAGAAGGTCCAAGGGATACAGTAAAGCTGAAGTGAAGCATCGGAATCTAAACCTTGACTCACAGGAGAGGTTCAAATCATAGAAAGTGAGAGTGTCAGTCCTCTTGTACTTAAGTCGGAATTGTGCCTTTTGTATTAAATTCGGATGCAATTTCTGTGTTTCATCGTCAATTAGAAGGTCCAAGGGATACAGTAAACCTGAAGTGAAGCATCGGAATCTAAAACTGGACTCACAGGAGAGGTTCAAATCATAGAGAGTTAGAGAGTCAGTCCTCTTGTACTTAAATCGGCATTGTCTCTATTGAATTAAATTCCGATGCATTTTTTTGTGTTTCATCGTCAATAAGAAGGTGCAAGGTATACATTAACCTGAAGTGAAGCATCGGAATCTAAAACTGGACTCACAGGAGAGGTTCAAATCATAGAAAGTTAGAGTGTCAGTCCTCTTGTACTTAAGTCGGCATTCTGCCTTTTGTATTTAATTCCGATGCAATTTCGGTGTTTCATCGTCAATAAGAAGGTGCAAGGTATACAGTAAACCTGAAGTGAAGCATCAAAATCTAAAACTGGACTCACAGGAGAGGTTCAAATCATAGAGAGTTAGAGTGTTAGTTCTCTTGTACTTAAGTCGGCATTGTGCCTTTTGAATTTAATTCCGATGCAATTTTTTGTGTTTCATCGTCAATTAGAAGGTCCAAGGGATACAGTAATCCTGAAGTGAAGCATCAGAATCTAAAACTGGACTCACAGGAGAGGTTCAAATCATTGAAAGTTAGAGTGCCATTCCTCTTATACTTAAGTCGGCATTGTGCCTTTTGTATTAAATTCGGATGCAATTTCTGTGTTTCATCGTCAATAAGAAGGTCCAAGGGGTACAGTAAACCTGAAGTGAAGCATCGTAATCTAAAACTGGACTCACAGGAGAGCTTCAAATCATAGAAAGAGAGAGTGTCAGTCATCTTTTACCTAAGCCCGCATTGTGCCTTTTGTATTAAATTCGGATGCAATTTCTGTATTTCATCGTCAATAAGTAGGTCCAAGGGATACATTAAACCTGAAGTGAAGCATCGGAATCTAAAACTGGACTCACAGGAGAGGTTCAAATCATAGAAAGTGGTAGTTTCAGTCCTCTTGTACTTAAGTCGGCATTGTGCGTTTTGTATTAAATTCGGATGCAATTTCTGTGTCTTATCGTTAATAAGACGGTCCAAGGGATACAGTAAACCTGAAGTGAAGCAAAAGAATCTAAAACTGGACTCATAGGAGTGGTTCAAATCATAGAAAGAGAGACTGTCAGTCATCTTTTACTTAAGTCGGCATTGTGCCTTTTGTATTAAATTCGTATGCAGTTTCTGTATTTCATCGTCAATAAGAAGGTCCAAGGGATACAGTAAACCTGAAGTGAAGCATCGGAATCTAAAACTGGACTTACAGGAGTGGTTTAAATCATAGAAAGTGAGAGTGTCAGTACTCTTGTACTTAAGTTGGCACTGTGCCTTTTGTATTAAATTCCGATGCAATTTCTGTGTTTCATCGTCAATAAGAAGGTGGAAGGTATACAGTAAACCTGAAGTGAAGCATCGGAATTTAAACCTGGACTCACAGGAGAGGTTCATATCATAGAAAGTGAGAGTGTCAGTCCTCTTGTACTCAAGTCGGCGCTGTGCCTTTTGTATTAAATTCGGATGCAATTTCTGTGTTTCATCGTCAATAAGAAGGTCCAAGGGATAGAGTAAACCCGAAGTGAAGCACCGGAGTCTAAAACTGGACTCACAGGAGAGGTTCAAATCATAGAAAGAGAGAGTGTCAGTCCTCTTTCACTTATGTCGGCATTGTGCCTTTTGTATTAAATTCGGATGCAATTTCTGTATTTCATCATCAATAAGAAGGTCCAAGGGATGCAGTAAACCTGAAGTGAAGCATCGGAATCTAAAACTGGAGTCACAGGAGAGGTTCAAATCATAGAAAGTGAGAGTGTCAGCCCTCTTTTACTTAATTCAGCATTGTGCCTTTTGTATTAAATTCCGATGCAATTTCTGTCTTTCATTGTCAATAAGAAGGAGCAAGGTATACAGTAAACCTGAAGAGAAGCTTCGGAATCTAAAACCGGACTCACAGGAGAGGTTCAAATCATAGAAAGTGAGAGTGTCAGTCCTCTATTACTTAAGTCGGCATTGTGCCTTTTGTATTAAATTCAGATGCAATTTCTGTGTTTCATCGTCAATAAGAAGGTCCAAGGGATACAGTAAACCTGAAGTGCAGCATCGGAATCTAAAACTGGACTAACAGGAGAGGTTCAAATCATAGAGAGTTAGAGAGTCAGTCCTCTTGTACTTAAATCGGCATTGTCTCTATTGAATTTAATTCCGATGCATTTTTTTGTGTTTCATCGTCAACAAGAAGGTGCAAGGTATACATTAACCTGAAGTGAAGCATCGGAATCTAAAACTGGACTCACAGGAGAGGTTCAAATCATAGAAAGTGAGAGTGTCAGATCTCTTGTACTTAAGTCGGCATTCTGCCTTTTGTATTTAATTCCGATGCAATTTCGGTGTTTCATCGTCAATAAGATGGTGCAAGGTATACAGTAAACCTGAAGTGAAGCATTAAAATCTAAAACTGGACTCACAGGAGAGGTTCAAATCATAGAGAGTTAGAGTGTTAGTTCTCTTGTACTTAAGTCGGCATTGTGCCTTTTGAATTTAATTCCGATGCAATTTTTTGTGTTTCATCGTCAATTAGAAGGTCCAAGTGATACAGTATTCCTGAAGTGAAGCATCAGAATATAAAACCGAACTCACAGGAGAGGTTCAAATCATAGAAAGTTAGAGTGTCATTCCTCTTATACTTAAGTCGGCATTGTGCCTTTTGTATTAAATTCGGATGCAATTTCTGTGTTTCATCGTCAATAAGAAGGTCCAAGGGGTACAGTAAACCTGAAGTGAAGCATCGTAATCTAAAACTGGACTCACTGGAGAGCTTCAAATGTTAGAAAGAGAGAGTGTCAGTCATCTTTTACTTAAGTCCGCATTGTGCCTTTTGTATTAAATTCGGATGCAATTTCTGTATTTCATCGTCAATAAGAAGGTCCAAGGGATACAGTAAACCTGAAGTGAAGCATCGGAATCTAAAACTGGACTCACAGGAGAGGTTCAAATCATAAAAAGTGAGAGTTTCAGTCCTCTTGTACTTAAGTCGGCATTGTGCGTTTTGTATTAAATTCGGATGCAATTTCTGTGTCTTATCGTTAATAAGACGGTCCAAGGGATACAGTAAACCTGAAGTGAAGCATCAGAATCTAAAACTGGACTCATAGGAGTGGTTCAAATCATAGAAAGAGAGAGTGTCAGTCATCGTTTACTTAAGTCGGCATTGTGCCTTTTGTATTACATTCGTATGCAATTTCTGTATTTCATCGTCAATAAGAAGGTCCAAGGGATACAGTAAACCTGAAGTGAAGCATCGGAATCTAAAACTGGACTTACAGGAGTGGTTTAAATCATAGAAAGAGAGAGTGTCAGACCTCTTGTACTTAAGTCGGCATTGTGCCTTTTGTATTAAATTCCGATGCAATTTCTGTGTTTCATCGTCAATAAGAAGGTGCAAGGCATACAGTAAACCTGAAGTGAAGTATCGGAATCTAAACCTGAACTCACAGGAGAGGTTCAAATCATAGAGAGTTAGAGTGTCAGTCCCCTTGTACTTAAGTCGGCATTGTCTCTATTGAATTTAATTCCGATGCAATTTCTGTGTTTCATCGTCAATAAGAAGGTCCAAGGGATACATAAACCTGAAGTGAAGCATCGGAATCTAAAACTGGACTTACAGGAGAATTTCAATTAATAGAAATTTAGAGTGTCAGTCCGCTTGTACTTAAATCGGCATTGTGCCTTTTGAATTTAATTCCGATACAATTTCTGTGTTTCATCCTCAATAACAAGGTGCAAGGTATACAGTAAACCTGAAGTGAAGCATCGGAATCTAAAACTGGACTCAGAGGAGAGGTTCAAACATAGAGTTAGAGTGTCCGTCCTCTTGTACTTAAGTCGGCATTGTGCCTTTTGAATTTTGATTCCGATGCAATTTCTGTGTTTCATCGTCAATAAGAAGGTGCAAGGTATACAGTAATCCTGAAGTGAAGCATCGGAATCTAAAACTGGACTCACAGGAGAGGTTGAAATCATAGAAAGAGAGAGTGTCAGTCCTCTTGTACTTAAGTCGGCATTGTGAATTTTGTATTAAATTCGGATGCAATTTCTGTGTTTCATCGTCAATAAGGAGGCGCAAGGTATAAAGTAATCTTGAAAATGAAGCATCGGAATCTAAAACTGGACTCACAGGAGAGGTTCAAATCATAGAAAGAGAGAGTGTCAGTCCGCTTTTACTTATGTCGGCATTGTGCCTTTTGTATTAAATTCGGATGCAATTTCTATATTTCATCATCAATAAGAGGGTCCAAGGGATACAGTAAACCTGAAGTGAAGCATCGGAATCTAGAACTGGAGTCACAGGAGAGGTTCAAATCATAGAAAGTGAGAGTGTCAGTCCTCTTTAGTTATGTCAGCATTGTGCCTTTTGTATTAAATTGCGATGCAATTTCTGTCTTTCATTGTCAATAAGAAGGAGCAAGGTATACAGTAAACCTGAAGAGATGCATCGGAATCTAAATCCTGACTCACAGGAGAGGTTCAAATCATAGAAAGTGAGAGTGTCAGTCCTCTATTACTTAAGTCGGCATTGTGCCTTTTGTATTTACTTTGGATGCAATTTCTGTATTTCATTGTCAATAAGAAAGTCCAAGGGATACAGTAAACCTGATGTGAAGCATCGGAATCTAAACCTGGACTCACAGGAGAGGTTCATATCATAGAAAGTGAGAGTGTCAGTCCTCTTGTACTTAAGACGGCACTGTGCCTTTTGTATTAAATTCGTATGCAATTTCCGTGTTTCATCGTCAATAAGAAGGTCCAAGGGATAGAGTAAACCCGAAGTGAAGCACCGGAATCTAAAACTGGACTCACAGGAGAGGTTCAAATCATAGAGAGTTAGAGTGTTAGTTCCCTTGTACTTAAGTCGGCATTGTGCCTTTTGAATTTAATTCCGATGCAATTTTTTGTGTTTCATCGTCAATTAGAAGGTCCAAGGGATACAGTAATCCTGAAGTGAAGCATCAGAATCTAAAACTGGACTCACAGGAGAGGTTCAAATCATAGAAAGTTAGAGTGTCATTCCTCTTATACTTAAGTCGGCATTGTGCCTTTTGTATTAAATTCGGATGCAATTTCTGTGTTTCATCGTCAATAAGAAGGTCCAAGGGGTACAGTAAACCTGAAGTGAAGCATCGTAATCTAAAACTGGACTCACAGGAGAGCTTCAAATCATAGAAAGAGAGAGTGTCAGTTATCTTAAACTTAAGTCGGCATTGTGCCTTTTGTATTTACTTTGGATGCAATTTCTGTATTTCATTGTCAATAAGAAGGAGCAAGGTATACAGTAAACCTGAAGAGAAGCATCGGAATCTAAAGCCTGACTCACAGGAGAGGTTCAAATCATAGAAAGTGAGAGTGTCAGTCCTCTTGTACTTAAGTCGACATTGTGCCTTTTGTATTCAATTCGGACGCAATTTCTGTGTTTCATCGTCAATAAGAAGGTCCAAGGGATAGAGTAAACCCGAAGTGAATCACCGAAATCTAAAACTTGACTCACAGGAGAGGTTCAAATCATAAAAAGAGAGAGTGTCAGTCCTCTTTTACGTATGTCGGCATTGTGCCTTTTGTATTAAATTCGGATGCAATTTCTGTATTTCATCATCAATAAGAAGGTCCAAGGGATACAGTAAACCTGAAGTGAAGCATCGGAATCTAAAACTGGAGTCACAGGTGAGGTTCAAATCATAGAAAGTGAGAGTGTCAGTCCTCTTTTACTTAGGTCAGCATTGTGCCTTTTGTATTAAATTCCGATGCAATTTCTGTCTTTCATTGTCAATAAGAAGGAGCAAGGTATACAGTAAACCAGAAGAGAAGCATCGGAATCTAAAACCGGGGTTCACAGGAGAGGTTCAAATCAGAGAAAGTGAGAGTGTCAGTCCTCTATTACCTACGTCGGCATTGTGCCTTTTGTATTAAATTCAG
This sequence comes from Schistocerca serialis cubense, assembly GCF_023864345.2. Taxonomy (NCBI): domain Eukaryota; kingdom Metazoa; phylum Arthropoda; class Insecta; order Orthoptera; family Acrididae; genus Schistocerca; species Schistocerca serialis. The sequence continues at coordinate 4,394,331 of NW_026048462.1, forward strand.
ATGCAATTTCTGTGTTCCATCGTCAATAAGAAGGTCCAAGGGATACAGTAAACCTGAAGTGAAGCATCGGAATCTAAAACTGGGCTCACAGGAGAGGTTCAAAACATAGAGAGTTAGCGAGTCAGTCCTCTTGTACTTAAGTCGGCATTGTCTCTATTGAATTTAATTCCGATGCATTTTTTTGTGTTTCATCGTCAATAAGAAGGTGCAAGGTATACATTAACCTGAAGTGAAGCATCGGAATCTAAAACTGGACTCACAGGAGAGGTTCAAATCATAGAAAAAGAGAGTATCAGTCTTCTTTTACTTATGTCGGCATTGTGCAATTTGTATGAAGTTCGGATGCAATATCTGTGTTTCATCGTCAATAAGAAAGTCTAAGCGATACAGTAAACCTGAAGTGAAGCGTCGGAATCTAATACTGGACTCACAGGAGAGGTTCAAATCATAGAAAGTTAGAGTGTCAGTCCTCTTGTACTTAAGTCGGCATTGTGCCTTTTGTATTAAATTCGGATGCAATTTCTGTGTTTCATCGTCAATAAGAATGTGCAAGGTATACAGTAAACCTGAAGTGAAGCATTGGAATCTAAAACTGGACTCACAGAAGAGGTTTAAATCATAGAAAGTGAGAGTGTCAGTCCTCTTTTACATAGGTCAGCATTGTGCCTTTTGTATTAAATTCCGATGTAATTTCTGTCTTTCATTGTCAATAAGAAGGAGCAAGGTATACAGTAAACCTGAAGAGAAGCATCGGAATCTAAAACCGGGGTTCACAGGAGAGGTTCAAATCAGAGAAAGTGAGAGTGTCAGTCCTCTATTACCTAAGTCGGCATTGTGCCTTTTGTATTAAATTCAGATGCAATTTCTGTGTTCCATCGTCAATAAGAAGGTCCAAGGGATACAGTAAACCTGAAGTGAAGCATCGGAATCTAAACCTGGACTCACAGGAGAGGTTCAAATCATAGAAAGTGAGAGTGTCAGTCCTCTTGTACTTAAGTCGGCATTGTGCCTTTTGTATTAAATTCGGATGCAATTTCTGTGTTTCATCGTCAATAAGAAGGTCCAAGTGATACAGTAAACCTGAAGTGAAGCATCGGAATCTAAAACTGGACTCACAGGAGAGGTTCAAATCATAGAGACTTAGAGAGTCAGTCCTCTTGTACTTAAATCGGCATTGTCTCTATTGAATTTAATTCCGATGCATTTTTTTGTGTTTCATCGTCAATAAGAAGGTGCAAGGTATACATTAACCTGAAGTGAAGCATCGGAATCTAAACCTGGACTCACAGGAGAGGTTCAAATCATAGAAAAAGAGAGTATCAGTCCTCTTTTACTTATGTCGGCATTGTGCCATTAGTATGAAGTTCGGATGCAATTTCTGTGTTTCATCGTCAATAAGAAAGTCTAAGCGATACAGTAAACCTGAAGTGAAGCGTCGGAATCTAAAACTGGACTCACAGGAGAGGTTCAAATCATAGAAAGTTAGAGTGTCAGTCCGCTTGTACTTAAGTCGGCATTGTGCCATTTGTATTAAATTCTGATGCAATTTCTGTGTTTCATCGTCAATAAGAAGGTGCAAGGTATACAGTAAACCTGAAGTGAAGCATTGGAATCTAAAACTGGACTCACAGGAGAGGTTTAAATCATAGAAAGAGAAAGTGTCAGTCATCTTTAACTTAAGTCGGCATTGTGCCTTTTCTATTAACTTCGGATGCAATTTCTGTATTTCATTGTTAATAAGAAAGTCCAAGGGATACAGAAAACCTGTAGTGAAGCATCGGAATCTAAACCTGGACTCACAGGAGAGGTTCATATCATAGAAAGTGAGAGTGTCAGTCCTCTTGTACTTAAGTCGGCACTGTGCCTTTTGTATTAAATTCGGATGCAATTTCTGTGTTTCATCGTCAATAAGATGGTCCAAGGGATACAGTAAACCTGAAGTGAAGCATCGGAATCTAAAACTGGACTCACAAGTGAGGTTCAAATCATAGAAAGGGAGAGTGTCAGTCCTCTTGTACTTAAGTCGGCATTGAGCCTTTTGTATTAAATTCCGAAGCAATTCCCGTGTTTCATCGTCAATAAGAAGGTGCAAAGTAAACAGTAGTCTTGAAGTGAAGCATCGGAATCAAAAACTGGACTCACAGGAGAGGTTCAAATCGTAGAAAGTGAGAGTGCCAGTCCTCCTGTACTTAAGTCGGCATTGTGCGTTTTGTATTAAATTCGGATGCAATTTCTGTGTTTCATCATCAATAAGAAGGTCCAAGGGATAGAGTAAACCCAAAGTGAAGCACCGGAATCTAAAATTGGAATCACAGGAGAGGTTCAAATCAGAGAAAGGTATAGTGTCAGTCCTCTTGTACTTAACTCGACATTGTGCCGTTTGTATTAAATTAGGATGCAATTTCTGTGTTTCATCGTCAATATGAAGGTCCAAGGGATAGAGTAAACCCGAAGTGAAGCACCGGAATCTAAAACTGGACTCACAGGAGAGGTTCAAATCATAAAAATGGAGAGTGTCAGTCCTCTTTTACTTATGTGGCATTGTGCCTTTTGTATTAAATTCGGATGCAATTTCTGTATTTCATCATCAATAAGAAGGTCCAAGGGATACAGTAAACCTGGATTGAAGCATCGGAATCTAAAACTGGAGTCACAGGAGAGGTTCAAATCATAGAAAGTGAGAGTGTCAGTCCTCTATTACTTAAGTCGGCATTGTGCCTTTAGTATTAAATTCATATGCAATTTCTGTGTTTCATCGTCAATAAGAAGGTCCAAGGATACAGTAAACCTGAAGTTAAGCATCGGAATCTAAACCTGGACTCACAGGAGAGGTTCAAATCATAGAAAGTGAGAGTGTCAGTCCTCTTGTACTTAAGTCGGCATTGTGCCTTTTGTATTATATTCGGATGCAATTTCTGTGTTTCATCGTCAATAAGAAGGTCCAAGGGATACAGTAAACCTGAAGTGAAGCGTCGGAATCTAAAACTGGACTCACAGGAGAGGTTCAAATCATAGAGAGTTAAAGAGTCAGTCCTCTTGTACTTAAATCGGCATTGTCTCTATTGAATTTAATTCCGATGCATTTTTTTGTGTTTCATCGTCAATAAGAAGGTGCAAGGTATACATTAACCTGAAGTGAAGCATCGGAATCTAAAACTGGACTCACAGGAGAGGTTCAAATCATCGAAAAAGAGAGTATCAGTCCTCGTTTACTTATGTCGGCATTGTGCCATTAGTATGAAGTTCGGATGCAATTTCTGTGTTTCATCGTCAATAAGAAAGTCTAAGCGATACAGTAAACCTGAAGTGAAGCGTCGGAATCTAAAACTGGACTCACAGGAGAGGTTCAAATCATAGAAAGTTAGAGTGTCAGTCCGCTTGTACTTAAGTCGGCATTGTGCCTTTTGTATTAAATTCTGATGCAATTTCTGTGTTTCATCGTCAATAAGATGGTGCAAGGTATACAGTAAACCTGAAGTGAAGCATTGGAATCTAAAACTGGACTCACAGGAGAGGTTTAAATCATAGAAAGAGAAAGTGTCAGTCATCTTTAACTTAAGTCGGCATTGTGCCTTTTCTATTAACTTCGGATGCAATTTCTGTATTTCATTGTTAATAAGAAAGTCCAAGGGATACAGAAAACCTGAAGTGAAGCATCGGAATCTAAACCTGGACTCACAGGAGAGGTTCATATCATAGAAAGTGAGAGTGTCAGTCCTCTTGTACTTAAGTCAGCACTGTGCCTTTTATATTAAATTCGGATGCAATTTCTGTGTTTCATCGTCAATAAGATGGTCCAAGGGATACAGTAAACCTGAAGTGAAGCATCGGAATCTAAAACTGGACTCACAAGAGAGGTTCAAATCATAGAAAGGGAGAGTGTCAGTCCTCTTGTACTTAAGTCGGCATTGTGCCTTTTGTATTAAATTCCGAAGCAACTCCCGTGTTTCATCGTCAATAAGAAGGTGCAAAGTAAACAGTAATCTTGAAGTGAAGCATCGGAATCTAAAACTGGACTCACAGGAGAGGTTCAAATCGTAGAAAATGAGAGTGCCAGTCCTCCTGTACTTAAGTCGGCATTGTGCGTTTTGTATTAAATTCGGATGCAATTTCTGTGTTTCATCGTGAATAAGAAGGTCCAAGGGATAGAGTAAACCCAAAGTGAAGCACCGGAATCTAAAATTGGAATCACAGGAGAGGTTCAAATCATAGAAAGGTATAGTGTCAGTCCTCTTGTACTTAAGTCGGCATTGTGCCTTTTGAATTTAATTCCGATGCCATTTCTGTGTTTCATCGTCAATAACAAATGCAAGGTATACAGTAAACCTGAAGTGAAGCATCGGAAACTAAAACTGGACTCACAGGAGAGGTTCAAACATAGAGTTAGAGTGTCAGTCCTCTTGTACTTAAGTCGGCATTGTGCCTTTTGTATTTAATTCCGATGCAATTTCTGTGTTTCAACGTCAATAAGAAGGTGCAAGGTATACAGTAAACCTGAAGTGAAGCATCGGAATCTAAAACTGGACTCACAGGAGAGGTTGAAATCATAGAAAGAGAGAGTGTCAGTCCTATTTTACTTATGTCGGTTTTGTGCCTTTTGTATATAATTCGGATGCTATTTCTGTATTTCATCGTCAATAAGAAGGTATAAGGGAGACAGTAAATCTGAAGAGAAGCATCGGAATCTAAAACTGGACTCACAGGAGTGGTTCAAATCATAGAAACGGAGAGTGTCAGTCCTCTTGTACTGAAGTCGGCATTGTGCTTCTTGTATTAAATTCCGATGCAATTTCTGTGTTTCATCGTCAATAAGAAGCTGCAAGGTATACAGTAAATCTGATGTGAAGCATCGAAATCTATGATAGGACTTACAGGAGGGGTTCAAATCATAGAAAGTGAGTCAGTCCTCTATTACTTAAGTCGGCATTGGGCCTTTTGTATTAAATTCGGATGCAACTTCTGTGTTTCATCGTCAATAAGAAGGTCCAAGGGATACAGTAAACCAGAAGGGGAGCATCGGAATCTAAAACTGGAATCACAGGAGAGGTTGAAATCATAGAAAGTGAGAGTGTCAGTCCTCCTGTACTTAAGTCGGCATTGTGAATTTTGTATTAAATTCGGATGCAATTTCTGTGTTTCCTCGTCAATAAGAAGGTCCAAGGGATACAGTAAACCTGAAGTGAAGCGTCGGAATCTTAATCTGGTCTCACAGGAGAGGTTCAAATAATAGAAAGCTCGAGTGTCAGTCCTCTTGTACTTAAGTCGGCATTGTGCCTTTTGTATTAAATTCCGATACAATTTCTGTGTTTTATCGTCAATAAGGAGGTCTAAGGTATACAGTAAACCTGAAGTGAAGCATCGGAATCTGAAACCGGACCAACAGGGGGGGTTCAAATCATAGAAAGTTAGTGTGTCAGTCCTCTTGTACTTAAGACGGCATTCTGACTTTTGTATTTAATTCCAATGCAATTTCTATGTTTCATCGTCAATAAGAAGGTGCAAGGTATACAGTAAACCTGAAGTGAAGCATCGGAATCTAAAATTGGACTCACAGGAGAGGTTCAAATCATAGAGAGTTAGAGTGTTAGTTCTCTTGTACTTAAGTTGGCATTGTGCCTTTTGAATTTAATTCCGATGCAATGTTTTGTGTTTCATCGTCAATTAGAAGGTCCAAGGGATACAGTAAACCTGGATTGCAGCATCGGAATCTAAAACTGGAGTCACAGGAGAGGTTCAAATCATAGAAAGTGAGAGTGTCAGTCCTCTATTACTTAAGTCGGCATTGTGCCTTTAGTATTAAATTCATATGCAATTTCTGTGTTTCATCGTCAATAAGAAGGTCCAAGGATACAGTAAACCTGAAGTGAAGCATCGGAATCTAAACCTGGACTCACATGAGAGGTTCAAATCATAGAAAGTGAGAGTGTCAGTCCTCTTGTACTTAAGTCGGCATTGTGCCTTTTGTATTATATTCGGATGCAATTTCTGTGTTTCATCGTCAATAAGAAGGTCCAAGGGATACAGTAAACCTGAAATGAAGCGTCGGAATCTAAAACTGGACTCACAGGAGAGGTTCAAATCATAGAGAGTTAAAGAGTCAGTCCTCTTGTACTTAAATCGGCATTGTCTCTATTGAATTTAATTCCGATGCATTTTTTTGTGTTTCATCGTCAATAAGAAGGTGCAAGGTATACATTAACCTGAAGTGAAGCATCGGAATCTAAAACTGGACTCACAGGAGAGGTTCAAATCATCGAAAAAGAGAGTATCAGTCCTCTTTTACTTATGTCGGCATTGTGCCATTAGTATGAAGTTCGGATGCAATTTCTGTGTTTCATCGTCAATAAGAAAGTCTAAGCGATACAGTAAACCTGAAGTGAAGCGTCGGAATCTAAAACTGGACTCACAGGAGAGGTTCAAATCATAGAAAGTTAGAGTGTCAGTCCGCTTGTACTTAAGTCGGCATTGTGCCTTTTGTATTAAATACTGATGCAATTTATGTGTTTCATCGTCAATAAGAGGGTGCAAGGTATACAGTAAACCTGAAGTGAAGCATTGGAATCTAAAACTGGACTCACAGGAGAGGTTTAAATCATAGAAAGAGAAAGTGTCAGTCATCTTTAACTTAAGTCGGCATTGTGCCTTTTCTATTAACTTCGGATGCAATTTCTGTATTTCATTGTTAATAAGAAAGTCCAAGGGATACAGAAAACCTGAAGTGAAGCATCGGAATCTAAACCTGGACTCACAGGAGAGGTTCATATCATAGAAAGTGAGAGTGTCAGTCCTCTTGTACTTAAGTCAGCACTGTGCCTTTTATATTAAATTCGGATGCAATTTCTGTGTTTCATCGTCAATAAGATGGTCCAAGGGATACAGTAAACCTGAAGTGAAGCATCGGAATCTAAAACTGGACTCACAAGAGAGGTTCAAATCATAGAAAGGGAGAGTGTCAGTCCTCTTGTACTTAAGTCGGCAATGTGCCTTTTGTATTAAATTCCGAAGCAATTCCCGTGTTTCATCGTCAATTAAAAGGTGCAAAGTAAACAGTAATCTTGAAGTGAAGCATCGGAATCTAAAACTGGACTCACAGGAGAGGTTCAATTCGTAGAAAATGAGAGTGCCAGTCCTCCTGTACTTAAGTCGGCATTGTGCGTTTTGTATTAAATTCGGATGCAATTTCTGTGTTTCATCGTCAATAAGAAGGTCCAAGGGATAGAGTAAACCCAAAGTGAAGCACCGGAATCTAAAATTGGAATCACAGGAGAGGTTCAAATCATAGAAAGGTATAGTGTCAGTCCTCTTGTACTTAAGTCGGCATTGTGCCTTTTGAATTTAATTCCGATGCAATTTCTGTGTTTCATCGTCAATAACAAATGCAAGGTATACAGTAAACCTGAAGTGAAGCATCGGAAACTAAAACTGGACTCACAGGAGAGGTTCAAACATAGAGTTAGAGTGTCAGTCCTCTTGTACTTAAGTCGGCATTGTGCCTTTTGTATTTAATTCCGATGCAATTTCTGTGTTTCAACGTCAATAAGAAGGTGCAAGGTATACAGTAAACCTGAAGTGAAGCATCGGAATCTAAAACTGGACTCACAGGAGAGGTTGAAATCATAGAAAGAGAGAGTGTCAGTCCTATTTTACTTATGTCGGTTTTGTGCCTTTTGTATATAATTCGGATGCAATTTCTGTATTTCATCGTCAATAAGAAGGTATAAGGGAGACAGTAAATCTGAAGAGAAGCATCGGAATCTAAAACTGGACTCACAGGAGTGGTTCAAATCATAGAAACGGAGAGTGTCAGTCCTCTTGTACTGAAGTCGGCATTGTGCTTCTTGTATTAAATTCCGATGCAATTTCTGTGTTTCATCGTCAATAAGAAGCTGCAAGGTATACAGTAAATCTGAAGTGAAGCATCGAAATCTATGATAGGACTTACAGGAGGGGTTCAAATCATAGAAAGTGAGTCAGTCCTCTATTACTTAAGTCGGCATTGTGCCTTTTGTATTAAATTCGGATGCAACTTCTGTGTTTCATCGTCAATAAGAAGGTCCAAGGGATACAGTAAACCTGAAGGGGAGCATCGGAATCTAAAACTGGACTCACAGGAGAGGTTGAAATCATAGAAAGTGAGAGTGTCAGTCCTCCTGTACATAAGTCGGCATTGTGAATTTTGTATTAAATTCGGATGCAATTTCTGTGTTTCCTCGTCAATAAGAAGGTCCAAGGGATACAGTAAACCTGAAGTGAAGCGTCGGAATCTTAATCTGGTCTCACAGGAGAGGTTCAAATAATAGAAAGCTCGAGTGTCAGTCCTCTTGTACTTAAGTCGGCATTGTGCCTTTTGTATTAAATTCCGATACAATTTCTGTGTTTTATCGTCAATAAGGAGGTCTAAGGTATACAGTAAACCTGAAGTGAAGCATCGGAATCTGAAACCGGACCAACAGGGGGGGTTCAAATCATAGAAAGTTAGTGTGTCAGTCCTCTTGTACTTAAGACGGCATTCTGACTTTTGTATTTAATTCCAATGCAATTTCTATGTTTCATCGTCAATAAGAAGGTGCAAGGTATACAGTAAACCTGAAGTGAAGCATCGGAATCTAAAATTGGACTCACAGGAGAGGTTCAAATCATAGAGAGTTAGAGTGTTAGTTCTCTTGTACTTAAGTTGGCATTGTGCCTTTTGAATTTAATTCCGATGCAATGTTTTGTGTTTCATCGTCAATTAGAAGGTCCAAGGGATACAGTAAACCTGAAGTGAAGCATCAGAATCTAAAACTGGACTCACAGGAGAGGTTCAAATCATAGAAAGAGAGAGTGTCAGTTATCTTTTACTTAAGTCGGCATTGTGCGTTTTGTATAAAATTCGGATGCAATTTCTGTATTTCATCGTCAATAAGAAGGTCCAAGGGATACAGTAAACCTGAAGTGAAGCATCGGAATCTAAAACTGGACTCACAGGAGTGGTTCAAATCATAGAAAGTGAGAGTGTCAGTCCTCTTGTACTTAAGTCGGCATTGTGCCTCTTGTATTAAATTCCGATGCAATTTCTGTGTTTCATCGTCAATAAAAAGGTCCAAGGTATACAGTAAACCTGAAGTGAAGCATCGGAATCTAAAACTGGACTCACAGGATAGGTTCAAATCATAGAAAGAGAGAGTGTCAGTCCTCTTTTACTTAAGTCGGCATTGTGCCTTTTGTATTAAGTTCGGTTGCAATTTCTGTGCTTCATCGTCAATAAGAAGGTCTAAGGGATACAGTAAACCCGAAGTGAAGCATCGGAATCTAAAACTGGAATCACAGGAGAGCTTCAAATCATAGAGAGGGAGACTGTCATACCTCTTGTACTTAAGTCGGCATTGTGCCTTTTGTATTAAATTAAGATGCAATTTCTGTGTTTCATCGTCAATAGGAAGGTGCAAGGTATACAGTAAACCTGAAGTGAAGCATCAGAATCTAAAACTGGACTCATAGGAGAGGTTCAAATCATAGAAAGAGAGAGTGTCAGTCATCTTCTACTTAAGTCGGCATTGTGCCTTTTGTATTGAATTCGGATGCAATTTCTGTATTTCATCGTCAATAAAAAGTCCAAGGGATACAGTAAACCTAAAGGGAAGCATCGGAATCTAAAACTGGACTCAAAGGAGAGGTTCAAAACATAGATAGTAAGAGTGTCAGTCCTCTTTTACTTAAGCGACATTGTGCGTTTTGAATTAAATTCGGACGCAATTTTTGTGTTTCATCGCCAATAAGAAATCCAAGGGATACAGTAAACCTAAAGGAATCTAAATCTGGACGCACAGGAGAGGTTCAAATCTTAGAAAGTAAGAGTGTCAGTCCTCTTGTACTTAAGTCGGCATTGTGCATTTTGAATTAAATTCGGTTGCAATTTCTGTGTTTCATCGTCAATAAGAAGGTCCAAGGGATACAGTAAACATGAAGTGAGGCAACGGAATCTAAAACTGGACTCACAGGAGAGGTTCAAATCATAGAAAGTTAGAGTGTCAGTCCTCTTGCACTTAAGTCGGCATTGTGCCTTTTGAATTAAATTCCGATGCAATATCTGTGTTTCATCGTCAATAAGAAGGTCCAAGGGATACAGTAAACCTGACGTACAGCATGGGAATCTAAAACTGGACTCACAGGAGAGGTTCAAATCATAGAAAGTTAGAGTGTCAGGCCTCTTTTACTTAAGACGGCATTGTGACGTTTGAATTTAATTCCGATGCAATTTGTGTGTTTCATCGTCAATAAGACGGTGCAAGGTATACAATAAACCTGAAGTGAAGCATCGGAATCTAAAACTGGACTCACAGGAGAGTTTCAAATCATAGAAAGTGAGAGTTTCAGTCCTCTTGTACTTAAGTCGGCATTGTGCGTTTTGTATTAAATTCGGATGCAATTTCTGTGTTTTATCGTCAATAAGAAGGTCCAAGGGATACAGTAAACCTGAAGTGAAGCATCAGAATCTAAAACTGGACTCATAGGAGAGGTTCAAATCATAGAAAGAGAGAGTGTCAGTCATCTTTTACTTAAGTCGGCGTGTGCCTTTTGAATTAAATTTGGATGAAATTTCTGTATTTCATCGTCAATAAGAAGGTCCAAGGGATACAGTAAACCTGAAGTGATGCATCGTAATCTAAAACTGGACACACAGGAGGGGTTCAAATCATAGAAAGTGAGAGTGTCAGTCCTCTTTTACTTAAGTCGGCATTGTGCCTTTTGTATTAAATTCGGTTGCAATTTCTGTGTTTCATCGTCAATAAGAAGGTCTAAGGTATACAGTAAACCTGAAGTGAAGCATCGGAATATAAAACTGGACTCATAGGAGAGGTTGAAATCATAGAAAGAGAGAGTGTCAGTCCTCTTTTACTTAAGTCGGCATTGTGCCTTTTGTATTAAATTCGGTTGAAATGTCTGTGTTTCATCGTCAATAAGAAGGTGCAAGATATACAGTAAACCTGAAGTTAAGCATCGGAATCTAAAACTGGACTCACAGGAGAGGTTCAAATCATAGAGAGTTACAGTGACAGTCCTCTTGTACTTAAGTCGGCACTGTGCCTTTTGAATTTAATTCCGATGCAATTTCTGTGTTTCATCGTCAATAAGAAGATGCAAGGTATACAGTAAACCTGAAGTGATGCATCGTAATCTAAAACTGGACACACAGGAGGGGTTCAAATCATAGAAAGTGAGTCAGTCCTCTATTACTTAAGTCGGCATTGTGCCTTTTGTATTAAATTCGTATGCAATTTCTGTGTTTCATCGTCAATAAGAAGGTCCAAGGGATGCAGTAAACATGAAGTGAAGCATTGGAATCTAAAACTGGACTCACAGGAGAGGTTCAAATCATAGAAAGTAAGAGTGTCAGTCCTCTTGTACTTAAGTCAGCCTTGTGCCTTTTGTATTAAATTTGGATGCAATTTCTGTCTTTCATCGTCAATGAGAAGGTCCTAGGGATAGAGTAAACCTGAAGTGAAGCATCGGAATCTAAAACTGGACTCACAGGAGAGGTTCAAATCATAGAAAGTGAGACTGTCAGTCCTCTTGTACTTAAGCCGGCTTTGTGCCTTTTGTATTAAATTCCGATACAATTTCTGTGTTTCAACGTCAATAAGAAGGTCTAAGGTATACAGTAAACCTGAAGTGAAGCATCGGAATCTAAAACCGGACTCACAGGAGAGGTTCAAATCTTAGAAAGTAGAGTGTCCGCCCTCTTGTACTTATGTCGGCATTGTGCCTTTTGAATTTAATTCCGATGCAATTTCAGTGTTTCATCGTCAATACGATGGTGCAAGGTATACAGTAAACCTGAAGTGAAGCATCGGAATCTAAAACTGGACTTACAGGAGTGGTTTATATCATAGAAAGTGAGAGTGTCAGACCTCTTGTACTTAAGTCAGCATTGTGCCTTTTGTATTAAATTCCGATGAAATTTCTGTGTTTCATCGTCAATAAGAAGGTGCAAGATATACAGTAAACCTGAAGTGAAGCATCAGAATCTAAAACTGGACTCATAGGAGAGGTTCAAATCATAGAAAGAGAGAGTGTCAGTCATCTTTTACTTAAGTCGGCATTGTGCCTTTTGTATTAATTTCGGATGCAATTTCTGTATTTCATCGTCAATAAGAAGGTCCAAGGGATACAGTAAACCTGAAGTGAAGCGTCGGAATCTTAATCTGGTCTCACAGGAGAGGTTCAAATAATAGAAAGCTCGAGTGTCAGTCCTCTTGTACTTAAGTCGGCATTGTGCCTTTTGTATTAAATTCCGATACAATTTCTGTGTTTTATCGTCAATAAGGAGGTCTAAGGTATACAGTAAACCTGAAGTGAAGCATCGGAATCTGAAACCGGACCAACAGGGGGGGTTCAAATCATAGAAAGTTAGTGTGTCAGTCCTCTTGTACTTAAGACGGCATTCTGACTTTTGTATTTAATTCCAATGCAATTTCTATGTTTCATCGTCAATTAGAAGGTGCAAGGTATACAGTAAACCTGAAGTGAAGCATCGGAATCTAAAATTGGACTCACAGGAGAGGTTCAAATCATAGAGAGTTAGAGTGTTAGTTCTCTTGTACTTAAGTTGGCATTGTGCCTTTTGAATTTAATTCCGATGCAATGTTATGGGTTTCATCGTCAATTAGAAGGTCCAAGGGATACAGTAAACCTGAAGTGAAGCATCAGAATCTAAAACTGGACTCACAGGAGAGGTTCAAATCATAGAAAGAGAGAGTGTCAGTTATCTTTTACTTAAGTCAGCATTGTGCGTTTTGTATAAAATTCGGATGCAATTTCTGTATTTCATCGTCAATAAGAAGGTCCAAGGGATACAGTAAACCTGAAGTGAAGCATCGGAATCTAAAACTGGACTCACAGGAGTGGTTCAAATCATAGAAAGTGAGAGTGTCAGTCCTCTTGTACTTAAGTCGGCATTGTGCCTCTTGTATTAAATTCCGATGCAATTTCTGTGTTTCATCGTCAATAAAAAGGTCCAAGGTATACAGTAAACCTGAAGTGAAGCATCGGAATCTAAAACTGGACTCACAGGATAGGTTCAAATCATAGAAAAAGAGAGAGTGTCAGTCCTCTTTTACTTAAGTCGGCATTGTGCCTTTTGTATTAAGTTCGGTTGCAATTTCTGTGCTTCATCGTCAATAAGAAGGTCTAAGGCATACAGTAAACCCGAAGTGAAGCATCGGAATCTAAAACTGGAGCACAGGAGAGCTTCAAATCATAGAGAGGGAGACTGTCATACCTCTTGTACTTAAGTCGGCATTGTGCCTTTTGTATTAAATTAAGATGCAATTTCTGTGTTTCATCGTCAATAAGAAGGTGCAAGGTATACAGTAAACCTGAAGTGAAGCATCAGAATCTAAAACTGGACTCATAGGAGAGGTTCAAATCATAGAAAGAGAGAGTGTCAGTCATCTTCTACTTAAGTCCTCATTGTGCCTTTTGTATTAAATTCGGATGCAATTTCTGTATTTCATCGTCAATAAAAAGTCCAAGGGATACAGTAAACCTAAAGGGAAGCATCGGAATCTAAAACTGGACTCAAAGGAGAGGTTCAAAACATAGATAGTAAGAGTGTCAGTCCTCTTTTACTTAAGCGACATTGTGCGTTTTGAATTAAATTCGGACGCAATTTTTGTGTTTCATCGCCAATAAGAAATCCAAGGGATACAGTAAACCTAAAGGAATCTAAATCTGGACGCACAGGAGAGGTTCAAATCTTAGAAAGTAAGAGTGTCAGTCCTCTTGTACTTAAGTCGGCATTGTGCATTTTGAATTAAATTCGGTTGCAATTTCTGTGTTTCATCGTCAATAAGAAGGTCCAAGGGATATAGTAAACATGAAGTGAGGCAACGGAATCTAAAACTGGACTCACAAGAGAGGTTCAAATCATAGAAAGTTAGAGTGTCAGTCCTCTTGCACTTAAGTCGGCATTGTGCCTTTTGAATTAAATTCCGATGCAATATCTGTGTTTCATCGTCAATATGAAGGTCCAAGGGATACAGTAAACCTGACCTACAGCATGGGAATCTAAAACTGGACTCACAGGAGAGGTTCAAATCATAGAAAGTTAGAGTGTCAGGCCTCTTTTACTTAAGACGGCATTGTGACGTTTGAATTTAATTCCGATGCAATTTGTGTGTTTCATCGTCAATAAGACGGTGCAAGGTATACAATAAACCTGAAGAGAAGCATCGGAATCTAAAACTGGACTCACAGGAGAGTTTCAAATCATAGAAAGTGAGAGTTTCAGTCCTCTTGTACTTAAGTCGGCGTGTGCCTTTTGAATTAAATTCGGATGAAATTTCTGTATTTCATCGTCAATAAGAAGGTCCAAGGGATACAGTAAACCTGAAGTGATGCATCGTAATCTAAAACTGGACACACAGGAGGGGTTCAAATCATAGAAAGTGAGAGTGTCAGTCCTCTTTTACTTAAGTCGGCATTGTGCCTTTTGTATTAAATTCGGTTGCAATTTCTGTGTTTCATCGTCAATAAGAAGGTCTAAGGTATACAGTAAACCTGAAGTGAAGCATCGGAATATAAAACTGGACTCATAGGAGAGGTTGAAATCATAGAAAGAGAGAGTGTCAGTCCTCTTTTACTTAAGTCGGCATTGTGCCTTTTGTATTAAATTCGGTTGCAATTTCTGTGTTTCATCGTCAATAAGAAGGTGCAAGATATACAGTAAACCTGAAGTGAAGCATCGGAATCTAAAACTGGACTCACAGGAGAGGTTCAAATCATAGAGAGTTAGAGTGACAGTCCTCTTGTACTTAAGTCGGCACTGTGCCTTTTGAATTTAATTCCGATGCAATTTCTGTGTTTCATCGTCAATAAGAAGATGCAAGGTATACAGTAAACCTGAAGTGATGCATCGTAATCTAAAACTGGACACACAGGAGGGGTTCAAATCATAGAAAGTGAGTCAGTCCTCTATTACTTAAGTCGGCATTGTGCCTTTTGTATTAAATTCGTATGCAATTTCTGTGTTTCATCGTCAATAAGAAGGTCCAAGGGATACAGTAAACATGATGTGAAGCATTGGAATCTGAAACTGGACTCACAGGAGAGGTTCAAATCATAGAAAGTGAGAGTGTCAGTCCTCTTGTACTTAAGTCAGCCTTGTGCCTTTTGTATTAAATTTGGATGCAATTTCTGTCTTTCATCGTCAATGAGAAGGTCCTAGGGATAGAGTAAACCTGAAGTGAAGCATCGGAATCTAAAACTGGACTCACAGGAGAGGTTCAAATCATAGAAAGTGAGACTGTCAGTCCTCTTGTACTTAAGCCGGCATTGTGCCTTTTGTATTAAATTCCGATACAATTTCTGTGTTTCAACGTCAATAAGAAGGTCTAAGGTATACAGTAAACCTGAAGTGAAGCATCGGTATCTAAAACCGGACTCACAGGAGAGGTTCAAATCTTAGAAAGTAGAGTGTCCGCCCTCTTGTACTTATGTCGGCATTGTGCCTTTTGAATTTAATTCCGATGCAATTTCAGTGTTTCATCGTCAATACTATGGTGCAAGGTATACAGTAAACCTGAAGTGAAGCATCGGAATCTAAAACTGGACTTACAGGAGTGGTTTATATCATAGAAAGTGAGAGTGTCAGACCTCTTGTACTTAAGTCAGCATTGTGCCTTTTGTATTAAATTCCGATGAAATTTCTGTGTTTCATCGTCAATAAGAAGGTGCAAGGTATACAGTAAACCTGAAGTGAAGCATCAGAATCTAAAACTGGACTCATAGGAGAGGTTCAAATCATAGAAAGAGAGAGTGTCAGTCATCTTTTACTTAAGTCGGCATTGTGCCTTTTGTATTAAATTCGGATGCAATTTCTGTATTTCATCGTCAATAAGAAGGTCCAAGGGCTACAGTAAACCTAAAGGGAAGCATCGGAATCTAAAACTGGACTCAAAGGACAGGTTCAAATCATAGATAGTAAGAGTGTCAGTCCTCTTTTACTTAAGCGGCATTGTGCGTTTTGAATTAAATTCGGACGCAATTTCTGTGTTTCATCGCAATAAGAAGTCCAAGGGATACAGTAAACCTAAAGTGAAGCATCGGAATCTAAAACTGGACTCACAGGAGAGGTTCAAATCTTAGAAAGTAAGAGTGTCAGTCCCCTTGTACTTAAGTCGGCATTGTGCATTTTGAATTAAATTCGGTTGCAATTTCTGTGTTTCATCGTCAATAAGAAGGTCCAAGGGATACAGTAAACCTGACGTAAAGTATGGGAATCTAAAACTGGACTCACAGGAGAGGTTCAAATCATAGAAAGTTAGAGTGTCAGGCCTCTTTTACTTAAGACGGCATTGTGACGTTTGAATTTAATTCCGATGCAATTTGTGTGTTTCATCGTCAATAAAACGGTGCAAGGTATACAATAAACCTGAAGTGAAGCATCGGAATCCAAAACTGGACTCACATGAGAGGTTCAAATCATAGAAAGTGAGAGTTTCAGTGCTCTTGTACTTAAGTCGGGATTGTGCGTTTTGTATTAAATTCGGATGCAATTTCTGTGTCTTATCGTCAATAAGAAGGTCCAAGGGATACAGTAAACCTGAAGTGAACCATCAGAATCTAAAACTGGACTCATAGGAGAGGTCCAAATCATAGAAAGAGAGAGTGTCAGTCATCTTTTACTTAAGTCGGCATTGTGCCTTTTGAATTAAATTCGGATGCAATTTCTGTATTTCATCGTCAATAAGAAGGTCCAAGGGATACAGTAAACCTGAAGTGAAGCATCGGATTCTAAAACTGGTCTCACAGGAGAGGTTCAAATCATAGAACGTGAGAGTGTCAGTCCTCTTGTACTTAAGTCGGCATTGTGCGTTTTGTATTAAATTTGGATGCAATTTCTGTCTTTCATCGTCAATAGGAAAGTCCAAGGGATAGAGTAAACCTGAAGTGAAGCATCGGAATCTAAAACTGGACTTACAGGAGTGGTTTATATCATAGAAAGTGAGAGTGTCAGACCTCTTGTACTTAAGTCAGCATTGTGCCTTTTGTATTAAATTCCGATGAAATTTCTGTGTTTCATCGTCAATAAGAAGGTGCAAGGTATACAGTAAACCTGAAGTGAAGCATCAGAATCTAAAACTGGACTCATAGGAGAGGTTCAAATCATAGAAAGAGAGAGTGTCAGTCATCTTTTACTTAAGTCGGCATTGTGCCTTTTGTATTAAATTCGGATGCAATTTCGTTATTTCATCGTCAATAAGAAGGTCCAAGGGCTACAGTAAACCTAAAGGGAATCATCGGAATCTAAAACTGGACTCAAAGGAGAGGTTCAAATCATAGATAGTAAGAGTGTCAGTCCTCTTTTACTTAAGCGGCATTGTGCGTTTTGAATTAAATTCGGACGCAATTTCTGTGTTTCATCGCAATAAGAAGTCCAAGGGATACAGTAAACCTAAAGTGAAGCATCGGAATCTAAAACTGGACTCACAGGAGAGGTTCAAATCTTAGAAATTAAGAGTGTCAGTCCTCTTGTACTTAAGTCGGCATTGTGCATTTTGAATTAAATTCGGTTGCAATTTCTGTGTTTCATCGTCAATAAGAAGGTCCAAGGGATACAGTAAACCTGACGTATAAAGTATGGGAATCTAAAACTGGACTCACAGGAGAGGTTCAAATCATAGAAAGTTAGAGTGTCAGGCCTCTTTTACTTAAGACGGCATTGTGACGTTTGAATTTAGTTCCGATGCAATTTGTGTGTTTCATCGTCAATAAAACGGTGCAAGGTATACAATAAACATGAAGTGAAGCATCGGAATCCCAAACTGGACTCACAGGAGAGGTTCAAATCATAGAAAGTGAGAGTTTCAGTGCTCTTGTACTTAAGTCGGCATTGTGCCTTTTGTATTAAATTCGGATGCAATTTCTGTATTTCATCGTCAATAAGAAGGTCCAAGGGCTACAGTAAACCTAAAGGGAAGCATCGGAATCTAAAACTGGACTCAAAGGAGAGGTTCAAATCATAGATAGTAACAGTGTCAGTCCTCTTTTACTTAAGCGGCATTGTGCGTTTTGAATTAAATTCGGACGCAATTTCTGTGTTTCATCGCAATAAGAAGTCCAAGGGATACAGTAAACCTAAAGTGAAGCATCGGAATCTAAAACTGGACTCACAGGAGAGGTTCAAATCTTAGAAAGTAAGAGTGTCAGTCCTCTTGTACTTAAGTCGGCATTGTGCATTTTGAATTAAATTCGGTTGCAATTTCTGTGTTTCATCGTCAATAAGAAGGTCCAAGGGATACAGTAAACCTGACGTAAAGTATGGGAATCTAAAACTGGACTCACAGGAGAGGTTCAAATCATAGAAAGTTAGAGTGTCAGGCCTCTTTTACTTAAGACGGCATTGTGACGTTTGAATTTAATTCCGATGCAATTTGTGTGTTTCATCGTCAATAAAACGGTGCAAGGTATACAATAAACATGAAGTGAAGCATCGGAATCCAAAACTGGACTCACAGGAGAGGTTCAAATCATAGAAAGTGAGAGTTTCAGTGCTCTTGTACTTAAGTCGGCATTGTGCGTTTTGTATTAAATTCGGATGCAATTTCTGTGTCTTATCGTCAATAAGAAGGTCCAAGGGATACAGTAAACCTGAAGTGAACCATCAGAATCTAAAACTGGACTCATAGGAGAGGTCCAAATCATAGAAAGAGAGAGTGTCAGTCATCTTTTACTTAAGTCGGCATTGTGCCTTTTGAATTAAATTCGGATGCAATTTCTGTATTTCATCGTCAATAAGAAGGTCCAAGGGATACAGTAAACCTGAAGTGAAGCATCGGATTCTAAAACTGGTCTCACAGGAGAGGTTCAAATCATAGAACGTGAGAGTGTCAGGCCTCTTGTACTTAAGTCGGCATTGTGCCTTTTGTATTAAATTTGGATGCAATTTCTGTCTTTCATCGTCAATAAGAAAGTCCAAGGGATAGAGTAAACCTGAAGTGAAGCATCGGAATCTAAAACTGGACCCACAGGAGAGGTTCAAATCATAGAAAGAGAGAGTGTCAGTCATCTTTTACTTAAGTCGGCATTGTGCCTTTTGTATTTAATTCGGATGCAATTTCTGTATTTCATCGTCAATAAGAAGGTCCAAGGGCTACAGTAAACCTAAAGGGAAGCATCGGAATCTAAAACTGGACTCAAAGGAGAGGTTCAAATCATAGATAGTAAGAGTGTCAGTCCTCTTTTACTTAAGCGGCATTGTGCGTTTTGAATTAAATTCGGACGCAATTTCTGTGTTTCATCGCAATAAGAAGTCCAAGGGATACAGTAAACCTAAAGTGAAGCATCGGAATCTAAAACTGGACTCACAGGAGAGGTTCAAATCTTAGAAAGTAAGAGTGTCAGTCCTCTTGTACTTAAGTCGGCATTGTGCATTTTGAATTAAATTCGGTTGCAATTTCTGTGTTTCATCGTCAATAAGAAGGTCCAAGGGATACAGTAAACCTGACGTAAAGTATGGGAATCTAAAACTGGACTCACAGGAGAGGTTCAAATCATAGAAAGTTAGAGTGTCAGGCCTCTTTTACTTAAGACGGCATTGTGACGTTTGAATTTAATTCCGATGCAATTTGTGTGTTTCATCGTCAATAAAACGGTGCAAGGTATACAATAAACATGAAGTGAAGCATCGGAATCCAAAACTGGACTCACAGGAGAGGTTCAAATCATAGAAAGTGAGAGTTTCAGTGCTCTTGTACTTAAGTCGGCATTGTGCGTTTTGTATTAAATTCGGATGCAATTTCTGTGTCTTATCGTCAATAAGAAGGTCCAAGGGATACAGTAAACCTGAAGTGAACCATCAGAATCTAAAACTGGACTCATAGGAGAGGTCCAAATCATAGAAAGAAAGAGTGTCAGTCATCTTTTACTTAAGTCGGCATTGTGCCATTTGAATTAAATTCGGATGCAA
This sequence comes from Schistocerca serialis cubense, assembly GCF_023864345.2. Taxonomy (NCBI): domain Eukaryota; kingdom Metazoa; phylum Arthropoda; class Insecta; order Orthoptera; family Acrididae; genus Schistocerca; species Schistocerca serialis. The sequence continues at coordinate 4,414,282 of NW_026048462.1, forward strand.
TTTCTGTATTTCATCGTCAATAAGAAGGTCCAAGGGATACAGTAAACCTGAAGTGAAGCATCGGATTCTAAAACTGGTCTCACAGGAGAGGTTCAAATCATAGAAAGTGAGAGTGTCAGTCCTCTTGTACTTAAGTCGACATTGTGCCTTTTGTATTAAATTTGGATGCAATTTCTGTCTTTCATCGTCAATAAGAAAGTCCAAGGGATAGAGTAAACCTGAAGTGAAGCATCGGAATCTAAAACTGGACCCACAGGAGAGGTTCAAATCATAGAAAGTGAGAGTGTCAGTCCTCTTGTACTTAAGTCGGCATTGTGCCTTTTGTATTAAATCCGATACAATTTCTGTGTTTCAACGTCAATAAGATGATCTAAGGTATACAGTAAACCTGAAGTGAAGCATCGGAATATAACACTGGACTCATAGGAGAGGTTCAAATCATAGAAAGAGAGAGTGTCAGTCCTCTTTTACTTAAGTCGGCATTGTGCCATTTGTATTAAGTTCGGATGCAATGTCTGTGTTTCATCGTCAATAAAAAGGTGCAAGATATACAGTAAACCTGAAGTGAAGCATCGGAATCTAAAACTGGACTCACAGGAGAGGTTCAAATCATAGAGAGTTAGAGTGTCAGTCCTCTTGTACTTAAGTCGGCACTGTGCCTTTTGAATTTAATTCCGATGCAATTTCTGTGTTTCATCGTCAATAAGTAGATGCAAGGTATACAGTAAACCTGAAGTGAAGCATCGGAATCTAAAACTGGACTCACAGGAGTGGCTCAAATCATAGAAAGTGAGTCAGTCCTCTATTACTTAAGTCGGCATTGTGCCTTTAGTAGTAAATTCGTATGCAATTTCTGTGTCTCATCGTCAATAAGAAGGTCCAAGGGATACAGTAAACCTGAAGTGAAGCATTGGAATCTAAAACTGGACTCACAGGAGAGGTTCAAATCATAGAAAGTGAGAGTGTCAGTCCTCTTGTACTTAAGTTGGCCTTAGGCCTTTTGTATTAAATTTGGATGCAATTTCTGTCTTTCATCGTCAATAAGAAGGTCCTAGGGATAGAGTAAACCTGAAGTGAAGCATCGGAATCTAAAACTGGACTCACAGGAGAGGTTCAAATCATAGAAAGTGAGAGTGTCAGTCCTCTTGTACATAAGCCGGCATTGTGCCTTTTGTATTAAATTCCGATACAATTTCTGTGTTTCAACGTCAATAAGAAGGTCTAAGGTATACAGTAAACCTGAAGTGAAGCATCGGAATCTAAAACCGGACTCACAGGAGAGGTTCAAATCATAGAGAGATAGAGTGTTAGTCCACTTAAGTCGGCACTGTGCTTTTTGAATTTAATTCCGATGCAATTTCTGTGTTTCATCGACAATAAGAAGGTCCAAGGGATACAGTAAACCCAAAGGTAAGCATCAGAATCTAAAACTGGAATCATAGGAGTGGTTCAAATCATAGAAAGGGAGAGTGTCATACCTCTTGTACTTAAGTCGGCATTGTGGCTTTTGTATTATATTCCGATGCAATTTCTGTGTTTCATCGTCAATAAGAAGGTGCAAGGTATACAGTAAACCTGAAGTGAAGCATCGGAATCTAAAACTGGACTCACAGGAGAGGTTCAAATCATAGAAAGTGAGAGTGTCAGTCCTCTTGTACTTAAGTCTGCATTGTGCCTTTTGTATTAAATTCGGATGCAATTTCTGTGTTTCATCGGCAATAAGAAGGTCGATGGGATACAGTAAACCTGAAGTGAAGCATCGGAATCTATAACTGGACTCACAGGAGAATTTCAAATCATAGAAAGTTAGAGTGTCAGTCCTCTTGTACTTAATTCGGCATTGTGCCTTTTGTATTAAATTCCGATGCAATTTCTGTGTTTCATCGTCAATAACTAGTTGCAAGGTATACAGTAAGCCAGAAGTGAAGCATCGGAATTTAAAACTAGACTCACAGGAGAGGTTAATATCATAGAAAGAGAGAGTGACAGTCTTCTTTTACTTAAGTCGGCATTGCGCCTTTTGTATTAAATTCGGATACAAATTCTGTGTTTCATCGTCAATAAGAGGGTCCAAGGGATACAGTAAACCTGAAGTAAAGTTTCGGAAACTAAAACTGGACTAACAGGAGAGGTTCAAATCATAGAAAGGGTGAGTGTCAGTCCACTTGTACTTAAGTCGGCATTGTGCCTTTTGTATTAAATTCGGATGCAATTACTTTGTTTCATCATCAATAAGAAAGTCCAAGGGATACAGTAAACCTGAAGTGAAACATCGGAATCGAAAACGGGACTCACAAGAGAGGTTCAAATCATAGAAAGGGAGAGTGTCAGTCCTCTTGTACTTAAGTCGGCATTGTGCCTTTTATATAAAATTCGGATGCAATTTCTGTGTTTCATCGTCAATAAGAAGGTGCGAGGTACCTAGTAAACCTGAAGTAAAGCGTCGGAATCTAAAACTGGACTCACAGGAGAGGTTCAAATCATAGAAAGAGAGAGTGTCAGTCCTCTTTTACTTAAGTCGGCATTGTGCCTTTTGTATTAAATTCGGATACAATTTCTGTATTTCATCGTCATTAAGAAGGTCCAAGGGATACAGTAAACCTGAGGTGAAGCATCGGAATCTAAAATTGGTCTCACAGGAGAGGTTCAAATCATAAAAAGTGATAGTGTCAGTCCTCTTGTACTTAAGTCGGCATTGTGCCCTTTGTATTAAATTCCGATGCAATTTCTGTGTTTCATCGTCAATAAGAAGGTTCAAGGTATACAGTAAAACTGAAGTGAAGCATCGGACTCTAAAACTGTACTCACAGGAGAGGTTCAAATCATAGAAAGAGAGAGTGTCAGTCCTCTTTTACATAAGTCTGCATTGTGCCTTTTGTATTAAATTCGGATGCAATTTCTGTGTTTCATCGTCAATAAGAAGGTCCAAAGGATACAGTAAACCTGAAGTGAAGCATCGGAATCTAAAACTGGACTCACAGGAGAGGTTCAAATCATAGTAAGTGACAGTGTCAGTCCTCTTGTACTTAAGTCGGCATTGTGACTTTTGTATTTAATTCCGATGCATTTTCTGTGTTTCATCGTCAATAAGAAGGTCCAATGGATACAGTTAACGTGAAGTGAAGCATCGGAATCTAAAACTGGACTCACAGGAGAGGTTCAAATCATGGAAAGAGTGAGTGACAGTCCTCTTTTAGTTAAGTGGGCATTGTGACTTTTTATTTAATTCGGATGCAATTACTGTGTTTCATCGTCAATAAGAAGGCCCAAGTGATACAGTAAACCTGAAGTGAAGCATCGGAATCTAAAACTGGTCTCACAGGAGAGGTTCAAATCATAGAAAGAGAGAGTGTCGGTCCTCTTGTACCTAAGTCGGCATTGTGCCTTTTGTATTAAATTCCGATGCAATTTCTGTGTTTCATCGTCAATAAGAAGGTCCAGGGGATACAGTAAACCTGAAGTGAATCATCGGTATCTTAAAATGGACTCACAGGAGAGGTTCAAATCATAGAAAGAGAGAGTGTCAGTCCTCTTTTACTTAAGTCGGCATTTTGCCTTTTGTATTAAATTCGGATGCAATTTCTGTATTTCATTGTCAATAAGAACGTCCAAAGGATAAAGTAAACCTGAAGTGAAGCATCGGAATCTAAAACTGGACTCACAGGAGAGGTTCAAATCATAGTAAGTGAGAGTGTCAGTCCTCTTGTACTTAAGTCGGCATTGTGCCTATTGTATTAAATTCCGATGCAATTTCTGTGTTTCATCGTCAATAAGACGGTGCAAGGTGTACAGTAAACCGTAAGTGAAACATCGGAATCTAAAACTGGACTCACAGGAGAAGTTCAAATCATAGAAAGAGAGAGTGACCGTCCTCTTTTACTTAAGTCGGCGTTGTCCCTTTTGTATTAAATTCGGATCCAATTTCTGTGTTTCATCGTCAATACGAAAGTCCAAGGGATGCAGTAAATCTGAAGTGAAGCATCGGAATCTAAAATTGGACTCACAGGAGATGTTCAAATCATAGAATGGGAGAGTGTCAGTCCTCTTGTACTTAAGTCGGCATTGTGCCTTTTGTATTAAATTCGGATGCAATTTCCGTTTTTCATCGTCAATAAGAAGGTCCAATTGGTACAGTAAACCTGAAGTGAAGCATCGGAATCTAAAACTGGACTCACAGGAGAGGTTCAAATCATAGAAAGTGAGAGTGTCAGTCCTCTTGTACTTAAGTCGGCATTGTGTCTTTTGTATTAAATTTGGATGCAATTTCTGTGTTTCATCGTCAATAAGAAGGTGCAAGTGATACAGTAAACCTAAAGTGAAGTATCGGAATCTAAAACTGGACTCACAGGAGAGGTTCAAATCATAGAAAGTTAGAGTGTCAGACCTCTTGTATTTAAGTCGGCATTGTGCCTTTTGAAAATAATTCCGATGCAATTTCTGTGTTTCTTCGTCAATAAGAATGTGCAAGGTATACAGTAAACGTGAAGTGAAGCATCGGAATCTAAAACTGGACTCACAGGGGAGGTTCAAATCACAGAAAGTGAGAATGTCAGTCCTCTTTTACTTAAGTCGGCATTGGGCCTTTTGTATTAAATTCGGATGCAATTTCTGTGTTTCATCGTCAATAAGAAAGTCCAAGGGATACAGTAAACCTGAAGTGAAGCATCTGAAACTGAAACTGGACACACAGGAGAGGTTAAAATCATAGAAATATAGAGTGTTAGTCCTCTTGTACTTAAGTCGGCATTGTGCCTTTTGTATTAAATTCGGATGCAAACTCTGTGTTTCATCGTCAATAAGAAGGTCCAAGGGATACAGTAAACCTGAAGTGAAGCATCGGAATCTAAAACTGGACTCACAGGAGCGGCTCAAATGATAGAAAGTTTGAGTGTCAGTCCTCTTGCACTTAAGTCGGCAATGTGACTTTAAATTTAATTCCGATGCATTTTCTGTGTTTCAACGTCAATAAGAAGGTCTAAGGTATACAGTAAACCTGAAGTGAAGCATCGGAATCTAAAACCGGACTCACAGGAGAGGTTCAAATCTTAGAAAGTTAGAGTGTCCGCCCTCTTTTACTTATGTCGGCATTGTGCCTTTTGAATTTAATTCCGATGCAATTTCTGTGTTTCATCGTCAATAAGAAGGTGCAAGGTATACAGGAAACCTGAAGTGAAGCATCGGAATCCAAAACTGGACTCACAGGAGAGGTTCAATTCATAGAGAGATAGAGTGTTAGTCCACTTAAGTCGGCACTGGGCATTTTGAATTTAATTCCGATGCAATTTCTGTGTTTCATCGACAATAAGAAGGTCCAAGGGATACAGTAAACCCAAAGGTAAGCATCAGAATCTAAAACTGGAATCATAGGAGTGGTTCAAATCATAGAAAGGGAGAGTGTCATACGTCTTGTACTTAAGTCTGCATTGTGCCTTTTGTATTAAATTCGGATGCAATTTCTGTGTTTCATCGGCAATAAGAAGGTCGATGGGATACAGTAAACCTGAAGTGAAGCATCGGAATCTATAACTGGACTCACAGGAGAATTTCAAATCATAGAAAGTTAGAGTGTCAGTCCTCTTGTACTTAATTCGGCATTGTGCCTTTTGTATTAAATTCCGATGCAATTTCTGTGTTTCATCGTCAATAACTAGTTGCAAGGTATACAGTAAGCCAGAAGTGAAGCATCGGAATCTAAAACTAGACTCACAGGAGAGGTTAATATCGTAGAAAGAGAGAGTGACAGTCTTCTTTTACTTAAGTCGGCATTGCGCCTTTTGTATTAAATTCGGATACAAATTCTGTGTTTCATCGTCAATAAGAGGGTCCAAGGGATACAGTAAACCTGAAGTAAAGTTTCGGAAACTAAAACTGGACTAACAGGAGAGGTTCAAATCATAGAAAGGGTGAGTGTCAGTCCTCTTGTACTTAAGTCGGCATTGTGCCTTTAGTATTAAATTCGGATGCAATTACTTTGTTTCATCATCAATAAGAAAGTCCAAGGGATACAGTAAACCTGAAGTGAAACATCGGAATCGAAAACGGGACTCACAGGAGAGGTTCAAATCATAGAAAGGGAGAGTGTCAGTCCTCTTGTACTTAAGTCGGCATTGTGCCTTTTATATAAAATTCGGATGCAATTTCTGTGTTTCATCGTCAATAAGAAGGTGCGAGGTACCTAGTAAACCTGAAGTAAAGCGTCGGAATCTAAAACTGGACTCACAGGAGAGGTTCAAATCATAGAAAGAGAGAGTGTCAGTCCTCTTTTACTTAAGTCGGCATTGTGCCCTTTGTATTAAATTCCGATGCAATTTCTGTGTTTCATCGTCAATAAGAAGGTTCAAGGTATACAGTAAAACTGAAGTGAAGCATCGGACTCTAAAACTGTACTCACAGGAGAGGTTCAAATCATAGAAAGAGAGAGTGTCAGTCCTCTTTTACATAAGTCTGCATTGTGCCTTTTGTATTAAATTCGGATGCAATTTCTGTGTTTCATCGTCAATAAGAAGGTCCAAAGGATACAGTAAACCTGAAGTGAAGCATCGGAATCTAAAACTGGACTCACAGGAGAGGTTCAAATCATAGTAAGTGACAGTGTCAGTCCTCTTGTACTTAAGTCGGCATTGTGACTTTTGTATTTAATTCCGATGCATTTTCTGTGTTTCATCGTCAATAAGAAGGTCCAATGGATACAGTTAACGTGAAGTGAAGCATCGGAATCTAAAACTGGACTCACAGGAGAGGTTCAAATCATGGAAAGAGTGAGTGACAGTCCTCTTTTAGTTAAGTGGGCATTGTGACTTTTTATTTAATTCGGATGCAATTACTGTGTTTCATCGTCAATAAGAAGGCCCAAGTGATACAGTAAACCTGAAGTGAAGCATCGGAATCTAAAACTGGTCTCACAGGAGAGGTTCAAATCATAGAAAGAGAGAGTGTCGGTCCTCTTGTACCTAAGTCGGCATTGTGCCTTTTGTATTAAATTCCGATGCAATTTCTGTGTTTCATCGTCAATAAGAAGGTCCAGGGGATACAGTAAACCTGAAGTGAATCATCGGTATCTTAAAATGGACTCACAGGAGAGGTTCAAATCATAGAAAGAGAGAGTGTCAGTCCTCTTTTACTTAAGTCGGCATTTTGCCTTTTGTATTAAATTCGGATGCAATTTCTGTATTTCATTGTCAATAAGAACGTCCAAAGGATAAAGTAAACCTGAAGTGAAGCATCGGAATCTAAAACTGGACTCACAGGAGAGGTTCAAATCATAGTAAGTGAGAGTGTCAGTCCTCTTGTACTTAGGTCGGCATTGTGCCTATTGTATTAAATTCCGATGCAATTTCTGTGTTTCATCGTCAATAAGACGGTGCAAGGTGTACAGTAAACCGTAAGTGAAACATCGGAATCTAAAACTGGACTCACAGGAGAAGTTCAAATCATAGAAAGAGAGAGTGACCGTCCTCTTTTACTTAAGTCGGCGTTGTCCCTTTTGTATTAAATTCGGATCCAATTTCTGTGTTTCATCGTCAATACGAAAGTCCAAGGGATGCAGTAAATCTGAAGTGAAGCATCGGAATCTAAAATTGGACTCACAGGAGATGTTCAAATCATAGAATGGGAGAGTGTCAGTCCTCTTGTACTTAAGTCGGCATTGTGCCTTTTGTATTAAATTCGGATGCAATTTCCGTTTTTCATCGTCAATAAGAAGGTCCAATTGGTACAGTAAACCTGAAGTGAAGCATCGGAATCTAAAACTGGACTCACAGGAGAGGTTCAAATCATAGAAAGTGAGAGTGTCAGTCCTCTTGTACTTAAGTCGGCATTGTGTCTTTTGTATTAAATTTGGATGCAATTTCTGTGTTTCATCGTCAATAAGAAGGTGCAAGTGATACAGTAAACCTGAAGTGAAGTATCAGAATCTAAAACTGGACTCACAGGAGAGGTTCAAATCATAAAAAGTGATAGTGTCAGTCCTCTTGTACTTAAGTCGGCATTGTGCCCTTTGTATTAAATTCCGATGCAATTTCTGTGTTTCATCGTCAATAAGAAGGTTCAAGGTATACAGTAAAACTGAAGTGAAGCATCGGACTCTAAAACTGTACTCACAGGAGAGGTTCAAATCATAGAAAGAGAGAGTGTCAGTCCTCTTTTACATAAGTCTGCATTGTGCCTTTTGTATTAAATTCGGATGCAATTTCTGTGTTTCATCGTCAATAAGAAGGTCCAAAGGATACAGTAAACCTGAAGTGAAGCATCGGAATCTAAAACTGGACTCACAGGAGAGGTTCAAATCATAGTAAGTGACAGTGTCAGTCCTCTTGTACTTAAGTCGGCATTGTGACTTTTGTATTTAATTCCGATGCATTTTCTGTGTTTCATCGTCAATAAGAAGGTCCAATGGATACAGTTAACGTGAAGTGAAGCATCGGAATCTAAAACTGGACTCACAGGAGAGGTTCAAATCATGGAAAGAGTGAGTGACAGTCCTCTTTTAGTTAAGTGGGCATTGTGACTTTTTATTTAATTCGGATGCAATTACTGTGTTTCATCGTCAATAAGAAGGCCCAAGTGATACAGTAAACCTGAAGTGAAGCATCGGAATCTAAAACTGGTCTCACAGGAGAGGTTCAAATCATAGAAAGAGAGAGTGTCGGTCCTCTTGTACCTAAGTCGGCATTGTGCCTTTTGTATTAAATTCCGATGCAATTTCTGTGTTTCATCGTCAATAAGAAGGTCCAGGGGATACAGTAAACCTGAAGTGAATCATCGGTATCTTAAAATGGACTCACAGGAGAGGTTCAAATCATAGAAAGAGAGAGTGTCAGTCCTCTTTTACTTAAGTCGGCATTTTGCCTTTTGTATTAAATTCGGATGCAATTTCTGTATTTCATTGTCAATAAGAACGTCCAAAGGATAAAGTAAACCTGAAGTGAAGCATCGGAATCTAAAACTGGACTCACAGGAGAGGTTCAAATCATAGTAAGTGAGAGTGTCAGTCCTCTTGTACTTAAGTCGGCATTGTGCCTATTGTATTAAATTCCGATGCAATTTCTGTGTTTCATCGTCAATAAGACGGTGCAAGGTGTACAGTAAACCGTAAGTGAAACATCGGAATCTAAAACTGGACTCACAGGAGAAGTTCAAATCATAGAAAGAGAGAGTGACCGTCCTCTTTTACTTAAGTCGGCGTTGTCCCTTTTGTATTAAATTCGGATCCAATTTCTGTGTTTCATCGTCAATACGAAAGTCCAAGGGATTCAGTAAATCTGAAGTGAAGCATCGGAATCTAAAATTGGACTCACAGGAGATGTTCAAATCATAGAATGGGAGAGTGTCAGTCCTCTTGTACTTAAGTCGGCATTGTGCCTTTTGTATTAAATTCGGATGCAATTTCCGTTTTTCATCGTCAATAAGAAGGTCCAATTGGTACAGTAAACCTGAAGTGAAGCATCGGAATCTAAAACTGGACTCACAGGAGAGGTTCAAATCATAGAAAGTGAGAGTGTCAGTCCTCTTGTACTTAAGTCGGCATTGTGTCTTTTGTATTAAATTTGGATGCAATTTCTGTGTTTCATCGTCAATAAGAAGGTGCAAGTGATACAGTAAACCTGAAGTTAAGTATCGGAATCTAAAACTGGACTCACAGGAGAGGTTCAAATCATAGAAAGTTAGAGTGTCAGACCTCTTGTATTTAAGTCGTCATTGTGCCTTTTGAAAATAATTCCGATGCAATTTCTGTGTTTCTTCGTCAATAAGAATGTGCAAGGTATACAGTAAACGTGAAGTGAAGCATCGGAATCTAAAACTGGACTCACAGGGGAGGTTCAAATCACAGAAAGTGAGAATGTCAGTCCTCTTTTACTTAAGTCGGCATTGGGCCTTTTGTATTAAATTCGGATGCAATTTCTGTGTTTCATCGTCAATAAGAAAGTCCAAGGGATACAGTAAACCTGAAGTGAAGCATCTGAAACTGAAACTGGACACACAGGAGAGGTTAAAATCATAGAAAGATAGAGTGTTAGTCCTCTTGTACTTAAGTCGGCATTGTGCCTTTTGTATTAAATTCGGATGCAAACTCTGTGTTTCATCGTCAATAAGAAGGTCCAAGGGATACAGTAAACCTGAAGTGAAGCATCGGAATCTAAAACTGGACTCACAGGAGCGGCTCAAATGATAGAAAGTTTGAGTGTCAGTCCTCTTGCACTTAAGTCGGCAATGTGACTTTAAATTTAATTCCGATGCATTTTCTGTGTTTCAACGTCAATAAGAAGGTCTAAGGTATACAGTAAACCTGAAGTGAAGCATCGGAATCTAAAACCGGACTCACAGGAGAGGTTCAAATCTTAGAAAGTTAGAGTGTCCGCCCTCTTTTACTTATGTCGGCATTGTGCCTTTTGAATTTAATTCCGATGCAATTTCTGTGTTTCATCGTCAATAAGAAGGTGCAAGGTATACAGGAAACCTGAAGTGAAGCATCGGAATCCAAAACTGGACTCACAGGAGAGGTTCAATTCATAGAGAGATAGAGTGTTAGTCCACTTAAGTCGGCACTGGGCATTTTGAATTTAATTCCGATGCAATTTCTGTGTTTCATCGACAATAAGAAGGTCCAAGGGATACAGTAAACCCAAAGGTAAGCATCAGAATCTAAAACTGGAATCATAGGAGTGGTTCAAATCATAGAAAGGGAGAGTGTCATACGTCTTGTACTTAAGTCTGCATTGTGCCTTTTGTATTAAATTCGGATGCAATTTCTGTGTTTCATCGGCAATAAGAAGGTCGATGGGATACAGTAAACCTGAAGTGAAGCATCGGAATCTATAACTGGACTCACAGGAGAATTATAAATCATAGAAAGTTAGAGTGTCAGTCCTCTTGTACTTAATTCGGCATTGTGCCTTTTGTATTAAATTCCGATGCAATTTCTGTGTTTCATCGTCAATAACTAGTTGCAAGGTATACAGTAAGCCAGAAGTGAAGCATCGGAATCTAAAACTAGACTCACAGGAGAGGTTAATATCATAGAAAGAGAGAGTGACAGTCTTCTTTTACTTAAGTCGGCATTGCGCCTTTTGTATTAAATTCGGATACAAATTCTGTGTTTCACCATCAATAAGAGGGTCCAAGGGATACAGTAAACCTGAAGTAAAGTTTCGGAAACTAAAACTGGACTAACAGGAGAGGTTCAAATCATAGAAAGGGTGAGTGTCAGTCCTCTTGTACTTAAGTCGGCATTGTGCCTTTTGTATTAAATTCGGATGCAATTACTTTGTTTCATCATCAATAAGAAAGTCCAAGGGATACAGTAAACCTGAAGTGAAACATCGGAATCGAAAACGGGACTCACAGGAGAGGTTCAAATCATAGAAAGGGAGAGTGTCAGTCCTCTTGTACTTAAGTCGGCATTGTGCCTTTTATATAAAATTCGGATGCAATTTCTGTGTTTCATCGTCAATAAGAAGGTGCGAGGTACCTAGTAAACCAGAAGTAAAGCGTCGGAATCTAAAACTGGACTCACAGGAGAGGTTCAAATCATAGAAAGAGAGAGTGTCAGTCCTCTTTTACTTAAGTCGGCATTGTGCCCTTTGTATTAAATTCCGATGCAATTTCTGTGTTTCATCGTCAATAAGAAGGTTCAAGGTATACAGTAAAACTGAAGTGAAGCATCGGACTCTAAAACTGTACTCACAGGAGAGGTTCAAATCATAGAAAGAGAGAGTGTCAGTCCTCTTTTACATAAGTCTGCATTGTGCCTTTTGTATTAAATTCGGATGCAATTTCTGTGTTTCATCGTCAATAAGAAGGTCCAAAGGATACAGTAAACCTGAAGTGAAGCATCGGAATCTAAAACTGGACTCACAGGAGAGGTTCAAATCATAGTAAGTGACAGTGTCAGTCCTCTTGTACTTAAGTCGGCATTGTGACTTTTGTATTTAATTCCGATGCATTTTCTGTGTTTCATCGTCAATAAGAAGGTCCAATGGATACAGTTAACGTGAAGTGAAGCATCGGAATCTAAAACTGGACTCACAGGAGAAGTTCAAATCATGGAAAGAGTGAGTGACAGTCCTCTTTTAGTTAAGTGGGCATTGTGACTTTTTATTTAATTCGGATGCAATTACTGTGTTTCATCGTCAATAAGAAGGCCCAAGTGATACAGTAAACCTGAAGTGAAGCATCGGAATCTAAAACTGGTCTCACAGGAGAGGTTCAAATCATAGAAAGAGAGAGTGTCGGTCCTCTTGTACCTAAGTCGGCATTGTGCCTTTTGTATTAAATTCCGATGCAATTTCTGTGTTTCATCGTCAATAAGAAGGTCCAGGGGATACAGTAAACCTGAAGTGAATCATCGGTATCTTAAAATGGACTCACAGGAGAGGTTCAAATCATAGAAAGAGAGAGTGTCAGTCCTCTTTTACTTAAGTCGGCATTTTGCCTTTTGTATTAAATTCGGATGCAATTTCTGTATTTCATTGTCAATAAGAACGTCCAAAGGATAAAGTAAACCTGAAGTGAAGCATCGGAATCTAAAACTGGACTCACAGGAGAGGTTCAAATCATAGTAAGTGAGAGTGTCAGTCCTCTTGTACTTAGGTCGGCATTGTGCCTATTGTATTAAATTCCGATGCAATTTCTGTGTTTCATCGTCAATAAGACGGTGCAAGGTGTACAGTAAACCGTAAGTGAAACATCGGAATCTAAAACTGGACTCACAGGAGAAGTTCAAATCATAGAAAGAGAGAGTGACCGTCCTCTTTTACTTAAGTCGGCGTTGTCCCTTTTGTATTAAATTCGGATCCAATTTCTGTGTTTCATCGTCAATACGAAAGTCCAAGGGATGCAGTAAATCTGAAGTGAAGCATCGGAATCTAAAATTGGACTCACAGGAGATGTTCAAATCATAGAATGGGAGAGTGTCAGTCCTCTTGTACTTAAGTCGGCATTGTGCCTTTTGTATTAAATTCGGATGCAATTTCCGTTTTTCATCGTCAATAAGAAGGTCCAATTGGTACAGTAAACCTGAAGTGAAGCATCGGAATCTAAAACTGGACTCACAGGAGAGGTTCAAATCATAGAAAGTGAGAGTGTCAGTCCTCTTGTACTTAAGTCGGCATTGTGTCTTTTGTATTAAATTTGGATGCAATTTCTGTGTTTCATCGTCAATAAGAAGGTGCAAGTGATACAGTAAACCTGAAGTGAAGTATCAGAATCTAAAACTGGCCTCACAGGAGAGGTTCAAATCATAGAAAGTTAGAGTGTCAGACCTCTTGTATTTAAGTCGGCATTGTGCCTTTTGAAAATAATTCCGATGCAATTTCTGTGTTTCTTCGTCAATAAGAATGTGCAAGGTATACAGTAAACGTGAAGTGAAGCATCGGAATCTAAAACTGGACTCACAGGGGAGGTTCAAATCACAGAAAGTGAGAATGTCAGTCCTCTTTTACTTAAGTCGGCATTGGGCCTTTTGTATTAAATTCGGATGCAATTTCTGTGTTTCATCGTCAATAAGAAAGTCCAAGGGATACAGTAAACCTGAAGTGAAGCATCTGAAACTGAAACTGGACACACAGGAGAGGTTAAAATCATAGAAAGATAGAGTGTTAGTCCTCTTGTACTTAAGTCGGCATTGTGCCTTTTGTATTAAATTCGGATGCAAACTCTGTGTTTCATCGTCAATAAGAAGGTCCAAGGGATACAGTAAACCTGAAGTGAAGCATCGGAATCTAAAACTGGACTCACAGGAGAGGTTCAAATCATAGAAAGTTTGAGTGTCAGTCCTCTTGCACTTAAGTCGGCAATGTGACTTTAAATTTAATTCCGATGCATTTTCTGTGTTTCAACGTCAATAAGAAGGTCTAAGGTATACAGTAAACCTGAAGTGAAGCATCGGAATCTAAAACCGGACTCACAGGGGAGGTTCAAATCACAGAAAGTGAGAATGTCAGTCCTCTTTTACTTAAGTCGGCATTGGGCCTTTTGTATTAAATTCGGATGCAATTTCTGTGTTTCATCGTCAATAAGAAAGTCCAAGGGATACAGTAAACCTGAAGTGAAGCATCTGAAACTGAAACTGGACACACAGGAGAGGTTAAAATCATAGAAAGATAGAGTGTTAGTCCTCTTGTACTTAAGTCGGCATTGTGCCTTTTGTATTAAATTCGGATGCAAACTCTGTGTTTCATCGTCAATAAGAAGGTCCAAGGGATACAGTAAACCTGAAGTGAAGCATCGGAATCTAAAACTGGACTCACAGGAGAGGTTCAAATCATAGAAAGTTTGAGTGTCAGTCCTCTTGCACTTAAGTCGGCAATGTGACTTTAAATTTAATTCCGATGCATTTTCTGTGTTTCAACGTCAATAAGAAGGTCTAAGGTATACAGTAAACCTGAAGTGAAGCATCGGAATCTAAAACCGGACTCACAGGAGAGGTTCAAATCTTAGAAAGTTAGAGTGTCCGCCCTCTTTTACTTATGTCGGCATTGTGCCTTTTGAATTTAATTCCGATGCAATTTCTGTGTTTCATCGTCAATAAGAAGGTGCAAGGTATACAGGAAACCTGAAGTGAAGCATCGGAATCCAAAACTGGACTCACAGGACAGGTTCAATTCATAGAGAGATAGAGTGTTAGTCCACTTAAGTCGGCACTGTGCATTTTGAATTTAATTTCGATGCAATTTCTGTGTTTCATCGACAATAAGAAGGTCCAAGGGATACAGTAAACCCAAAGGTAAGCATCAGAATCTAAAACTGGAATCATAGGAGTGGTTCAAATCATAGAAAGGGAGAGTGTCATACGTCTTGTACTTAAGTCTGCATTGTGCCTTTTGTATTAAATTCGGATGCAATTTCTGTGTTTCATCGGCAATAAGAAGGTCGATGGGATACAGTAAACCTGAAGTGAAGCATCGGAATCTATAACTGGACTCACAGGAGAATTTCAAATCATAGTAAGTTAGAGTGTCAGTCCTCTTGTACTTAATTCGGCATTGTGCCTTTTGTATTAAATTCGGATGCAAACTCTGTGTTTCATCGTCAATGATAAGGTCCAAGGGATACAGAAAACCTGAAGTGAAGCATCGGAATCTAAAACTGCACTCACAGGGGAGGTTCAAATCATGGAAAGTGAGAGTGTCAGTCCTCTTTTACTTAAGTCGGCATTGTGCCTTTTGTATTAAATTCCGATGCAATTTCTGTGTTTCATCGTCAATAAGAAGGTGCAAGGTATACAGTAAACCAGAAGTGAAGCATCGGAATCTAAAACTAGACTCACAGGAGAGGTTAATATCATAGAAAGAGAGAGTGACAGTCCTCTTTTACTTAAGTCGGCATTGTGCCTTTTGTATTAAATTCGGATACAAATTCTGTGTTTCATCGTCAATAAGAGGGTCCAAGGGATACAGTAAACCTGAAGTGAAGTTTCGGAAACTAAAACTGGACTCACAGGAGCGGTTCAAATCATAGAAAGGGGGAGTGTCAGTCCTCTTGTACTTAAGTCGGCATTGTGCCTTTTGTATTAAATTCGGATGCAATTTCTGTGTTTCATCATCAATAAGAAGGTTCAAGGTAGACAGTAAAACAAAAGTGAAGCATCGGAATCTAAAACTGTACTCACAGGAGAGGTTCAAATCATAGAAAGGGAGAGTGTCAGTCCTCTTTTACTTAAGTCTGCATTGTGCCTTTTGTATTAAATTCGGATGCAATTTCTGTGTTTCATCGTCAATAAGAAGGTCCAAAGGATACAGTAAACCTGAAGTGAAGCATCGGAATCTAAAACTGGACTCACAGGAGACGTTCAAATCATAGTAAGTGACGGTGTCAGTCCTCATGTACTTAAGTCGGCATTGTGCCTTTTGTATTTAATTCCGATGCATTTTCTGTGTTCCATCGTCAATAAGAAGGTCCAATGGATACAGTTAACGTGAAGTGAAGCATCGGAATCTAAAACTGGACTCACAGAAGAGGTTCAAATCTTGGAAAGAGTGAGTGACAGTCCTCTTTTAGTTAAGTGGGCATTGTGACTTGTTATTTAATTCGGATGCAATTACTGTGTTTCATCGTCAATAAGAAGGTCCAAGTGATACAGTAAACCTGAAGTGAAGCATCGGAATCTAAAACTGGTCTCACAGGAGAGGTTCAAATCATAGAAAGAGAGAGTGTCGGTCCTCTTGTACTTAAGTCGGCATTGTGCCTTTTGTATTAAATTCCGATGCAATTTCTGTGTTTCATCGTCAATGAGAAGGTCCAAGGGATACAGTAAACCTGAAGTGAAGCATCGGTATCTTAAACTGGACTCACAGGAGAGGTTCAAATCATAGAAAGAGAGAGTGTCAGTCCTCTTTTACTTAAGTCGGCATTTTGCCTTTTGTATTAAATTCGGATGCAATTTCTGTATTTCATTGTCAATAAAAGGTCCAAAGGATAAAGTAAACCTGAAGAGAAGCATCGGAATCTAAAACTGGACTCACAGGAGCGGTTCAAATCATAGTAAGTGAGAGTGTCAGTCCTCTTGCACTTAAGTCGGCATTGTGCCTATTGTATTAAATTCCGATGCAATTTCTGTGTTTCATCGTCAATAAGACAGTGCAAGGTGTACAGTAAACCGTAAGTGAAACATCGGAATCTAAAACTGGACTCACAGGAGAAGTTCAAATCATAGAAAGAGAGAGTGACAGTCCTCTTTTACTTAAGTCGGCGTTGTCCCTTTTGTATTAAATTCAGATGCAATTTCTGAGTTTCATCGTCAATACGAAAGTCCAAGGGATACAGTAAATCTGAAGTGAAGCATCGGAATCTAATATTGGACTCACAGGAGATGATCAAATCATAGAAAGGGAGAGTGTCAGTCCTCTTGTACTTAAGTCGGCATTGTGCCTTTTGTATTAAATTCGGATGCAGTTTCCGTTTTTCATCGTCAATAAGAAGGTCCAATTGGTACAGTAAACCTGAATTGAAGCATCGGAATCTAAAACTGGACTCACAGGAGAGGTTCAAATCATAGAAAGTGAGAGTGTCAGTCCTCTTGTACTTAAGTCGGCATTGTGTCTTTTGTATTAAATTTGGATGCAATTTCTGTGTTTCATCGTCAATAAGAAGGTGCTAGTGATACAGGAAACCTGAAGTGAAGTATCGGAATCTAAAACTGGACTCACAGGAGAGGTTCAAATCATAGAAAGTGAGAGTGTCAGTCCTCTTGTACTTAAGTCTGCATTGTGCCTTTTGTATTAAATTCGGATGCAATTTCTGTGTTTCATCGGCAATAAGAAGGTCGATGGGATACAGTAAACCTGAAGTGAAGCATCGCAATCCATAACTGGACTCACAGGAGAATTTAAAATCATAGAAAATTAGAGTGTCAGTCCTCTTGTATTTAATTCGGCATTGTGCCTTTTGTATTAAATTCGGATGCAAACTCTGTGTTTCATCGTCAATGAGAAGGTCCAAGGGATACAGAAAACCTGAAGTGAAGCATCGGAATCTAAAACTGTACTCACAAGGGAGGTTCAAATCATGGAAAGTGAGAGTGTCAGTCCTCTTTTACTTAAGTCGGCATTGTGCCTTTTGTATTAAATTCCGATGCAATTTCTGTGTTTCATCGTCAATAAGAAGATGCAAGGTATACAGTAAACCAGAAGTGAAGCATCGGAATCTAAAACTAGACTCACATGAGAGGTTAATATCAGAGAAAGAGAGAGTGACAGTCCTCTTTTACTTAAGTAGGCATTGTGCCTTTTGTATTAAATTCGGATACAAATTCTGTGTTTCATCGTCAATAAGAGGGTCCAAGCAATACAGTAAACCTGAAGTGAAGTTTCGGAAACTAAAACTGGACTCACAGGAGAGGTTAAATCATAGAAAGGGGGAGTGTCAGTCCTCTTGTACTTAAGTCGGCATTGTGCCTTTTATATTAAATTCGGATGCAATTTCTGTGTTTCATCGTCAATAAGATGGTGCGAGGTATCTAGTAAACCTGAAGTAAAGCGTCGTAATCTAAAACTGGACTCACAGGAGAGGTTCAAATCATAGAAAGAGAGAGTGTCAGTCCTCTTTTACTTAAGTCGGCATTGTGCCTTTTGTATTAAATTCGGATACAATTTCTGAATTTCATCGTCATTAAGAAGGTCCAAGGGATACAGTAAACCTGAGGTGAAGCATCAGAATCTAAAATAGGACTCACAGGAGAGGTTCAAATCATAAAAAGTGATAGTGTCAGTCCTCTTGTACTTAAGTCGGCATTGTGCCCTTTGTATTAAATTCCGATGCAATTTCTGTGTTTCATCGTCAATAAGAAGGTTCAAGGTATACAGTAAAACTGAAGTGAAGCATCGGAATCTAAAACTGTACTCACAGGAGAGGTTCAAATCATAGAAAGAGAGAGTGTCAGTCCTCTTTTACTTAAGTCTGCATTGTGCCTTTTGTATTAAATTCGGATGCAATTTCTGTGTTTCATCGTCAATAAGAAGGTCCAAAGGATACAGTAAACCTGAAGTGAAGCATCGGAATCTAAAACTGGACTCACAGGAGAGGTTCAAATCATAGTAAGTGACAGTGTCAGTCCTCTTGTACTTAAGTCGGCATTGTGCTTTTTGTATTTAATTCCGATGCATTTTCTGTGTTTCATCGTCAATAAGAAGGTCCAATGGATACAGTTAACGTGAAGTGAAGCATCGGAATCTAAAACTGGTCTCACAGGAGAGGTTCAAATCATGGAAAGAGTGAGTGTCAGTCCTCTTTTAGTTATGTGGGCATTGTGACTTTTTATCTAATTCGGATGCAATTACTGTGTTTCATCGACAATAAGAAGGTCCAAGTGATACAGTAAACCTGAAGTGAAGCATCGGAATCTAAAACTGGTCTCACAGGAGAGGTTCAAATCATAGAAAGAGAGAGTGTCGGTCCTCTTGTACTTAAGTCGGCATTGTGCCTTTTGTATTAAATTCCGATGCAATTTCTGTGTTTCATCGTCAATAAGAAGGTCCAGGGGATATAGTAAACCTGAAGTGAAGCATCGGTATCTTAAACTGGACTCACAGGAGAGGTTCAAATCATAGAAAGAGAGAGTGTCAGTCCTCTTTTACTTAAGTCGGCATTTTGCCTTTTGTATTTAATTCGGATGCAATTTCTGTATTTCATTGTCAATAAGAAGGTCCAAAGGATAAAGTAAACCTGAAGTGAAGCATCGGAATCTAAAACTGGACTCACAGGAGAGGTTCAAATCATAGTAAGTGAGAGTGTCAGTCCTCTTGCACTTAAGTCGGCATTGTGCCTATTGTATTAAATTCCGATGCAATTTCTGTGTTTCATCGTCAATAAGACAGTGCAAGGTGTACAGTAAACCGTAAGTGAAACATCGGAATCTAAAACTGGACTCACAGGAGAAGTTCAAATCATAGAAAGAGAGAGTGACAGTCCTCTTTTACTTAAGTCGGCGTTGTCCCTTTTGTATTAAATTCGGATGCAATTTCTGAGTTTCATCGTCAATACGAAAGTCCAAGGGATACAGTAAATCTGAAGTGAAGCATCGGAATCTAAAATTGGACTCACAGGAGATGATCAAATCATAGAAAGGGAGAGTGTCAGTCCTCTTGTACTTAAGTCGGCATTGTGCCTTTTGTATTAAATTCGGATGCAGTTTCCGTTTTTCATCGTCAATAAGAAGGTCCAATTGGTACAGTAAACCTGAAGTGAAGCATCGGAATCTAAAACTGGACTCACAGAAGAGGTTCAAATCATAGAAAGTGAGAGTGTCAGTCCTCATGTACTTAAGTCGGCATTGTGTCTTTTGTATTAAATTTGGATGCAATTTCTGTGTTTCATCGTCAATAAGAAGGTGCAAGTGATACAGTAAACCTGAAGTGAAGTATCGGAATCTAAAACTGGACTCACAGGAGAGGTTCAAATCATAGAAAGTGAGAGTGTCAGTCCTCTTGTACTTAAGTCTGCATTGTGCCTTTTGTATTAAATTCGGATGCAATTGATGTGTTTCATCGGCAATAAGAAGGTCGATGGGTTACAGTAAACCTGAAGTGAAGCATCGCAATCTATAACTGGACTCACAGGAGAATTTCAAATCAAAGAAAGTTAGAGTGTCACTCCTCTTGTATTTAAATCGGCATTGTGCCTTTTGTATTAAATTCGGATGCAAACTCTGTGTTTCATCGTCAATGAATAGGTCCAAGGGATACAGAAAACCTGAAGTGAAGCATCGGAATCTAAAACTGCACTCACAGGGGAGGTTCAAATCATGGAAAGTGAGAGTGTCAGTCCTCTTTTACTTAAGTCGGCATTGTGCCTTTTGTATTAAATTCCGATGCAATTTCTGTGTTTCATCGTCAATAAGAAGGTGCAAGGTATACAGTAAACCAGAAGTTAAGCATCGGAATCTAAAACTAGACTCACAGGAGAGGTTAATATCATAGAAAGAGAGAGTGACAGTCCTCTTTTACTTAAGTAGGCATTGTGCCTTTTGTATTAAATTCGGATACAAATTCTGTGTTTCATCGTCAATAAGAGGATCCAAGGGATACAGTAAACCTGAAGTGAAGTTTCGGAAACTAAAACTGGACTCACAGGAGAGGTTAAATCATAGAAAGGGTGAGTGTCAGTCCTCTTGTACTTAAGTCGGCATTGTGCCATTTGTATTAAATTCGGATGCAATTTCTGTGTTTCATCATCAATAAGAAAGTCCAAGGGATACAGTAAACCTGAAGTGAAACATCGGAATCTAAAACTGGACTCACAGGAGAGGTTCAAATCATAGAAAGGGGGAGTGTCAGTCCTCTTGTACTTAAGTCGGCATTGTGCCTTTTATATTAAATTCGGATGCAATTTCTGTGTTTCATCGTCAATAAGATGGTGCGAGGTATCTAGTAAACCTGAAGTAAAGCGTCGGAATCTAAAACTGGACTCACAGGAGAGGTTCAAATCATAGAAAGAGAGAGTGTCAGTCCTCTCTTACTTAAGTCGGCATTGTGCCTTTTGTATTAAATTCGGATACAATTTCTGTATTTCATCGTCATTAAGAAGGTCCAAGGGATACAGTAAACCTGAGGTGAAGCATCGGAATCTAAAATTGGACTCACAGGAGAGGTTCAAATCATAAAAAGTGATAGTGTCAGTCCTCTTTTACTTAAGTCGGCATTGTGCCCTTTGTATTAAATTCCGATGCAATTTCTGTGTTTCATCGTCAATAAGAAGGTTCAAGGTATACAGTAAAACTGAAGTGAAGCATCGGAATCTAAAACTGTACTCACAGGAGAGGGTGAAATCATAGAAAGAGAGAGTGTCAGTCCTCTTTTACTTAAGTCTGCATTGTGCCTTTTGTATTAAATTCGGATGCAATTTCTGTGTTTCATCGTCAATAAGAAGGTCCAAAGGATACAGTAAACCTGAAGTGAAGCATCGGAATCTAAAACTGGACTCACAGGAGAGGTTCAAATCATAGTAAGTGACAGTGTCAGTCCTCTTGTACTTAAGTTGGCATTGTGCTTTTTGTATTTAATTCCGATGCATTTTCTGTGTTTCATCGTCAATAAGAAGGTCCAATGGATACAGTTAACGTGAAGTGAAGCATCGGAATCTAAAACTGGACTCACAGGAGAGGTTCAAATCATGGAAAGAGTGAGTGACAGTCCTCTTTTAGTTAAGTGGGCATTGTGACTTTTTATTTAATTCGGATGCAATTACTGTGTTTCATCGACAATAAGAAGGTCCAAGTGATACAGTAAACCTGAAGTGAAGCATCGGAATCTAAAACTGGTCTCACAGGAGAGGTTCAACTCATAGAAAGAGAGAGTGTCGGTCCTCTTGTACTTAAGTCGGCATTGTGCCTTTTGTATTAAATTCCTATGCTATTTCTGTGTTTCATCGTCAATAAGAAGGTCCAGGGGATATAGTAAACCTGAAGTGAAGCATCGGTATCTTAAACTGTACTCACAGGAGAGGTTCAAATCATAGAAAGAGAGAGTGTCAGTCCTCTTTTACTTAAGTCGGCATTTTGCCTTTTGTATTAAATTCGGATGCAATTTCTGTATTTCATTGTCAATAAGAAGGTCCAAAGGATAAAGTAAACCTGAAGTGAAGCATCGGAATCTAAAACTGGACTCACAGGAGAGGTTCAAATCATAGTAAGTGAGAGTGTCAGTCCTCTTGCACTTAAGTCGGCATTGTGCCTATTTTATTAAATTCCGATGCAATTTCTGTGTTTCATCGTCAATAAGACGGTGCAAGGTGTACAGTAAACCGTAAGTGAAACATCGGAATCTAAAACAGGACTCACAGGAGAAGATCAAATCATAGAAAGAGAGAGTGACAGTCCTCTTTTACTTAAGTCGGCGTTGTCCCTTTTGTATTAAATTCGGATGCAATTTCTGAGTTTCATCGTCAATACGAAAGTCCAAGGGATACAGTAAATCTGAAGTGAAGCATCGGAATCTAAAATTGGACTCACAGGAGATGTTAAAATCATAGAAAGGGAGAGTGTCAGTCCTCTTGTACTTAAGTCGGCATTGTGCCTTTTGTATTAAATTCGGATGCAGTTTCCGTTTTTCATCGTCATTAAGAAGGTCCAATTGGTACAGTAAACCTGAAGTGAAGCATCGGAATCTAAAACTGGACTCACAGGAGAGGTTCAAATCATAGAAAGTTAGAGTGTCAGACCTCTTGTATTTAAGTCGGCATTGTGCCTTTTGAATTTAATTCCGATGCAATTTCTGTGTTTCTTCGTCAATAAGAATGTGCAAGGTATACAGTAAACGTGAAGTGCAGCATCGGAATCTAAAACTGGACTCACAGGAGAGGTTCAAATCACAGAAAGTGAGAATGTCAGTCCTCTTTTACTTAAGTCGGCATTGGGCCTTTTGTATTAAATTCGGATGCAATTTCTGTGTTTCATCGTCAATAAGAAAGTCCAAGGGATACAGTAAACCAGAAGTGAAGCATCTGAAACTGAAACTGGACTCACAGGAGAGGTTAAAATCATAGAAAGATAGAGTGTTAGTCCTCTTGTACTTAAGTTGGCATTGTGCCTTTTGTATTAAATTCGGATGCAAACTCTACGTTTCATCGTCAATATGAAGGTCCAAGGGATACAGTAAACCTGAAGTGAAGCATCGGAATCTAAAACAGGACTCACAGGAGGGGTTTAAATCATAGATAATTAGAGTGTCAGTCCTCTTATACTCAAGTCAGCATTGTGCCCTTTGAATTTAATTCCGATGCAATTACTGTGTTTCATCGTCAATAAGAAGGTGCAAAGTATCCAGTAAACATGAAGTGAAGCATCGGAATCTAAAACTGGACTCACAGGAAAGGTTCAAATCATAGAAAGTGAGAGTGACAGTCCTCTTTTACTTAAGTCTGCATTGTGCCTCTTGTATTAAATTCGGATGCAATTTCTGTGTTTCATCGTCAATAAGAAGGTCCAAGGGATACAGAAAACCTGAAAAGAAGCATCGGAATCTAAAACTGGTCTCACAGGAGAGGTTCAAATCACAGAGAGTTAGAGTGTCAGTCCTCTTGTACTTAAGTCGGCATTGTGCCTTTTGAATTTAATTCCGATGCAATTTCTGTGTTTCATCGTCAATAAGAAGATGCAAGGTATACAGTAAACCTGAAGTGAAGCATCGGAATCTAAAACTGGACTAACAGGAGAGGTTCAAATCAAAGTAGGAGAGAGTGTCAGTCCTCTTTTACTTAAGTCTGCATTGTGCCTTTTGTATTAAATTCGGATTCAATTTCTGTATTTCATCGTCATTAAGAAGGTCCAAGGGATACAGTAAACCTGAGGTGAAGCATCGGAATCTAAAATTGGACTCACAGGAGAGGTTCAAATCATAAAAAGTGATAGTGTCAGTCCTCTTGTACTTAAGTCGGCATTGTGATCTTTGTATTAAATTCCGATGCAATTTCTGTGTTTCATCGTCAATAAGTAGGTTCAAGGTATACAGTAAAACTGAAGTGAAGCATCGGAATCTAAAACTGTACTCACAGGAGAGGTTCAAATCATAGAAAGAGAGAGTGTCAGTCCTCTTTTACTTAAGTCTGCATTGTGCCTTTTGTATTAAATTCTAATGCAATTTCTGTGTTTCATCGTCAATAAGAAGGTCCAAAGGATACAGTAAACCTGAAGTGAAGCATCGGAATCTAAAACTGGACTCACAGGAGAGGTTCAAATCATAGAAAGTTAGAGTGTCAGACCGCTTGTATTTAAGTCGACATTGTGCCTTTTGAATTTAATTCCGATGCAATTTCTGTGTTTCATCGTCAATAAGAAGATGCAAGGTATACAGTAAACCTGAAGTGAAGCATCGGAATCTAAAACTGGACTAACAGGAGAGGTTCAAATCATAGAAGGAGAGAGTGTCAGTCCTCTTTTACTTAAGTCTGCATTGTGCCTTTTGTATTAAATTCGGATGCAATATCTGTGTTTCATCATCAATAAGAAGGTCCAAGGGATAGAGTAAACCTGAAGTGAAGCATCGGAATCTAAAACTGGACTTACAGGAGAAGTTCAAATCATAGAAAGTTAGAGTGACAGACCTCTTGTATTTAAGTCGGCATTGTGCCTTTTGAATTTAATTCCGATGCAATTTCTGTGTTTCTTCGTCAATAAGAATGAGCAAGGTATATAGTAAACGTGAAGTGAAGCATCGAATCTAAAACTGGACTCACAGGAGAGGTTCAAATCACAGAAAGTGAGAATGTCAGTCCTCTTTTACTTAAGTCGGCATTGGGCCTTTTGTATTAAATTCGGATGCAATTTCTGTGTTTCATCGTCAATAAGAAAGTCCAAGGGATACAGTAAACCTGAAGTGAAGCATCTGAAACTGAAACTGGACTCACAGGAGAGGTTAAATTCATAGAAAGATAGAGTGTTAGTCCTCTTGTACTTAAGTCGGCATTGTACCTTTTGTATTAAATTCGGATGCAAACTCTGTGTTTCATCGTCAATAAGAAGGTCCAAGGGATACAGAGAACCAGAAATGAAGCATCGGAATCTAAAACTGGACTCACAGGAGAGATTCAAATCACAGAGAGTTAGAGTGTCAGTCCTCTTGTACTTAAGTCGGCATTGTGCCTTTTGAATTTAATTCCGATGCAATTCCTGTGTTTCATCGTCAATAAGAAGATGCAAGGTATACAGAAAACCTGAAGTGAAGCATCGGAATCTAAAACTGGACTAACAGGAGAGGTTCAAATCATAGAAGGAGAGAGTGTCATTCCTCTTTTACTTAAGTCTGCATTGTGCCTTTTGTATAAAATTCGGATGCAATATCTATGTTTCATCATCAACAAGAAGGTACAAGGGATACAGTCAACCTGAAATGAAGCATCGGAATCTAAAACTGGACTAACAGCAGAGGTTTAATTCATAGGTCGTTTGTGTCTCAGTCCTCTTGTACTTAAGTCGGCATTGTGTCTTTTGAAACTAATTCCGATGCAATTTTTGTGTTTCATCGTCAATAAGAAGGTGCAAGGTATACAGTAAACCTGAAGTGAACCATCAGAATCTAAAACTGGACTCACAGGAGAGGTTGAAATAATAGAAAGTTAGAATGTCAGTCCTCTTGCACTTAAGTCGGCATTGTGCCTTTTGTATTAAATTCAATTGCAATTTCTGTTTTTCATCGTCAATTAGAAGTTCCAAGGGATACAGTAAACCTGAAGTGAAGCCTCGGAATCTAAAACTGGCCTCACAGGAGAGGTTCAAATCATAGATAGTTAGAGTGTCAATCCTCTTGTACTTAAGTCGGCATTGTGCCTTTTGAATTTAATTCCGATGCAATATCTGTGTTTCCGCGTCAATACGAAGGTGCAAGGTATACAGTAAACCTGAATTAACGCATCGGAATCTAAAACTGGACTCACAGGAGAGGTTCAAATCATAGAAAGTGAGAGTGTCAGTCCTCTTTTACTTATGTCGGCATTGTGCCTGTTGTATTAAGTTCGGATGCAATTTCTGTGTTTCATCGTCAATAAGAAGGTGCAAGACATACAGTAAACCTGAAGTGAAGCATCGGAATCTAAAACTGGACTCACAGGAGAGGTTCAAATCATAGAGAGTTAGAGTGTCAGTCCTCTTGTACTTAAGTCGGCACTGTGCCTTTTGAATTTAATTCCGATGCAATTTCTGTGTTTCATCGTCAATAAGAAGATGCAAGGTATACAGTAAACCTGAAGTGAAGCATCGGAATCTAAAACTGGACTCACAGGTGGGGTTCAAATCATAGAAAGTGAGTCAGTCCTCTATTACTTAAGTCGGAATTGTGCCTTATGTATTAAATTCGTATGCAATTTCTGTGTTTCATCGTCAATAAGAAGGTCCAAGGGATACAGTAAACCTGAATTGAAGCATTGGAATCTAAAACTGGACTCACAGGAGAGGTTCAAAGCATAGAAAGTGAGAGTGTCAGTCCTCCTGTACTTAAGTCGGCCTTGTGCCTTTTGTATTAAATTTGGATGCAATTTCTGTCTTTCATCGTCAATATGAAGGTCCTAGGGATAGAGTAAACCTGAAGTGAAGCATCGGAATCTAAAACTGGACTCACAGGAGAGGTTCAAATCAATGAAAGTGAGAGTGTCAGTCCTCTTGTACTTAAGCCGGCATTGTGCCTTTTTTATTAAATTCCGATACAATTTCTGTGTTTCAATGTCAATAAGAAGGTCTAAGGTATACAGTAAACCTGATGTGAAGCATCGGAATCTAAAACCGGACTCACAGGAGAGGATCAAATCTTAGATAGTTAGAGTGTCCGCCTTCTTGTACTTATGTCGGCATTGTGCCTTTTGAATTTAATTCCGATGCAATTTCTTTGTTTCATCGTCAGTAAGAAGGTGCAAGGTATACAGGAAACCTGAAGTGAAGCATCGGAATCTAAAACTGGACTCACAGGAGAGGTTCAAATCATAGAGAGATAGAGTGTTAGTCCTCTTAAGACGGCACTGTGCATTTTGAATTTAATTCCGATGCAATTTCTGTGTTTCATCGTCAATAAGAAGGTCCAAGGGATACAGTAAACCCAAAGTGAAGCATCAGAATCTAAAACTGGAATCATAGGAGTGGTTCAAATCATAGAAAGGGAGAGTGTCATACCTCTTGTACTTAAGTCGGCATTGTGGCTTTTGTATTAAATTCGGATGCAATTTCTGTGTTTCATCGTCAATAAGAAGGTGCAAGGTATACAGTAAACCTGAAGTGAAGCATCGGAACTAAAACTAGACTCACAGGAGAGGTTAATATCATAGAAATAGAGAGTGACAGTCCTCTTTTACATAAGTCGGCATTGTGCCTTTTGTATTAAATTCGGATGCAATTTCTGTGTTTCATCGGCAAGAAGAAGGTCGATGGGATACAGTAAACCTGAAGTGAAGCATCGGAATCTCTAACTGGACTCACAGGAGAATTTCAAATCATAGAAAGTTGGAGTGTTAGTCCTCTTTTACTTAATTCGGCATTGTGCCTTTTGTATTAAATTCGGATGCAAACTCTGTGTTTCATCGTCAATGAGAAGGTCCAAGGGATACAGAAAACCTGAAGTGAAGCATCGGGATCTAAAACTGCACTCAAAGGGGAGGTTCAAATCATGGAAAGTGAGAGTGTCAGTCCTCTTTTACTTAAGGCGGCATTGTGCCTTTTGTATTAAATTTCGATGTAAATTCTGTGTTTCATCGTCAATAAGAAGGTGCAAGGTATACAGTAAACCAGAAGTGAAGCATCGGAATCTAAAACTAGACCCACAGGGGAGGTTAATATCATAGAAAGAGAGAGTGACAGTCCTCTTCTACTTAAGTTGGCATTGTGCCTTTTGTATTAAATTCGGATACAAATTCTGTGTTTCATCGTCAATAAGAGGGTCCAAGGGATACAGTATACCTGAAGTGAAGTTTCGGAAACTAAAACTGGACTCACAGGAGAGGTTCAAATCATAGAAAGGGGGAGTGTCAGTCCTCTTGTACTTCAGTCGGCATTGTGCCTTTTGTATTAAATTCGGATGCAATTTCTGTGTTTCATCGTCAATAAGAAAGTCCAAGGGATACAGTAAACCTGAAGTGAAACATCGGAATCTAAATCTGGACTCACAGGAGAGGTTCAAATCATAGAAAGGGGGAGTGTCAGTCCGCTTGTATTTAAGTCGGCATTGTGCCTTTTATATTAAATTCGGATGCAATTTCTGTGTTTCATCGTCAATAAGAAGGTGCGAGGTATCTAGTAAACCTGAAGTAAAGCGTCGGAATCTAAAACTGGACTCACAGGAGAGGTGCAAATCATAGAAAGAGAGAGTGTCAGTCCTCTTTTACTTAAGTCGGCATTGTGCATTTTGTATTAAATTCGGATACAATTTCTGTATTTCATCGTCATTAAGAAGGTCCAAGGGATACAGTAAACCTAAGGTGAAGCATGGGAATCTAAAATTAGACTCACAGGAGAGGTTCAAATCATAAAAAGTGATAGTGCCTGTCCTCTTGTACTTAAGTCGGCATTGTGCCCTTTGTATTAAATTCCGGTGCAATTTCTGTGTTTCATCGTCAATAAGAAGGTGCAAGGTATACAGTAAAACTGAAGTGAAGCATCGGAATCTAAAACTGTACTCACAGGAGAGGTTCAAATCATAGAAAGAGAGAGTGTCAGTCCTCTTTTACTTAAGTCTGCATTGTGCCTTTTGTATTAAATTCGGATGCAATTTCTATGTTTCATCGTCAATAAGAAGGTCCTAAGGATACAGTAAACCTGAAGTGAAGCATCGGAATCTAAAACTGGACTCAAAGGAGAGGTTCAAATCATAGTAAGTGGCAGTGTTAGTCCTCTTGTACTTAAGTCGACATTGTGCCTTTTGTATTTAATTCCGATGCATTTTCTGTGTTTCATCGTCAATAAGAAGGTCCAATGTATACAGTTAACGTGAAGTGAAGCATCGGAATCTAAAACTGGACTCACAGGAGAGGTTCAAATCATGGAAAGAGTGAGTGACAGTCCTCTTGTACTTAACTCGGCATTGTGTCTTTTGTATTGAATTTGGATGCAATTTCTGTGTTTCATCGTCAATAAGAAGGTGCAAGTGATACAGTAAACCTGAAGTGAAGTATCGGAATCTAAAACTGTACTCACAGGAGAGGTTCCAATCATAGAAAGTTAGAGTGTCAGACCTCTTGTATTTAAGTCGGCATTGTGCCTTTTGAATTTAATTCCGATGCAATTTCTGTGTTTCTTCGTCAATAAGAATGTGCAAGGTATACAGTAAACCTGAAGTGAAGCATTGGAATCTAAAACTGGACTCACAGGAGAGGTTCAAAGCATAGAAAGTGAGAGTGTCAGTCCTCCTGTACTTAAGTCGGCCTTGTGCCTTTTGTATTAAATTTGGATGCAATTTCTGTCTTTCATCGTCAATAAGAAGGTCCTAGGGATAGAGTAAACCTGAAGTGAAGCATCGGAATCTAAAACTGGACTCACAGGAGAGGTTCAAATCAATGAAAGTGAGAGTGTCAGTCCTCTTGTACTTAAGCCGGCATTGTGCCTTTTTTATTAAATTCCGATACAATTTCTGTGTTTCAATGTCAATAAGAAGGTCTAAGGTATACAGTAAACCTGATGTGAAGCATCGGAATCTAAAACCGGACTCACAGGAGAGGATCAAATCTTAGATAGTTAGAGTGTCCGCCCTCTTGTACTTATGTCGGCATTGTGCCTTTTGAATTTAATTCCGATGCAATTTCTGTGTTTCTTCGTCAATAAGAATGTGCAAGGTATACAGTAAACGTGAAGTGAAGCATCGAATCTAAAACTGGACTCACAGGAGAGGTTCAAATCACAGAAAGTGAGAATGTCAGTCCTCTTTTACTTAAGTCGGCATTGGGCCTTTTGTATTAAATTCGGATGCAATTTCTGTGTTTCATCGTCAATAAGAAAGTCCAAGGGATACAGTAAACCTGAAGTGAAGCATCTGAAACTGAAACTGGACTCACAGGAGAGGTTAAAATCATAGAAAGATAGAGTGTTAGTCCTCTTGTACTTAAGTCGGCATTGTACCTTTTGTATTAAATTCGGATGCAAACTCTGGGTTTCATTGTCAATAAGAAAGTCCAAGGGATACAGTAAACTTGAAGTGAAGCATCGGAATCTAAAGCAGGACTCACAGGAGGGGTTTAAATCATAGATAATTAGAGTGTCTGTCCTCTTATACTTAAGTCGGCATTGTGCCCTTTGAATTTAATTCCGATGTAATTACTGTGTTTCATCGTCAATAAGAAGGTGCAAAGTATACAGTAAACATGAAGTGAAGCATCATAATCTAAAACTGGACTAACAGGAGAGGTTCAAATCATAGAAGGAGAGAGTGTCAGTCCTCTTTTACTTAAGTCTGCATTGTGCCTTTTGTATTAAATTCGGATGCAATATCTGTGTTTCATCATCAATAAGAAGGTACAAGGGATACAGTCAACCTGAAATGAAGCATCGGAATCTAAAACTGGACTAACAGCAGAGTTTTAATTCATAGGTCGTTTGTGTCTCAGTCCTCTTGTACTTAAGTCGGCATTGTGTCTTTTGAAACTAATTCCGATGCAATTTCTGTGTTTCATCGTCAATAAGAAGGTGCAATGTATACAGTAAACCTGAAGTGAACCATCAGAATCTAAAACTGGACTCACAGGAGAGGTTCAAATAATAGAAAGTTAGAATGTCAGTCCTCTTGTACTTAAGTCTGCATTGTGCCTTTTGTATTAAATTCAATTGCAATTTCTGATTTTCATCGTCAATTAGAAGTTCCAAGGGATACAGTAAACCTGAAGTGAAGCCTCGGAATCTAAAACTGGCCTCACAGGAGAGGTTCAAATCATAGATAGTTAGAGTGTCAGTCCTCTTTTACTTAAGTCGGCATTGTGCCTTTTGAATTTAATTCCGATGCAATTTCTGTGTTTCAGCGTCAATACGAAGGTGCAAGTTATACAGTAAACCTGAATTAACGCATCGGAATCTAAAACTGGACTCACAGGAGAGGTTCAAATCATAGAAAGTGAGAGTGTCAGTCCTCTTTTACTTAAGTCGGCATTGTGCCTTTTGTACTAAGTTCGGATGCAATTTCTGTGTTTCATCGTCAATAAGAAGGTGCAAGACATACAGTAAACCTGAAGTGAAGCATCGGAATCTAAAACTGGACTCACAGGAGAGGTTCAAATCATAGAGAGGTAGAGTGTCAGTCCTCTTGTACTTAAGTCGGCACTGTGCCTTTTGAATTTAATTCCGATGCAATTTCTGTGTTTCATCGTCAATAAGAAGATGCAAGGTATACAGTAAACCTGAAGTGAAGCATCGGAATCTAAAACTGGACTCACAGGAGGGGTTCAAATCATAGAAAGTGAGTCAGTCCTCTATTACTTAAGTCGGAATATTGCCTTTTGTATTAAATTCGTATGCTATTTCTGTGTTTCATCGTCAATAAGAAGGTCCAAGGGATACAGTAAACCTGAAGTGAAGCATTGGAATCTAAAACTGGACTCACAGGAGAGGTTCAAATCATAGAAAGTGAGAGTCTCAGTCCTCCTGTACTTAAGTCGGCCTTGTGCCTTTTGTATTAAATTTGGATGCAATTTCTGTCTTTCATCGTCAATAAGAAGGTCCTAATGATAGAGTAAACCTGAAGTGAAGCATCGGAATCTAAAACTGGACTCACAGGAGAGGTTCAAATCATAGAAAGTGAGAGTGTCAGGCCTCTTGTACTTAAGCCGGCATTGTGCCTTTTTTATTAAATTCCGATACAATTTCTGTGTTTCAACGTCAATAAGAAGGTCTAAGGTATACAGTAAACCTGAAGTGAAGCATCGAAATCTAAAACCGGACTCACAGGAGAGGATCAAATCTTAGAAAGTTAGAGTGTCCACCCTCTTGTACTTATATCAGCAATTTGCCGTTTGAATTTAATTCCGATGCAATTTCTTTGTTTCATCGTCAATAAGAAAGTGCAAGGTATACAGGAAACCTGAAGTGAAGCATCGGAATCTAAAACTGGACTCACAGGAGAGGTTAAAATCATAGAGAGATAGAGTGTTAGTCCTCTTAAGTCGGCATTGTGCATTTTGAATTTAATTCCGATGCAATTTCTGTGTTTCATTGTCAATAAGAAGGTCCAAGGTATACAGTAAACCCAAAGTGAAGCATCAGAATCTAAAACTGGAATCATAGGAGTGGTTCAAATCATAGAAAGGGAGAGTGTCATACCTCTTGTACTTAAGTCGGCATTGTAGCTTTTGTATTAAATTCGGATGCAATTTCTGTGTTTCATCGTCAATAAGAAGGTGCAAGGTATACAGTAAACCTGAAGTGAAGCATCGGAATCTAAAACTAGACTCACAGGAGAGGTTAATATCATAGAAAGAGAGAGTGACAGTCCTCTTTTACTTAAGTCGGCATTGTGCTTTTGTATTAAATTCGGATGCAATTTCTGTGTTTCATCTGCAATAAGAAGGTCGATGGGATACAGTAAACCTGAAGTGAAGCATCGGAATCTATAACTGGACTCACAGGAGAATTTCAAATCATAGAAAGTTAGAGTGTCAGTCCTCTTGTACTTAATTCGGCATTGTGCCTTTTGTATTAAATTCGGATGCAAACTCTGTGTTTCATCGTCAATGAGAAGGTCCAAGGGATACAGAAAATCTGAAGTGAAGCATCGGAATCTAAAACTGCACTCACAGGGGAGGTTGAAATCATGGAAAGTGAGAGGGTCAGTCCTCTTTTACTTAAGGCGGCATTGTGCCTTTTGTATTAAATTCCGATGCAAATTCTGTGTTTCATCGTCAATAAGAAGGTGCAAGGTATACAGTAAACCAGAAGTGAAGCATCGGAATCTAAAACTAGACTCACAGGGGAGGTTAATATCATAGAAAGATAGAGTGACAGTTCTCTTTTACTTAAGTAGGCATTGTGCCTTTTGTATTAAATTCGGATACAAATTCTGTGTTTCATCGTCAATAAGAGGGTGCAAGGGATACAGTATACCTGAATTGAAGTTTCGGAAACTAAAACTGGAGTCACAGAAGAGGTTCAAATCATAGAAAGGGGGAGTGTCAGTCCTCTTGTACTTCAGTCGGCATTGTGCCTTTTGTATTAAATTCGGATGCAATTTCTGTGTTTCATCGTCAATAAGAAAGTCCAAGGGATACAGTAAACCTGAAGTGAAACATCGGAATTTAAAACTGGACTCACAGGAGAGGTTCAAATCATAGAAAGGGGGAGTGTCAGCCCTCTTGTACTTAAGTCGGCATTGTGCCTTTTATATTAAATTCGGATGCAATTTCTGTGTTTCATCGTCAATAAGAAGGTGCGAGGTATCTAGTAAACCTGAAGTAAAGCGTCGGAAACTAAAACTGGACTCACAGGAGAGGTTCAAATCATAGAAAGAGAGAGTGTCAGTCCTCTTTTACTTAAGTCGGCATTGTGCCTTTTGTATTAAATTCGGATACAATTTCTGTATTTCATCGTCATTAAGAAGGTCCAAGGGATACAGTAAACCTGAGGTGAAGCATGGGAATCTAAAATTGGACTCACAGGAGAGGTTCAAATCTTAAAAAGTGATAGTGTCTGTCCTCTTGTACTTAAGTCGGCATTGTGCACTTTGTATTAAATTCCGATGCAATTTCTGTGTTTCATCGTCAATAAGAAGGTGCAAGGTATACAGTAAAACTGAAGTGAAGTTCGGAATCTAAAACTGTACTCACAGGAGAGGTTCAAATCATAGAAAGAGAGAGTGTCAGTCCTCTTTTACTTAAGTCTGCATTGTGCCTTTTGTATTAAATTCGGATGCAATTTCTATGTTTCATCGTCAATAAGAAGGTCCAAAGGATACAGTAAACCTGAAGTGAAGCATCGGAATCTAAAACTGGACTCAAAGGAGAGGTTCAAATCATAGTAAGTGGCAGAGTCAGTCCTCTTGTACTTAAGTCGACATTGTGCCTTTTGTATTTAATTCCGATGCATTTTCTGTGTTTCATCGTCAATAAGAAGGTCCAATGGATACAGTTAACGTGAAGTGAAGCATCGGAATCTAAAACAGGACTCACAGGAGAGGTTCAAATCATAGTAAGTGAGAGTGTCAGTCCTCTTGTACTTAAGTCGGCATTGTGCCTATTGTATTAAATTCCGATGCAACTTCTGTGTTTCATCGTCAATAAGACGGTGCAAGGTGTACAGTAAACCGTAAGTGAAACATCGGAATCTAAAACTGGACTCACAGGAAAAGTTCAAATCATAGAAAGAGAGAGTGACAGTCCTCTTTTACTTAAGTCGGCGTTGTCCCTTTTGTATTAAATTCGGATGCAATTTCTGTGTTTCATCGTCAATACGAAAGTCCAAGGGATACAGTAAATCTGAAGTGAAGCATCGGAATCTAAAATTGGACTCACAGGAGATGTTCAAATCATAGAAAGGGAGAGTGTTAGTCCTCTTGTACTTAAGTCGGCATTGTGCCTTTTGTATTAAATTCGGATGCGATTTCCGTTTTTCATCGTCAATAAGAAGGTCCAATTGGTACAGTAAACCTGAAGTGAAGCATCGGAATCTAAGACTGGACTCACAGGAGAGGTTCAAATCATAGAAAGTGAGAGTGTCAGTCCGCTTGTACTTACGATGGCATTGTGTCTTTTGTAATAC
The DNA here is from genome assembly GCF_023864345.2 of Schistocerca serialis cubense. NCBI lineage: Eukaryota > Metazoa > Arthropoda > Insecta > Orthoptera > Acrididae > Schistocerca > Schistocerca serialis. Next base: position 4,448,915 of record NW_026048462.1, read on the forward strand.
ATTTGGATGCAATTTCTGTGTTTCATCGTCAATAAGAAGGTGCAAGTGATACAGTAAACCTGAAGTGAAGTATCGGAATCTAAAACTGGACTCACAGGAGAGGTTCAAATCATAGAAAGTTAGAGTGTCAGACCTCTTGTATTTAAGTTGGCATTGTGCCTTTTGAATTTAATTCCGATGCAATTTCTGTGTTTCTTCGTCAGTAAGAATGTGCAAGGTATACAGTAAACGTGAAGTGAAGCATCGGAATCTAAAATTGGACTCACAGGAGAGGTTCAAATCACAGAAAGTGAGAATGTCAGTCCTCTTTTACTTAAGTCGGCATTGGGCCTTTTGTATTAAATTCGGATGCAATTTCTGTGTTTCATCGTCAATAAGAAGGTCCAAGGGATACAGAAAACCTGAAAAGAAGCATCGGAATCTAAGACTGGACTCACAGGAGGGGTTTAAATCATCGATAATTAGAGTGTCAGTCCTCTTATACTTAAGTCGGCATTGTGCCCTTTGAATTTAATTCCGATGCAATTACTGTGTTTCATCGTCAATAAGAAGGTGCAAAGTATACAGTAAACATGAAGTGAAGCATCGGAATCTAAAACTGGACTCACAGGAGAGGTTCAAATCATAGAAAGAGAGAGTGACAGTCCTCTTTTACTTAAGTCGGCATTGTGCCTTTTGTATTAAATTCGGATGCAACTTCTGTGTTTCATCGTCAATAAGAAGGTCCAAGGTATACAGTAAACCTGAATTGACGCATCGGAATCAAAACTGGACTCACAGGAGAGGTTCAAATCATAGAAAGTGAGAGTGTCAGTCCTCTTGTACTTAAGTCTGCATTGTGCCTTTTGTATTAAATTCGGATGCAATTTCTGTGTTTCATCGTCAATAAGAAGGTGCAAGGTATACAGTAAACCTAAAGTGAAGCATCGGAATCTAAAACTGGACTCACAGGAGAATTTCAAATCATAGAATGTTAGAGTGTGAGTCCTCTTGTACTTAAGTCGGCATTGTGCCTTTTGAATTTAATTCCGATGCAATTTCTGTGTTTCATCGTCAATAAGAAGGTGCAAGGTATACAGTAAACATGAAGTGAAGCATCGAAATCTGAATCTGGACTCACTGGAGAGGTTCAAATCATAGAGAGGTAGAGTGTCAGTCCTCTTGTACTTATGTCGGCATTGTGCCTTTTGAATTTAATGCCGATGCAATTTCTGTGTTTCATCGTCAATAAGAAGGTGCAAAGTATACAGTAAACCTGAAGTGAAGCATCGGAATCTAAAACTGGACTCACAGGAGAGGTTGATATCATAGAAAGAGAGAGTGTCAGTAATCTTTTACTTATGTCGAGATTGTGCCTTTAGTATTAAATTCGGATGCAATTTCTGTGTTTCATTGTGAATAAGAAGGTCCAATTGTTACACTTAACCTGATATGAAGCATCGGAATCTAAAATTGGACTCACAGGAGAGGTTCAAATCGTAGAAAGTTAGAGTGTCAGACCTCTTGTACTTAATTCGGCATTGTGCCTATTGTATTAAATTCGGATGCAAACTCTATGTTTCAATGTCAATGAGAAGGTCCAAGGGATACAGAAAACCTGATGTGAAGCATCGGAATCTAAAACTGCACTCACAGGAGAAGTTCAAATCATGGAAAGTGAGAGTGTCAGTCCGCTTTTATTTAAGTCGGCATTGTGCCTTTTGTATTAAATTCTGATGCAATTTCTGTGTTTCATCGTCAATAAGAAGGTGCAAGATATACAGTAAACCAAAAGTGAAGCATCGGAATCTAAAACTAGACTCACAGGAGGGGTTGAAATCATAGAAAGAGAGAGTGACAGTCCTCTTTTACGTAAGTCGGCATTGTGCCTTTTGTATTAAATTCGGATACAAATTCTGTGTTTCATCGTCAATAAGAGGGTCCAAGGGATACAGTAAACCTGAAGTGAAGTATCGGAATCTAAAACTGGACTCACAAGAGAGGTTCAAATCATAGAAAGGGGGAGTGTCAGTCCTCATGTACTTAATTCGGCATTGTGCCTTTAGTATTAAATTCGGATGCAATTTCTGTGTTTCATCGTCAATAAGAAAGTCCAAGGGATACAGCAAACCTGAAGTGAAGCATCGGAATCTAAAACTGGACTCACAGGAGAGGTTCAAATCATAGAAATGGGGTGTGTCAGTCCTCTTTTACTTAAGTCGGCATTGTGCCTTTTGTATTAAATTTGGATGCAATTTCTATGTTTCATCGTCAATAAGATGGTGCGAGGTATACAGTAAACCTGAAGTAAAGCGTCGGAATCTAAAACTGGACTCACAGGACAAGTTCAAATCATTGAAAGAGAGAGTGTCAGTCCTCTTTTACTTAAGTCGGCATTGTGCCTTTTGTATTAAATTCGGATGCAATTTCTGTGATTCATCGTCAATAAGAAGGTCAAAAGGATACAGTAAACCTGAAGTGAAGCATCAGAATCTAAAACTGGACTCACAGGAGAGGTTCAAATCATAGTAAGTGACAGTGTCAGTCCTCTTGTACTTAAGTCGGCATTGTGCTTTTTGTATTTAATTCCGATGCATTTTCTGTGTTTCATCGTCAATAAGAAGGTTTAATGGATACAGTTAACGTGAAGTGAAGCATCGGAATCTAAAACTGGACTCACAGGAGAGGTTCAAATCATGGAAAGAGTGAGTGACAGTCCTCTTTTAGTTAAGTGGGCATTGTGACTTTTTATTTAATTCGGATGCAATTACTGTGTTTCATCGTCAATAAGAATTTCAAGTGATACAGTAAACCTGAAGTGAAGCATCGGAATCTAAAACTGGTCTCACAGGAGAGGTTCAAATCATAGAAAGGGAGAGTGTCGGTCCTCTTGTACTTAAGTCGGCATTGTGCCTTTTGTATTAAATTCAGATGGAATTTCCGTGTTTCATCGTCAATAAGAAGGTCCAAGGGATACAGTGAACCTGAAATGAAGCATCGGAATCTAAAACTGGACTCACAGCAGAGGTTTAATTCATAGGTAGTTAGTGTCTCAGTCCTCTTGTACTTAAGTCGGCATTGTGTCTTTTGAAACTAAGTCCGATCCAATTTCTGTGATTCATCGTCAATAAGAAGGTGCAAGGTATACAGCAAACCTGAAGTGAACCATCGAAATCTAAAACTGGACTCACAGGAGAGGTTCAAATAATAGAAAGTTAGAGTGTCAGTCCTCTTGTACTTAAGTCGGCATTGAGACTTTTGAATTTAATTCCGATTCTATTTCTATGTTTCATCGTCAATAAGAAGGTGCAAGGTATACAGTAAACATGAAGTGAAGCATCGGAATCTAAAACTGGCCTCACAGGAGAGGTGCAAATCTTAGAAAGTTAGAGTGTCAGTCCTCCTGTACTTAAGTCGGCATTGTGCCTTTTGAATTTAATTCCGATGCAATTTCTGTGTTTCATCGTCAAGAAGAAGGTGCAAGGTATATGGTAAACCTGAAGTGAAGCATCGGAATCTTAAACTGGACTCACAGGAGAGGTTCAAATCACAGAAAGTGAAAGTCTCAGTCCTCTTTTACTTATGTCAGCATTGTGCCTTTTCTATTAAATTCGGATGCAAATTCTGTGTTTCATCGTCAATAAGAAGGTCCAAGGTATACAGTAAGCCGAACGTGAAGCATCGGAATCTGAAACTGGACTCACAGGAGAGGTTCAATTCATAGAAAGTTAGAGTGTCAGTCTTCATGTACTAAGGTCGGCATTGTACTTTTGTATTAAATTCCAATGCAATTTCTGTGTTTCATCGTCAATAAGAAGGTGCAAGGTATACAGTTAACCTGATGTGAAGCATCGGAATCTAAAACTGGACTCACAGGAGAGGTTCAAATCATAGAAGGGAAATGTGTCAGTCCTCTTGTACTTAACTCGGCATTGTGCCTTTTGTATTAAATTCGGATACAATTTCTGTGTTTCATCATCAATAAGAAGGTGCAAGGTATACAGTAAACCTGAAGTGAACCATCGGAATCTAAAACTGGACTCACAGGAGAGATTCAAATAATAGAAAGTTAGATTGTCAGTCCTCTTGTACTTAAGTCGACATTGTACCTTTTGAATTTAATTCCGATACAATTTCTTTGTTTCATCGTCAATACGAAGGTGCAAGGTATACAGTAAACCTGAAGTGACGCATCGGAATCTAAAACTGGACTCACGGGAAAGGTTCAAATGATAGAAGGTGAGTGTGTCAGTCCTCTTGTAAATAAGTCTGCATTGTGCCTTTTGTACTAAATTCACATGCAATTTCTGTGTTTCATCGTCAATAAGAAGGTCCAAGGTATACAGTAAACCTGAAGTATCGGAATCTAATACTGGACTCACAGGAGAGGTTCAAATCTTAGAAAGTTAGAGTGTCAGTCCTCTTGTACTTAAGTCGGCATTGTGCCTTTTGAATTTAATTCCGATGCAATTTCTGTGTTTCATCGTCAATAAGAAGGTGCAAGGTATATAGTACACCTGAAGTGAAGCATCGGAATCTAAAACCGGACTTGCAGGAGAGGTTCAAATCACAGAAAGTGAGAGTGTCAGTCCTCTTTTACTTAAGTCGGCATTGTGCCTTTTGTAATAAATTCGGATGCAATTTCTGTGTTTCATCGTCAATAAGAAGGTCCAAGGTATACAGTAAACCTGAAGTGAAGCATCGGAATCTAAAACTGGACTCACAGGAGAGGTTCCAATCATAGAAAGGGAGAGTATCAGTCCTCTTTTACTTAAGTCGGCATTGTGCCTTTAGTATTAAATTCGGATCAAATTTCTGTGTTTCATCATCAATAAGAAGGTCCAAGGGATACAGTAAACTTTAAGTGAAGCATCGGAATCTAAATCTGGACTCACAGGAGAGGTTCAAATCATAGAAAGTGAGAGTGGCTGTCCTCTTTTACTTAAGTCGGCATTGTACCTTTTGTAATTAATTCGGATGCAATTTCTGTGTTTCATCGTCAATAAGAAGGTCCAAGGTATACAGTAAACCTGAAGTGAAGCATCGGAATCTAAAACTGGACTAACAGGAGACGTTCAAATCATAAAAAGTGAGAGTGTCAGTCCTCTTGTACTTAAGTCGGCATTGTGCCCTTTGTATTAAATTCCCATGCAATTTCTGTGCTTCATCGTCAATAAGAAGGTGCAAGGTATACAGTAAAACTGAAGTGAAGCATCGGAATCTAAAACTGTACTCATAGGAGAGGTTCAAATCATAGAAAGAGAGAGTGTCAGTCCTCTTTTACTTAAGTCGGCATTGTGCCTTTTGTATTAAATTCGGATGCAATTTCTGTGTTTCATCGTCAATAAGAAGGTCCAAAGGATACAGTAAACCTGAAGTGAAGCATCGGAATCTAAAACTGGACTCACAGGAGAGGTTCAAATCATAGTAAGTGACAGTGTCAGTCCTCTTGTACTTAAGTCTGCATTGTGCCTTTTATATTTAATTCCGATGCATTTACTGTGTTTCATCGTAAATAAGAAGGTCCAATGGATACAGTTAAGGTGAAGTGAAGCATCGGAATCTAAAATTGGACTCACGGGAGAGGTTCATATCATGGAAAGAGTGAGTGACAGTCCTCTTTTAGTTAAGTGGGCATTGTGACTTTTTATTTAATTCGGATGCAATTACTGTGTTTCATCGTCAATAAGAAGGTCCAAGTGATACAGTAAACCTGAAGTCAAGCATCGGAATCTAAAACTGGTCTCACAGGAGAGGTTCAAATCATAGAAAGGGAGAGTGTCGGTCCTCTTGTACTTAAGTCGGCATTGTGCCTTTTGTATTAAATTCCGATGCAATTTCTGTGTTTCATCGTCAATAAGAAGGTCCAAGGGATACAGTAAACATGAAGTGAAGCATCGGTATCTTAAACTGGATTCACAGGAGAGGTTCAAATCATAGAAAGAGAGAGTGTCAGTCCTCTTTTACTTAAGTCGGCATTGTGCCTTTTGTATTAAATTCGGATGCAATTTCTGTATTTCATTGTCAATAAGAAGGTCCAAAGGATACAGTAAACCTGAAGTGAAGCATCGGAATCTAAAACTGGTCTCACAGGAGAGGTTCAAATCATAGTAAGTGAGAATGACAGTCCTCTTGTACTTCAGTCGGCATTGTGGCTATTGTATTAAATTCCGATGCAGTTTCTGTGTTTCATCGTCAATAAGAAGGTGCAAGGTGTACAGTAAACCTGAAGTGAAGTATCGGAATCTAAAACTGGACTCACAGGAGAGGTTCAAATCATAGAATGTGAGAGTGTCAGTCCTCTTGTACTTAAGTCGGCAATGTGTCTTTTGTATTAAATTTGGATGCAATTTCTGTGTTTCATCGTCAATAAGAAGGTTCAAGTGATACAGTAAACCTGAAGTGAAGTATCGGAATCGAAAACTGGACTCACAGGAGAGGTTCAAATCATAGAAAGTTAGAGTGTCAGTCCTCTTGCATTTAAGTCGGCATTGTGCCTTTTGAATTCAATTCCGATGCAATTTCTGTGTTCCTTCGTCAATAAGAATGTGCAAGGTATACAGTAAACGTGACGTGAAGCATCGGAATCTAAAACTGGACTCACAGGAGAAGTTCAAATCACACAAAGTCAGAATGTCAGTCCTCTTTTACTTAAGTCGGCATTGGGCCTTTTGTATTAAATTCGGATGCAATTTCTGTGTTTCATCGTCAATAAGAAAGTCCAAGGGATACAGTAAACCTGAAGTGAAGCATCGGAATCTGAAACTGGACTCACAGGAGAGGTTGATATCATAGAGAGATAGAGTGTTAGTCCTCTTGTACTTAAGACGGCATTGTGCCTTTTGTATTAAATTCGGATCCAAACTCTAAGTTTCATCGTCAATGAGAAGGTCCAAGGAATACAGTAAACCTGAAGTGAAGCATCGCAATCTATATCAGGACTCACAGGAGGGGTTCAAATCATTGATAGTTAGAGTGTCAGTCCTCTTATACTTAAGTCGGCATTGTGCCATTTCAATTTAATTCCGATGCAATTACTGTGTTTCATCGTCAATAAGAAGGTGTAAAGTATACAGTAAACATGAAGTGAAGCATCGGAACAAAAACTTTAATCACAGGAGAGGTTCAAATCATAGAAAGAGAGAGTGACAGTCCTCTTTTACTTAAGTCGGCATTATGCCTTTTGTATTAAATTCGGATGCAATTTCTGTGTTTCATCGTCAATAAGAAGGTCCAAGGGATACAGAAAACCTGAAAAGTAGCATCGGAATCTAAAGCTGGACTCACAGGAGAGGTTCAAATCATAGAGGCTTAGAGTGTCAGTCCTCTTGTACTTAAGTCGGCATTGTGCCTTTTGAATTTAATTCCGATACAATTTCTTTGTTTCATCGTCAATACGAAGGTGGAAGGTATACAGTAAACCTGAAGTGACGCATCGGAATCTAAAACTGGACTCACGGGAAACGTTCAAATGATAGAAGGTGACTGTGTCAGTCGTCTTGTAAATACGTCGGCATTGTGCCTTTTTTACTAAATTCAGATGCAATTTCTGTGTTTCATCGTCAATAAGAAGGTCCAAGGTATACCGTAAACCTGAAGTATCGGAATCTAAAACTGGACTCACAGGAGAGGATCAGATCTTAGAAAGTTAGAGTGTCAGTCCTCTTGTACTTAAGTCGGCATTGTGCCCTTCGAATTTAATTCCGATGCATTTTCTGTGTTTCATCGTCAATAAGAAGGTGCAAGGTATATAGTAAACCTGAAGTGAAGCATCGGAATCTAAAACCTGACTTGCAGGAGAGGTTCAAATCACAGAAAGTGAGAGTGTCAGTCCTCTTTTACTTAAGTCAGCATTGTGCCTTTTGTAATAAATTCGGATGCAATTTCTGTGTTTCATCGTCAATAAGAAGGTCCAAGGTATACAGTAAACCTGAAGTGAAGCATCGGAATCTAAAACTGGACTCACAGGAGAGGTTCAAATCATAGAAAGGGAGAGTATCAGTCCTCTTTTACTTAAGTCGGCATTGTGCCTTTAGTATTAAATTCGGATCCAATTTCTGTGTTTCATCGTCAAAACGAAGGTGCAAGGTATACAGTAAATCTGAAGTGACGCATCGGAATCTAAAACTGGACTCACAGGAAAGGTTCAAATGATAGTAGGTGAGTGTGTCAGTCCGCTTGTAAATAAGTCGGCATTGTGCCTTTTGTACTATATTCAGATGCAATTTCTGTGTTTCATTGTCAATAAGAAGTTCCAAGGTATACAGTAAACCTGAAGTATCGGAATCTAAAACTGGACTCACAGGATAGGATCAAATCTTAGAAAGTTAGAGTGTCAGTCCTCTTGTACTTAAGTCGGCATTGTGCCTTTTAAAATTAATTCCGATGCAATTTCTGTGTTTCATCGTCAATAAGAAGGTGCAAGGTATCTAGTAAACCTGAAGTAAAGCATCGGAATCTAAAACCGGACTTATAGGAGGGGTTCAAATCACAGAAAGTGAGAGTGTCAGTCCTCTTTTACTTAAGTCTTCATTGTGCCTTTTGTATTGAATTCGGATGCAATTTCTGTGTTTCATCGTCAATAAGAAGGTCCAAGGGATACAGTAAACTTGAAGTGAAGCATCGGAATCTAAATCTGGACTCACAGGAGAGGTTCAAATCATAGAAAGTGAGAGTGGCTGTCCTCTTCTACTTAAGTCGGCATTGTGCCTTTTGTAATAAATTCGGATGCAATTTCTGTGTTTCATCGTCAATAAGAAGGTCCAAGGTATACAGTAAACCTGAAGTGAAGCATCGGAATCTAAAACTGAACTAACAGGAGAGGTTCAAATCATAAAAAGTGAGAGTGTCAGTCCTCTTGTACTTAAGTCGGCATTGTGCCCTTTGTATTAAATTCCGATGCAATTTCTGTGTTTCATCGTCAATAAGAAGGTGCAAGGTATACAGTAAAACTGAAGTGAAGCATCGGAATCTAAAACTGTACTCACAGGAGAGGTTCAAATCATAGAAAGAGAGAGTGTCAGTCCTCTTTTACTTAAGTCGGCATTGTGCCTTTTGTATTAAATTCGGCTGCAATTTCTGTATTTCATCGTCAATAAGAAGGTCCAAAGGATACAGTAAACCTGAAGTGAAGCATCGGAATCTAAAACTGGACTCACAGGAGAGGTTCAAATCATAGTAAGTGACAGTGTCAGTCCTCTTGTACTTAAGTCTGCATTGTGCCTTTTGTATTTAATTCCGATGCATTTTCTGTGTTTCATCGTAAATAAGAAGGTCCAATGGATACAGTTAAGGTGAAGTGAAGCATCGGAATCTAAAATTGGACTCACGGGAGAGGTTCATATCATGGAAAGAGTGAGTGACAGTCCTCTTTTAGTTAAGTGGGCATTGTGACTTTTTATTTAATTCGGATGCAATTACTGTGTTTCATCGTCAATAAGAAGGTCCAAGTGATACAGTAAACCTGAAGTCAAGCATCGGAATCTAAAACTGGTCTCACAGGAGAGGTTCAAATCATAGAAAGGGAGAGTGTCGGTCCTCTTGTACTTAAGTCGGCATTGTGCCTTTTGTATTAAATTCCGATGCAATTTCTGTGTTTCATCGTCAATAAGAAGGTCCAAGGGATACAGTAAACATGAAGTGAAGCATCGGTATCTTAAACTGGATTCACAGGAGAGGTTCAAATCATAGAAAGAGAGAGTGTCAGTCCTCTTTTACTTAAGTCGGCATTGTGCCTTTTGTATTAAATTCGGATGCAATTTCTGTATTTCATTGTCAATAAGAAGGTCCAAAGGATACAGTAAACCTGAAGTGAAGCATCGGAATCTAAAACTGGTCTCACAGGAGAGGTTCAAATCATAGTAAGTGAGAATGACAGTCCTCTTGTACTTCAGTCGGCATTGTGGCTATTGTATTAAATTCCGATGCAATTTCTGTGTTTCATCGTCAATAAGAAGGTGCATGGTGTACAGTAAACCTGAAGTGAAGTATCGGAATCTAAAACTGGACTCACAGGAGAGGTTCAAATCATAGAATGTGAGAGTGTCAGTCCTCTTGTACTTAAGTCTGCAATGTGTCTTTTGTATTAAATTTGGATGCAATTTCTGTGTTTCATCGTCAATAAGAAGGTTCAAGTGATACAGTAAACCTGAAGTGAAGTATCGGAATCGAAAACTGGACTCACAGGAGAGGTTCAAATCATAGAAAGTTAGAGTGTCAGTCCTCTTGTATTTAAGTCGGCATTGTGCCTTTTGAATTCAATTCCGATGCAATTTCTGTGTTCCTTCGTCAATAAGAATGTGCAAGGTATACAGTAAACGTGACGTGAAGCATCGGAATCTAAAACTGGACTCACAGGAGAAGTTCAAATCACACAAAGTCAGAATGTCAGTCCTCTTTTACTTAAGTCGGCATTGGGCCTTTTGTATTAAATTCGGATGCAATTTCTGTGTTTCATCGTCAATAAGAAAGTCCAAGGGATACAGTAAACCTGAAGTGAAGCATCGGAATCTGAAACTGGACTCACAGGAGAGGTTGATATCATAGAGAGATAGAGTGTTAGTCCTCTTGTACTTAAGACGGCATTGTGCCTTTTGTATTAAATTCGGATCCAAACTCTAAGTTTCATCGTCAATGAGAAGGTCCAAGGAATACAGTAAACCTGAAGTGAAGCATCGCAATCTATATCAGGACTCACAGGAGGGGTTCAAATCATTGATAGTTAGAGTGTCAGTCCTCTTATACTTAAGTCGGCATTGTGCCATTTCAATTTAATTCCGATGCAATTACTGTGTTTCATCGTCAATAAGAAGGTGTAAAGTATACAGTAAACATGAAGTGAAGCATCGGAACAAAAACTTTAATCACAGGAGAGGTTCAAATCATAGAAAGAGAGAGTGACAGTCCTCTTTTACTTAAGTCGGCATTATGCCTTTTGTATTAAATTCGGATGCAATTTCTGTGTTTCATCGTCAATAAGAAGGTCCAAGGGATACAGAAAACCTGAAAAGTAGCATCGGAATCTAAAGCTGGACTCACAGGAGAGGTTCAAATCATAGAGGCTTAGAGTGTCAGTCCTCTTGTACTTAAGTCGGCATTGTGCCTTTTGAATTTAATTCCGATACAATTTCTTTGTTTCATCGTCAATACGAAGGTGGAAGGTATACAGTAAACCTGAAGTGACGCATCGGAATCTAAAACTGGACTCACGGGAAACGTTCAAATGATAGAAGGTGACTGTGTCAGTCGTCTTGTAAATACGTCGGCATTGTGCCTTTTTTACTAAATTCAGATGCAATTTCTGTGTTTCATCGTCAATAAGAAGGTCCAAGGTATACCGTAAACCTGAAGTATCGGAATCTAAAACTGGACTCACAGGAGAGGATCAGATCTTAGAAAGTTAGAGTGTCAGTCCTCTTGTACTTAAGTCGGCATTGTGCCCTTCGAATTTAATTCCGATGCATTTTCTGTGTTTCATCGTCAATAAGAAGGTGCAAGGTACATAGTAAACCTGAAGTGAAGCATCGGAATCTAAAACCTGACTTGCAGGAGAGGTTCAAATCACAGAAAGTGAGAGTGTCAGTCCTCTTTTACTTAAGTCGGCATTGTGCCTTTTGTAATAAATTCGGATGCAATTTCTGTGTTTCATCGTCAATAAGAAGGTCCAAGGTATACAGTAAACCTGAAGTGAAGCATCGGAATCTAAAACTGGACTCACAGGAGAGGTTCAAATCATAGAAAGGGAGAGTATCAGTCCTCTTTTACTTAAGTCGGCATTGTGCCTTTAGTATTAAATTCGGATCCAATTTCTGTGTTTCATCGTCAAAACGAAGGTGCAAGGTATACAGTAAATCTGAAGTGACGCATCGGAATCTAAAACTGGACTCACAGGAAAGGTTCAAATGATAGTAGGTGAGTGTGTCAGTCCGCTTGTAAATAAGTCGGCATTGTGCCTTTTGTACTATATTCAGATGCAATTTCTGTGTTTCATTGTCAATAAGAAGTTCCAAGGTATACAGTAAACCTGATGTATCGGAATCTAAAACTGGACTCACAGGATAGGATCAAATCTTAGAAAGTTAGAGTGTCAGTCCTCTTGTACTTAAGTCGGCATTGTGCCTTTTAAAATTAATTCCGATGCAATTTCTGTGTTTCATCGTCAATAAGAAGGTGCAAGGTATCTAGTAAACCTGAAGTAAAGCATCGGAATCTAAAACCGGACTTATAGGAGGGGTTCAAATCACAGAAAGTGAGAGTGTCAGTCCTCTTTTACTTAAGTCTTCATTGTGCCTTTTGTATTGAATTCGGATGCAATTTCTGTGTTTCATCGTCAATAAGAAGGTCCAAGGGATACAGTAAACTTGAAGTGAAGCATCGGAATCTAAATCTGGACTCACAGGAGAGGTTCAAATCATAGAAAGTGAGAGTGGCTGTCCTCTTCTACTTAAGTCGGCATTGTGCCTTTTGTAATAAATTCGGATGCAATTTCTGTGTTTCATCGTCAATAAGAAGGTCCAAGGTATACAGTAAACCTGAAGTGAAGCATCGGAATCTAAAACTGAACTAACAGGAGAGGTTCAAATCATAAAAAGTGAGAGTGTCAGTCCTCTTGTACTTAAGTCGGCATTGTGCCCTTTGTATTAAATTCCGATGCAATTTCTGTGTTTCATCGTCAATAAGAAGGTGCAAGGTATACAGTAAAACTGAAGTGAAGCATCGGAATCTAAAACTGTACTCACAGGAGAGGTTCAAATCATAGAAAGAGAGAGTGTCAGTCCTCTTTTACTTAAGTCGGCATTGTGCCTTTTGTATTAAATTCGGCTGCAATTTCTGTATTTCATCGTCAATAAGAAGGTCCAAAGGATACAGTAAACCTGAAGTGAAGCATCGGAATCTAAAACTGGACTCACAGGAGAGGTTCAAATCATAGTAAGTGACAGTGTCAGTCCTCTTGTACTTAAGTCTGCATTGTGCCTTTTGTATTTAATTCCGATGCATTTTCTGTGTTTCATCGTAAATAAGAAGGTCCAATGGATACAGTTAAGGTGAAGTGAAGCATCGGAATCTAAAATTGGACTCACGGGAGAGGTTCATATCATGGAAAGAGTGAGTGACAGTCCTCTTTTAGTTAAGTGGGCATTGTGACTTTTTATTTAATTCGGATGCAATTACTGTGTTTCATCGTCAATAAGAAGGTCCAAGTGATACAGTAAACCTGAAGTCAAGCATCGGAATCTAAAACTGGTCTCACAGGAGAGGTTCAAATCATAGAAAGGGAGAGTGTCGGTCCTCTTGTACTTAAGTCGGCATTGTGCCTTTTGTATTAAATTCCGATGCAATTTCTGTGTTTCATCGTCAATAAGAAGGTCCAAGGGATACAGTAAACATGAAGTGAAGCATCGGTATCTTAAACTGGATTCACAGGAGAGGTTCAAATCATAGAAAGAGAGAGTGTCAGTCCTCTTTTACTTAAGTCGGCATTGTGCCTTTTGTATTAAATTCCGATGCAATTTCTGTGTTTCATCATCAATAAGAAGGTGCAAGGTGTACAGTAAACCTGAAGTGAAGTATCGGAATCTAAAACTGGACTCACAGGAGAGGTTCAAATCATAGAATGTGAGAGTGTCAGTCCTCTTGTACTTAAGTCGGCAATGTGTCTTTTGTATTAAATTTGGATGCAATTTCTGTGTTTCATCGTCAATAAGAAGGTTCAAGTGATACAGTAAACCTGAAGTGAAGTATCGGAATCGAAAACTGGACTCACAGAAGAGGTTCAAATCATAGAAAGTTAGAGTGTCAGTCCTCTTGTATTTAAGTCGGCATTGTGCCTTTTGAATTCAATTCCGATGCAATTTCTGTGTTCCTTCGTCAATAAGAATGTGCAAGGTATACAGTAAACGTGACGTGAAGCACCGGAATCTAAAACTGGACTCACAGGAGAAGTTCAAATCACACAAAGTCAGAATGTCAGTCCTCTTTTACTTAAGTCGGCATTGGGCCTTTTGTATTAAATTCGGATGCAATTTCTGTGTTTCATCGTCAATAAGAAAGTCCAAGGGATACAGTAAACCTGAAGTGAAGCATCGGAATCTGAAACTGGACTCACAGGAGAGGTTGATATCATAGAGAGATAGAGTGTTAGTCCTCTTGTACTTAAGACGGCATTGTGCCTTTTGTATTAAATTCGGATCCAAACTCTAAGTTTCATCGTCAATGAGAAGGTCCAAGGAATACAGTAAACCTGAAGTGAAGCATCGCAATCTATATCAGGACTCACAGGAGGGGTTCAAATCATTGATAGTTAGAGTGTCAGTCCTCTTATACTTAAGTCGGCATTGTGCCATTTCAATTTAATTCCGATGCAATTACTGTGTTTCATCGTCAATAAGAAGGTGTAAAGTATACAGTAAACATGAAGTGAAGCATCGGAACAAAAACTGGAATCACAGGAGAGGTTCAAATCATAGAAAGAGAGAGTGACAGTCCTCTTTTACTTAAGTCGGCATTATGCCTTTTGTATTAAATTCGGATGCAATTTCTGTGTTTCATCGTCAATAAGAAGGTCCAAGGGATACAGAAAACCTGAAAAGTAGCATCGGAATCTAAAGCTGGACTCACAGGAGAGGTTCAAATCATAGAGGCTTAGAGTGTCAGTCCTCTTGTACTTAAGTCGGCATTGTGCCTTTTGAATTTAATTCCGATACAATTTCTTTGTTTCATCGTCAATACGAAGGTGGAAGGTATATAGTGAACCTGAAGTGAAGCATCGGAATCTAAAACTGGACTCACAGGAGAGGTTCAAATCATAGAAAGGGAGAGTATCAGTCCTCTTTTACTTAAGTCGGCATTGTGCCTTTAGTATTAAATTCGGATCCAATATCTGTGTTTCATCGTCAAAACGAAGGTGCAAGGTATACAGTAAATCTGAAGTGACGCATCGGAATCTAAAACTGGACTCACAGGAAAGGTTCAAATGATAGTAGGTGAGTGTGTCAGTCCGCTTGTAAATAAGTCGGCATTGTGCCTTTTGTACTATATTCAGATGCAATTTCTGTGTTTCATTGTCAATAAGAAGTTCCAAGGTATACAGTAAACCTGAAGTATCGGAATCTAAAACTGGACTCACAGGATAGGATCAAATCTTAGAAAGTTAGAGTGTCAGTCCTCTTGTACTTAAGTCGGCATTGTGCCTTTTAAAATTAATTCCGATGCAATTTCTGTGTTTCATCGTCAATAAGAAGGTGCAAGGTATCTAGTAAACCTGAAGTAAAGCATCGGAATCTAAAACCGGACTTATAGGAGAGGTTCAAATCACAGAAAGTGAGAGTGTCAGTCCTCTTTTACTTAAGTCTTCATTGTGCCTTTTGTATTGAATTCGGATGCAATTTCTGTGTTTCATCGTTAATAAGAAGGTCCAAGGGATACAGTAAACTTGAAGTGAAGCATCGGAATCTAAATCTGGACTCACAGGAGAGGTTCAAATCATAGAAAGTGAGAGTGGCTGTCCTCTTCTACTTAAGTCGGCATTGTGCCTTTTGTAATAAATTCGGATGCAATTTCTGTGTTTCATCGTCAATAAGAAGGTCCAAGGTATACAGTAAACCTGAAGTGAAGCATCGGAATCTAAAACTGAACTAACAGGAGAGGTTCAAATCATAAAAAGTGAGAGTGTCAGTCCTCTTGTACTTAAGTCGGCATTGTGCCCTTCGTATTAAATTCCGATGCAATTTCTGTGTTTCATCGTCAATAAGAAGGTGCAAGGTATACAGTAAAACTGAAGTGAAGCATCGGAATCTAAAACTGTACTCACAGGAGAGGTTCAAATCATAGAAAGAGAGAGTGTCAGTCCTCTTTTACTTAAGTCGGCATTGTGCCTTTTGTATTAAATTCGGCTGCAATTTCTGTATTTCATCGTCAATAAGAAGGTCCAAAGGATACAGTAAACCTGAAGTGAAGCATCGGAATCTAAAACTGGACTCACAGGAGAGGTTCAAATCATAGTAAGTGACAGTGTCAGTCCTCTTGTACTTAAGTCGGCATTGTGCCTTTTGTATTTAATTCCGATGCATTTTCTGTGTTTCATCGTAAATAAGAAGGTCCAATGGACACAGTTAACGTGAAGTGAAGCATCGGAATCTAAAATTGGACTCACGGGAGAGGTTCAAATCATGGAAAGAGTGAGTGACAGTCCTCTTTTAGTTAAGTATGCATTGTGACTTTTTATTTAATTCGGATGCAATTTCTGTGTTTCATCGTCAATAAGAAGGTCCAAGGGATACAGTAAACCTGAAGTGAAGCATCGGTATCTTAAACTGGATTCACAGCAGAGGTTCAAATCATAGAAAGAGAGAGTGTCAGTCCTCTTTTACTTAAGTCGGCATTGTGCCTTTTGTATTAAATTCGGATACAATTTCTGTATTTCATTGTCAATAAGAAGGTCCAAAGGATACAGTAAACCTGAAGTGAAGCATCGGAATCTAAAACTGGACTCACAGGAGGGGTTCAAATCATAGTAAGAGAGAGTGACAGTCCTCTTGTACTTCAGTCGGCATTGTGGATATTGTATTAAATTCCGATGCAATTTCTGTGTTTCATCGTCAATAAGAAGGTGCAAGGTGTACAGTAAACCTGAAGTGAAGTATCGGAATCCAAAACTGGACCCACAAGAGAGGTTCAAATCATAGAAAGTGAGAGTGTCAGTCCTCTAGTACTTAAGTCGGCAATGTGTCTTTTGTATTAAATTTGGAAGCAATTTCTGTGTTTCATCGTCAATAAGAAGGTTCAAGTGATACAGTAAACCTGAAGTGAAGTATCGGAATCTAAAACTGGACACACAGGAGAGGTTCATATCATAGAAAGTTAGAGTGTCAGTCCTCTTGTATTTAAGTCGGCATTGTGCCTTTTGAATTCAATTCCGATGCAATTTCTGTGTTCCTTCGTCAATAAGAATGTGCAAGGTATACAGTAAACGTGACGTGAAGCATCGGAATCTAAAACTGGACTCACAGGAGAGGTTCAAATCACAGAAAGTGAGAATGTCAGTCCTCTTTTACTTAAGTCGGCAATGGGACTTTTGTATTAAATTCGAATGCAATTTCTGTGTTTCATCGTCAATAAGAAAGTCCAAGGGATACAGTAAACCTGAAGTGAAGCAACGGAATCTGAAACTGGACTCACAGGAGAGGTTAAAATCATAGAAAGATAGAGTGTTAGTCCTCTTGTACTTAGGACAGCATTGTGCCTTTTGTATTAAATTCAGATCCAAACTCTGTGTTTCATCGTCAATGAGAAGGTCCAAGGGATACAGTAAACCTGAAGTGAAGCATCGAAATCTAAAACAGGACTCACAGGAGGGGTTCAAATCATTGATAGTTAGAGTGTCAGTCCTCTTATACTTAAGTCGGCATTGTGCCATTTCAATTTAATTCCGATGCAATTACAGTGTTTCATCGTCAATAAAAAGGTGCAAAGTATACAGTAAACATGAAGTGAAGCATCAGAACTAAAACTGGAATCACAGGAGAGGTTCAAATCATAGAAAGAGAGAGTGACAGTCCTCTTTTACTTAAGTCGGCATTGTGCCTTTTGTATTAAATTCGGATGCAATTTCTGTGTTTCATCTTCAATAAGAAGGTCCAAGGGATACAGAAAACCTGAAAAGTAGCATCGGAATCTAAAGCTGGACTCACAGGAGAGGTTCAAATCATAGAGACTTAGAGTGTCAGTCCTCTTGTACTTAAGTCGGCATTGTGCCTTTTGAAATTAATTCCGATGCAATTTCTGTGTTTCATCGTCAATAAGAAGATGCAAGGTATACAGTAACCCTTAAGTGAAGCATCGGAATCTAAAACTGGACTAACAGGAGAGGTTCAAATCATAGAAGGAGAGAGTGTCAGTCCTCTTAATGAACCTGAAAAGTAGCATCGGAATCTAAAGCTGGACTCACAGGAGAGGTTCAAATCATAGAGACTTAGAGTGTCAGTCCTCTTGTACTTAAGTCGGCATTGTGCCTTTTGAATTTAATTCCGATGCAATTTCTGTGTTTCATCGTCAATAAGAAGATGCAAGGTATACAGTAACCCTTAAGTGAAGCATCGGAATCTAAAACTGGACTAACAGGAGAGGTTCAAATCATAGAAGGAGAGAGTGTCAGTCCTCTTTTACTTAAGTCTGCATTGTGCCTTTTGTATTAAATTCGGATGCAATATCTGTGTTTCTTCGTCAATAAGATGGTCCAAGGGATACAGTGAACCTGAAATGAAGCATCGGAATCTAAAACTGGTCTCACAGCAGAGGTTTAATTCATAGGTAGTTAGTGTCTCAGTCCTCTTGTACTTAAGTCTGCATTGTGTCTTTTGAAACTAATTCCGATCCAATTTCTGTGTTTCATCGTCAATAAGAAGGTGCAAGGTAGACAGTAAACCTGAAGTGAACCATCGGAATCTAAAACTGGATTCACATGCGAGGTTCAAATAATAGAAAGTTAGAGTGTCAGTCCTCTTGTACTTAAGTCGGGATTGTGCCTTTTGTATTAAATTCAATTGCAATTTCTGTTTTTCATCGTCAATTAGAAGTTCCTAGGGATACAGTAAACCTGAATTGAAGCCTCGGAATCTAAAACTGGACTCACAGGAGAGGTGCAAATCTCAGAAAGTTAGAGTGTCAGTCCTCTTGTACTTAAGTCGGCATTGTGCCTGTTGAATTTAATTCCGAAGCAATTTCTGTATTTCATCGTCAATAAGAAGGTGCAAGGTATACAGTAAACCTGAAGTGAACCATCGGAATCTAAAACTGCACTCACAGGAGAGGTTCAAATAATAGAAAATCAGAGTGTCAGTCCTCTCGTACTTAAGTCGGCATTGTGCCTTTTGAATTTAATTCCGATGCAATTTCTGTGTTTCATCGTCAATAAGAAGGTGCAAGGTATACAGTAAACCTGAAGTGAAGCATCGGAATCTAAAACTGAACTCACAGGAGAGGTTCAAATCATAGAAAGTGAGAGTGTCAGTCCTCTTTTACTTAAGTCGGCATTGTGCCTTTTATATTAAAATCGGATGCTATTTCTGAGTTTCATCGTCAATAAGACGGTCAAGGGTTACAATAAACCTGAAGTGAAGCATCGGAATCTAAAATTGGACTCAAAGGAGAGGTTCAAATCATAGAAAGTGAGAGTGTTAGTCCTTTTGTACTTAAGTGGGCATTGTGCCTTTTGTATTAAATTCGGATGCAATTTCTGTGTTTCATCGTCAATAAGAAGGTCCAAGGGATACAGTAAGCCTGAAGTGGAGCATCGGAATCTAAAACTGGACTCACAGGAGAGGTTCAAATCATAGAAAGTTAGAGTGTCAGTCCTCTTGTACTTAGGTCGGCATTGTGCCTTTTGTATTAAATTCCGATGCAATTTCTGTGTTTCATCGTCAATAAGAAGGTGCAAGGTATACAGTAAACCTGAAGTGAAGCATCGGAATCTAAAACTGAACTCACAGGAGAGGTTCAAATCATAGAAAGAGAGAGTGTCAGTACTCTTTTACTTAAGTCGGCATTGTGCCTTTTGTATTAAATTTGGTTGCAATTTCTGTGTTTCATCGTCAAGAAGAAGTTCCAAGGGATACACTAAACCTGAAGTGAAGCATCGGAATCTAAAACTGGTCTCATAGGAGAGGTTCAAATCATAGGAGGGGAGAGTGTCAGTCCTCTTGTACTTAAGTCGGCATTGTGCCTTTTGTACTAAATTCCGATGCAATTTCTGTGTTTCATCGTCATTAAGAAGGTTCAAGGTATACAATAATCTTGAAGTGAAGCATCGGAATCTAAAACTGGACTCTCAGGAGAGGTTCAAATCGTAGAAAGTGAGGGTGTCAGTGCTCCAGTACTTCAGCCGGCATTGCGCCTTGTTGTATTAAATTCGGATGCAATTTCTGTGTTTCATCGTCAATAAGAAGGTCCAAGGGATACAGTAAACCTGAAGTGATGCATCGGAATCTAAAACTGGACTCACAGGAGAGGTTCAAATCATAGAAAGTGCGAGTGTAAGTCCTCTTGTACTTAAGTCGGCATTGTGCCTTTTGTATTAAATTCGGATGCAATTTCTGTGTTTCATCGTCAATAAGAAGGTGCAAGGTGTGCAGAAAACTTGAAGTGAAGCATCGGAATCTAAAACTGGACTCACAGGAGAGGTTCAAATCAGAGAAAGTGAGAGTGTGAGTCCTCTTTTACTTAAGTCGGCATTGTGCCTTTTGTATTAAATTCGGATGCAAATTCTGTGTTTCATCGTCAAATAGAAGGTCCAAGGGATACAGTATACCTGAAGTGAAACATCGGAAATTAAAATTGGACTCACAGTGGAGGTTCAAATCATAGAAAGTTAGACTCTCAGTCCTCTTGTACTTAAGTCGGCATTGTGCCTTTTGTATTAAATTCGGAAAAAATTTCTGTGTTTCATCGTCAATACGAAGGTGCAAGGTATACGGTAAACCTGAAGTGAAGTATCGGAATCTAGAACTGACCTCACAGGAAAGGTTCAAATCATAGAAAGTGAGAGTGTCAGTCCTCTTGTACTTAAGTCGGCATTGTGCATTTTGTATTAAATTCGGATGCAATTTCTGTGTTTCATCGTCATTAAGAAGGTGCAAGGTATACAGTAAACCTGAAGTGAAGCATCGGAATCTAAAACTGGATTCACAGTGGAGGTTCAAATCATAGAAAGTTAGACTCTCAGTCCACTTGTACTTAAGTCGGCATTGTGCCTTTTGTATTGTATTCGGATGAAATTTCTGTGTTTCAACGTCAATAAGAACGTCCAAGGGATACAATATACCTGAAGTGAAGTATCGGAATCTAAAACTGGACTCACAGGAGAGGTTCAAATCATAGAAAGTTAGAGTGTCAGTCCTCTTGTATTTAAGTCGGCATTGTGCCTTTTGAATTCAATTCCGATGCAATTTCTGTGTTCCTTCGTCAATAAGAATGTGCAAGGTATGCAGTAAACGTGACGTGAAGCATCGGAATCTAAAACTGGACTCACAGGAGAGGTTCAAATCACAGAAAGTGAGAAAGTCAGTCCTCTTTTACTTAAGTCGGCATTGGGCCTTTTGTATTAAATTCGGATGCAATTTCTGTGTTTCATCGTCAATAAGAATGTCCAAGGGATACAGTAAACCTGAAGTGAAGCATCGGAATCTGAAACTGGACTCACAGGAGAGATTCAAATCATAGGAAGTGAGAGTGTCAGTCCTCTTGTACTTAAGTCATCATTGTGCATTTTGTATTACATTCGGATGCAATTTCTGTGTTTCATCGTCATTAAGAAGGGCAGGGTATACAGTAATCTTGAAGTGAAGCATCGGAATCTAAGACTGGACTCACAGGAGAGGTTCAAATTGTTGAAAGTGTGAGTGTCAGTCCTCTTGTACTTAAGTCGGAATTGTTCCTTTTGTATTAAATTCTAATGCAATTTCTGAGTTTCATCGTCAATAAGAAGGTGCAAGGTATACAGTAACCTTGAAGTGAAGCATCGGAATCTAAAACTGGACTCACAGAAGATGGTCAAATCATAGAAAGTGAGAGTGTCAGACCTCTTGTACTTAAGTTGGCATTGTGCATTTTGTATTAAATTCGGATGCAATTTCTGTGATTCATCGTCAATAAGATGGTGCAAGGTATACAGTAATCTTGAAGTGAAGCATCGGAATCTAAAACTGCACTCACAGGAGAGGTTCAAATCGTAGAAAGTGAGAGTGTCAGTCCTCTTATACTTCAGTCGGCATTGTGCCTTTTGTATTAAATTCGGATGCAATTTCTGTGTTTCATCGTCAATAAGAAGGTGCAAGGTATACAGTAATCTTGAAGTGAAGCATCGGAATCTAAAACTGGACTCACAGGAGAGGTTCAAATCATAGAAAGTGTGAGTGTCAGTCCTCTTGTACTTAAGTCGGCAGTGTGCATTTTGTATTAAATTCGAATGCAATTTCTGTGTTTCATCGTCAATAACAAGGTGCAAGGAATACAGTAATCTTGAAGTGAAGCATCGGAATCGAAAACTGGACTCACAGGAGATGTTCAAATCGTAGAAAGTGAGAGTGTCAGTGCTCCTGTAGTTTAGTCGGCATTGCGCCTATTTGTATTCAATTCGGATGCAATTCCTGAGTTTCATCGTCATTAAGAAGGTGCCAGGTATGCAGTAATCTTGAAGTGAAGCATCGGAATCTAAAACTGGACTCACAGGAGAGGTTCAAATCATAGAAAGTGAGAGTGTCAGTCCTCTTGTACTTAAGTCGGCATTGCTCCTTTTCGTATTAAATTCGGATGCAATTTCTGTGTTTCATCGTCAATAAGAAGGTCCAAGGGAAAGAGTAAACCTGAAGTGAAACATCGGAATCTAAAACTGGACTCACAGGGGAGGTTCAAATCATAGAAAGTGAGAGTGTCAGTCCTCTTGTACTTAAGTCGGCATTGTGCCTTTTGTATTAAATTCGGATGCAATTTCTGTGATTCATCCTCAATAAGTATGTGCAAGGTATACAGTAAACCTGAAGTGAAGCATCTGAATCTAAAACTGGACTCACAGGAGATGATCAAATCGTTGAAAGTGAGAGTGTCAGTCCTCATGTATTTAAGTAGGCATTGTGCCTTTTGTATTAAATTCCGATGCCATTTCTGTGTTTCATCGTCAATAAGAAGGTGCAAGGTATACAGTAAACCTGAAGTGAAGCATCGGAATCTGAAACTGGACCCACAGGAGAGGTTCAAATCATAGAAAGTGAGAGTGTCAGTCCTCTTGTACTTAAGTCGGCATTATGCCTTTTGTTTTAAATTCGGATGCAATTTCTGTGTTTCATCATCAATACGAAGGTGCAAGGTATACAGTAAACCTGAAGTGACGCATCGGATTCTCAAACTGCGCTCACAGGAGAGGTTCAAATCATAGGAAGTGAGAGTGTCAGTCCTCTTGTACTTAAGTCGGCATTGTGCATTTTGTATTAAATTCGGATGCAATTTCTGTGTTTCATCGTCATTAAGAAGTTGCAAGGTATACAGTAATCTTGAAGTGATGCATCGGAATCTAAAACTGGACTCACAGGAGAGGTTCAAATCATAGAAAGTGCGAGTGTCAGTCCTCTTGTACTTAAGTCGCCATTGTGCCATTTGTATTAAATTCGGATGCAATTTCTGTGTTTCATCGTCAATACGAAGGTGCAAGGTATACAGTAATCTTGGAGTGAAGCAACGGAATCTAAAACTGGACTCACAGGAGAGGTTCAAATCGTTGGAAGTGAGAGTGTCAGTCGTCTTGTACTTAAGTTGGCATTGTGATTTTTGTATTAAATTCCGAAGCAATTCCTGTGTATCGTCGTCAATAAGAAGGTGCAAGGTATACAGTAAACCTGAAGTGTAGCATCGAAAAGTAAAACTGGACTCACAGGAGAGGTTCAAATCATAGAAAGTGAGAGTGTGTGTCCGCTTGTACTTAAGTCGGCATTGTGCCGTTTGCATTGAATTCGGATGCAATTTCTGTGTGTCATCGTCAATAAGAAAGTGAAAGGTATACAGTAATCTTGAAGTGAAGCATCGGAATCTAAAACTGGAATCACAGGAGAGGTTCAAATCGTAGAAAGAGAGAGTGTCAGTCCTCTTCTACTTCAGTCGGCATTGTGCCTTTAGTATTAAAATCGGATGCAATTTCTGTGATTCATCGTCAGTAAGAAGGTCCAAGGGATACAGTAAATCTGAAGTGAAGCATCGGAATCTAAAACTGGACTCACAGGAGAGGTTCAAATCGTTGAAAGTGTGAGTGTCAGTCCTCTTCTACTTAAGTCGGCATTGTGCCTTTTGTATTAAATTCCAATGCAATATCTGTGTTTCATCGTCAATAAGAAGGTGCAAGGTATACAGTAAACCTGAAGTGAAGCATCGGAATCGAAAACTGGACCCACAGGGGAGGTTCAAATCATTGAAAGTGAGAGTGTCAGTCCTCTTGCACTTAAGTCGGCATTGTTTTTTTTGTATTACATCAGATGCAATTTCTGTGTTTCATCGTCAATAAGAAGTTGCAAGGTATACAGTAAACCTGAAGTGAAGCATCGGAATCTAAAACTGGACTGACAGGAGAGGTTCAAATCATAGAAAGAGAGAGTGTCAGTCCTCTTTTACTTAAGTCCGCATTGTGCCTTTCGTTTTAAATTCGGATGCAATTTCTGTGTTTCATCGTCAATAAGAAGGTCCAAGGGATACAGTATACCTGAAGTGAAGCATCGGTATCTAAAACTGGACTCACAGTAGAGGTTCAAATCATAGAAAATTAGACTCTCAGTCCTCTTGTACTTAAGTCGGCGTTGTGCCTTTTGTATTAAATTCGGATGCAATTTCTGTGTTTCATCGTCAATACGAAGGTGCAAGGTATACAGTATACCTGAAGTGAAGCATCGGAATCTAAAAGTGGACTCACAGGAGAGGTTCAAATTATTGGAAGTGAGAGTGCCAGTCCTCCTGTACTTAAGTCGGCATTGGGCATTTTGTATTGAATTCGGATGCATATTCTGTGTTTCATCGTCATTAAGAAGGTCCAAGGTATACAGTAATCTTGAAGTGAAGCATCGGAATCTAAATCTGGACTCACAGGAGAGGTTCAAATCATAGAAAGTGAGAGTGTCAGTCCTTTTGTACTTAAGTCGGCATTGCGCCTTTTTGTATTAAATTTGGATGCAATTTCTGTGATTAATCGTCAATAAGAAGGTGCAAGGTATACAGTAAACCTGAAGTAAAGCATCGGAATCTTAAACTGGACTCACAGGAGAGGTTCAAATCATAGAAAGTTAGAGTGTCAGTCCTCTTGTACTTAGGTCGGCATTGTACCTATTGTATTTAATTCCGATGCAATTTCTGTGTTTCATCGACAATAAGAAGGTGCAAGGTATACAGTGAACCTGAAGTGAAGCATCGGAATCTAAAACTGGACTCACAGGAGAGGTTCAAATCATAGAAAGAGAGAGTATCAGTCCTCTTTTACTTAAGTCGGCATTGTGCCTTTAGTATTAAATTCGGATCCAATTTCTGTGTTTCATCGTCAATAAGAAGGTCCAAGGGATACACTAAACCTGAAGTGAAGCATCGGAATCTAAAACTGGACACACAGGAGAGGTTCAAATTATAGAAAGGAAATGTGTCAGTCCTCTTGTACTTAACTCGGCATTGTGCCTTTTGTATTAAATTCGGATACAATTTCTGTGTTTCATCGTCAATAAGAAGGTACAAGGTATACAGTAAACCTGAAGTGAACCATCAGAATCTAAAACTGAACTCACAGGAGAGGTTCAAATAATAGAAAGTTAGAGTGTCAGTCCTCTTGTACTTAAGTCGGCATTGTGCCTTTTGAATTTAATTCCGATTCAATTTCTGTGTTTCATCGTCAATACGAAGGTGCAAGGTATACAGTAAACCTGATGTATCGGAATCTAAAACTAGACTCACAGGAGAGGTTCAAATCACAGAAAGTGAGAGTGTCAGTCCTCTTTTACTTAAGTCGCAATTGAGCCTTTTGTATTAAATTCGGATGCGAACTCAGGGTTTCATCGTAAATAAGACGGTCCAAGGGATACAGAAGAACTGAAGTGAAGGTTCGGAATCTAAAACTGGACTCACAGGAGAGGTTCAAAACGTAGACAGTTAGAGTGTCGGTCCTCTTGTACTTAAGTCGGCATTTTCCCTTTTGTATTGAATTCGGATGCAGTTTCTGTGTTTCATCGTCAATAAGAAGGTCCAAGGGATACAGTAGACATGAAGTGAAGCATCGGAATCTAAGTCTGGACTCACAGGAGAGGTTCAAATCATAGAAATTGAGAATGGCTGTCCTCTTTTACTTAAGTCGGCATTGTGCCTTTTGTAATAAATTCGGATGCAATTTCTGTGTTTCATCGTCAATAAGAAGGTCCAAGCTATACAGTAAACCTGAAGTGAAGCATCGGAATCTAAAACTGGACTCACAGAAGAGGTTCAAATCATAGAAAGTGAGAGTGTCAGTCCTCTTTTACTGAAGTCGGCATTGTGCCTTTTGTATTGAAATCGGATGCTATTTCTGAGTTTCATCGTCAATAAGAAGGTCAAGTGTTACAGTAAACCTGAAGTGAAGCATCGGAATCTAAAATTGGACTCACAGGAGAGGTTCAAATCATAGAAAGTGAGAGTGTTAGTCCTTTTGTACTTAAGTGGGCATTGGGCCTTTTGTATTAAATTCGGATGCAATTTCTGTGTTTCATCGTCAATAAGAAGGTCCAAGGGATACAGTAAGCCTGAAGTGGAGCATCGGAATCTAAAAGTGGACTAACAGGAGAGGTTCAAATCATAGAAAGTTAGAGTGTCAGTCTTCATGTACTTAAGTTGGCATTGTGCCTTTTGTATTAAATTCGGATGCAAATTTCTGTGTTTCATCGTCAATAAGAAGGTCCAAGTGATACAATAAGCCTGTAGTGGAGCATCGGAATCTAAAACTGGACTCACAGGAGATGATCAAATCGTTGAAAGTGAGAGTGTCAGTCCTCATGTATTTAAGTAGGCATTGTGCCTTTTGTATTAAATTCCGATGCAATTTCTGTGTTTCATCGTCAATAAGATGGTGCAAGGTATACAGTAAACCTGAAGTGAAGCATCGGAATCTGAAACTGGACCCACAGGAGAGGTTCAAATCATAGAAAGTGAGAGTGTCAGTCCTCTTGTACTTAAGTCGGCATTATGCCCTTTGTTTTAAATTCGGATGCAATTTCTGTGTTTCATCATCAATACGAAGGTGCAAGGTATACAGTAAACCTGAAGTGACGCATCGGATTCTCAAACTGCGCTCACAGGAGAGGTTCAAATCATAGGAAGTGAGAGTGTCAGTCCTCTTGTACTTAAGTCGGCATTGTGCATTTTGTATTAAATTCGGATGCAATTTCTGTGTTTCATCGTCATTAAGAAGTTGCAAGGTATACAGTAATCTTGAAGTGATGCATCGGAATCTAAAACTGGACTCACAGGAGAGGTTCAAATCATAGAAAGTGCGAGTGTCAGTCCTCTTGTACTTAAGTCGGCATTGTGCCATTTGTATTAAATTCGGATGCAATTTCTGTGTTTCATCGTCAATACGAAGGTGCAAGGTATACAGTAATCTTGGAGTGAAGCATCGGAATCTAAAACTGGACTCACAGGAGAGGTTCAAATCGTTGGAAGTGAGAGTGTCAGTCGTCTTGTACTTAAGTTGGCATTGTGATTTTTGTATTAAATTCCGAAGCAATTTCTGTGTATCGTCGTCAATAAGAAGGTGCAAGGTATACAGTAAACCTGAAGTGTAGCATCGGAAAGTAAGACTGGACTCACAGGAGAGGTTCAAATCATAGAAAGTGAGAGTGTGTGTCCGCTTGTACTTAAGTCGGCATTGTGCCGTTTGCATTGAATTCGGATTCAATTTCTGTGTGTCATCGTCAATAAGAAAGTGAAAGGTATACAGTAATCTTGAAGTGAAGCATCGGAATCTAAAACTGGACTCACAGGAGAGGTTCAAATCGTAGAAAGAGAGAGTGTCAGACCTCTACTACTTCAGTCGGCATTGTGCCTTTAGTATTAAAATCGGATGCAATTTCTGTGATTCATCGTCAGTATGAAGGTCCAAGGGATACAGTAAATCTGAAGTGAAGCATCGGAATCTAAAACTGGACTCACAGGAGAGGTTCAAATCGTTGAAAGTGTGAGTGTCAGTCCTCTTGTACTTAAGTCGGCATTGTGCCTTTTGTATTAAATTCAAATGCAATATCTGTGTTTCATCGTCAATAAGAAGGTGCAAGGTATACAGTAAACCTGAAGTGAAGCATCGGAATCGAAAACTGGACCCACAGGAGAGGTTCAAATCATTGAAAGTGAGAGTGTCAGTCCTCTTGCACTTAAGTCGGCATTGTTTTTATTGTATTACATCAGATGCAATTTCTGTGTTTCATCGTCAATAAGAAGTTGCAAGGTATACAGTAAACCTAAAGTGAAGCATCGGAATCTAAAACTGGACTGACAGGAGAGGTTCAAATCATAGAAAGAGAGAGTGTCAGTCCTCTTTTACTTAAGTCCGCGTTGTGCCTTTCGTTTTAAATTCGGATGCAATTTCTGTGTTTCATCGTCAATAAGAAGGTCCAAGGGATACAGTATACCTGAAGTGAAGCATCGGTATCTAAAACTGGACTCACAGTAGAGGTTCAAATCATAGAAAGTTAGACTCTCAGTCCTCTTGTACTTAAGTCGGCGTTGTGCCTTTTGTATTAAATTCGGATGCAATTTCTGTGTTTCATCGTCAATACGAAGGCGCAAGGTATACAGTATACCTGAAGTGAAGCATCGGAATCTAAAAGTGGACTCACAGGAGAGGTTCAAATCATAGGAAGTGAGAGTGCCAGTCCTCTAGTACTTAAGTCGGCATTGTGCATTTTGTATTGAATTCGGATGCATATTCTGTGTTTCATCGTCATTAAGAAGGTCCAAGGTATACAGTAATCTTGAAGTGAAGCATCGGAATCTAAATCTGGACTCACAGGAGAGGTTCAAATCATAGAAAGTGAGAGTGTCAGTCCTATTGTACTTAAGTCGGCATTGCGCCTTTTTGTATTAAAATTGGATGCAATTTCTGTGATTAATCGTCAATAAGAAGGTGCAAGGTATACAGTAAACCTGAAGTAAAGCATCGGAATCTTAAACTGGACTCACAGGAGAGGTTCAAATCATAGAAAGTTAGAGTGTCAGTCCTCTTGTACTTAGGTCGGCATTGTACCTATTGTATTTAATTCCGATGCAATTTCTGTGTTTCATCGACAATAAGAAGGTGCAAGGTATACAGTTAACCTGAAGTGAAGCATCGGAATCTAAAACTGGACTCACAGGAGAGGTTCAAATCATAGAAAGAGAGAGTATCAGTCCTCTTTTACTTAAGTCGGCATTGTGCCTTTAGTATTAAATTCGGATCCAATTTCTGTGTTTCATCGTCAATAAGAAGGTCCAAGGGATACACTAAACCTGAAGTGAAGCATCGGAATCTAAAACTGGACACACAGGAGAGGTTCAAATTATAGAAAGGAAATGTGTCAGTCCTCTTGTACTTAACTCGGCATTGTGCCTTTTGTATTAAATTCGGATACAATTTCTGTGTTTCATCGTCAATAAGAAGGTGCAAGGTATACAGTAAACCTGAAGTGAACCATCGGAATCTAAAACTGAACTCACAGGAGAGGTTCAAATAATAGAAAGTTAGAGTGTCAGTCCTCTTGTACTTAAGTCGGCATTGTGCCTTTTGAATTTAATTCCGATTCAATTTCTGTGTTTCATCGTCAATACGAAGGTGCAAGGTATACAGTAAACCTGAAGTGACGCATCGGAATCTAAAACTGGACTCACAGGAAAGGTTCAAATGATAGAAGGTGAGTGTGTCAGTCCTCTTGTAAATAAGTCGGCATTGTGCCTTTTGTACTAAATTCAGATGCAATTTCTGTGTTTCATCGTCAATAAGAAGGTCCAAGGTATACAGTAAACCTGATGTAACGGAATCTAAAACTAGACTCACAGGAGAGGTTCAAATCACAGAAAGTGAGAGTGTCAGTCCTCTTTTACTTAAGTCGCAATTGAGCCTTTTGTATTAAATTCGGATGCGAACTCAGGGTTTCATCGTAAATAAGACGGTCCAAGGGATACAGAAGAACTGAAGTGAAGGTTCGGAATCTAAAACTGGACTCACAGGAGAGGTTCAAAACGTAGACAGTTAGAGTGTCGGTCCTCTTGTACTTAAGTCGGCATTTTCCCTTTTGTATTGAATTCGGATGCAGTTTCTGTGTTTCATCGTCAATAAGAAGGTCCAAGGGATACAGTAGACATGAAGTGAAGCATCGGAATCTAAGTCTGGACTCACAGGAGAGGTTCAAATCATAGAAATTGAGAGTGGCTGTCCTCTTTTACTTAAGTCGGCATTGTGCCTTTTGTAATAAATTCGGATGCAATTTCTGTGTTTCATCGTCAATAAGAAGGTCCAAGCTATGCAGTAAACCTGAAGTGAAGCATCGGAATCTAAAACTGGACTCACAGGAGAGGTTCAAATCATAGAAAGTGAGAGTGTCAGTCCTCTTTTACTGAAGTCGGCTTTGTGCCTTTTGTATTGAAATCGGATGCTATTTCTGAGTTTCATCGTCAATAAGAAGGTCAAGTGTTACAGTAAACCTGAAGTGAAGCATCGGAATCTAAAATATGACTCACAGGAGAGGTTCAAATCATAGAAAGTGAGAGTGTTAGTCCTTTTGTACTTAAGTGGGCATTGGGCCTTTTGTATTAAATTCGGATGCAATTTCTGTGTTTCATCGTCAATAAGAAGGTCCAAGGGATACAGTAAGCCTGAAGTGGGGCATCGGAATCTAAAAGTGGACTAACAGGAGAGGTTCAAATCATAGAAAGTTAGAGTTTCAGTCTTCATGTACTTAAGTTGGCATTGTGCCTTTTGTATTAAATTCGGATGCAAATTTCTGTGCTTCATCGTCAATAAGAAGGTCCAAGTGATACAATAAGCCTGTAGTGGAGCATCGGAATCTAAAACTGAACTCACAGGAGAGGTTCAAAACATAGAAAGAGTGAGTGTCAGTACTCTTTTACTTAAGTCGGCATTGTGCCTTTTGTATTAAATTTGGTTGCAATTTCTGTCTTTCATCGTCAAGAAGAAGTTCCAAGGGATACACTAAACCTGAAGTGAACCATCGGAATCTGAAACTCGTCTCACAGGAGAGGTTCAAATCATAGGAGGGGAGAGTGTCAGTCCTCTTGTACTTAAGTCGGCATTGTGCCTTTTGTATTAAATTCCGATGCAATTTCTGTGTTTCATCGTCAATAAGAAGGTGCAAGGTATACAGTAAACCTG
The DNA here is from genome assembly GCF_023864345.2 of Schistocerca serialis cubense. Classification (NCBI taxonomy): domain Eukaryota; kingdom Metazoa; phylum Arthropoda; class Insecta; order Orthoptera; family Acrididae; genus Schistocerca; species Schistocerca serialis. Next base: position 4,479,792 of record NW_026048462.1, read on the forward strand.
AAGTGAAGCATCGGAACTAAAACTGGACTCACAGGAGAGGTTCAAATCTTAGAAAGTGAGAGTGTCAGTCCTCTTTTACTTAAGTCGGCATTGTGCCTTTTGTATTAAATTCGGATGCAATTTCTGTGTTTCATCGTCAATAAGAAGGTCCAAGGGATACAGTATACCTGAAGTGAAGGATCGGAATCTAAAACTGGACTCACAGTAGAGGTTCAAATCATAGAAATTTAGACTGTCAGTCCTCTTGTACTTAAGTCGGCATTGTGCCCTTTGTATTAAATTGGGATGCAATTTCTGTGCTTCATCGTCAATACGAAGGTGCAAGGTATACAGTAAACCTGAAGTGAAGCATCGGAATCTTAAACTGGACTCACAGGAGAGGTTCAAATCATGGAAAGTTAGAGTGTCAGTCCTCTTGTACTTAGGTCGGCATTGTACCTATTGTATTAAATTCCGATGCAATTTCTGTGTTTCATCGACAATAAGAAGGTGCAAGGTATACAGTTAACCTGAAGTGAAGCATCGGAATCTAAAACTGGACTCACAGGAGAGGTTCAAATCATAAAAAGAGAGAGTATCAGTCCTCTTTTACTTAAGTCGGCATTGTGCCTTTAGTATTAAATTCGGATCCAATTTCTGTGTTTCATCGTCAATAAGAAGGTCCAAGGGATACACTAAACCTGAAGTGAAGCATCGGAATCTAAAACTGGACAAACAGGAGAGGTTCAAATTATAGAAAGGAAATGTGTCAGTCCTCTTGTACTTAACTCGGCATTGTGCCTTTTGTATTAAATTCGTATACAATTTCTGTGTTTCATCGTCAATAAGAAGGTGCAAGGCATACAGTAAACCAGAAGTGAACCATCGGAATCTAAAACTGGACTCACAGGGGAGGTTCAAATAATAGAAAGTTAGAGTGTCAGTCCTCTTGTACTTAAGTCGGCATTGTGCCTTTTGAATTTAATTCCGATTCAATTTTTGTGCTTCATCGTCAATACGAAGGTGCAAGGTATACAGTAAACCTGAAGTGACGCATCGGAATCTAAAACTGGACTCACAGGAAAGGTTCAAATGATAGAAGGTGAGTGTGTCAGTCCTCTTGTAAATAAGTCGGCATTGTGCCTTTTGTACTAAATTCAGATGCAATTTCTGTGTTTCATCGTCAATAAGAAGGTCCAAGGTATACAGGAAACCTGATGTATCGGAATCTAAAACTGGACTCACAGGAGAGGTTCAAATCACAGAAAGTGAGAGTGTCAGTCCTCTTTTACTTAAGTCGGCATTGTGCCTTTTGTATTAAATTTGGATGCAATTTCAGTGATTCATCGTCAATAAGATGGTGCAAGGTATACAGTAATCTTGAAGTGAAGCATCGGAATCTAAAACTGCACTCACAGGAGAGGTTCAAATCATAGAAAGTGTGAGTGTCAGTCCTCTTGTACTTAAGTCGGCATTGTGCCGTTTGCATTGAATTCGGATGCAATTTCTGTGTGTCATCGTCAATAAGAGAGTGAAAGGTATACAGTAATCTTGAAGTGAAGCATCGGAATCTAAAACTGGACTCACAGGAGAGGTTCAAATCGTAGAAAGAGAGAGTGTCAGTCCTCTTGTTCTTCAGTCGGCATTGTGCCTTTAGTATTAAAATCAGATGCAATTTCTCTGTTTCATCGTCAGTAAGAAGGTAAAAGGGATACAGTAAATCTGAAGTGAAGCATCGGAATCTAAAACTGGACTCACAGGAGAGGTTCAAATCGATGAAAGTGTGAGTGTCAGTCCTCTTGTACCTAAGTCGGGATTGTGCCTTTTGTATTAAATTCCAATGCAATATCTGTGTTTCATCGTCAATAAGAAGGTGCAAGGTATACAGTAAACCTGAAGTGAAGCATCGGAATCGGAAACTGGACCCACAGGAGAGGTTCAAATCATAGAAAGTGAGAGTGTCAGTCCTCTTTTACTTAAGTCCGCATTGTGCCTTTCGTTTTAAATTCGGATGCAATTTCGGTGTTTCATCGTCAATAAGAAGGTCCAAGGGATACAGTATACCTGAAGTGAAGCATCGGTATCTAAAACTGGACTCACGTTAGAGGTTCAAATCATAGAAAGTTAGACTCTCAGTCCTCTTGTACTTAAGTCGGCGTCGTGCCTTTTGTATTAAATTCGGATGCAATTTCTGTGTTTCATCGTCAATACGAAGGTGCAAGGTATACAGTATACCTGAAGTCAAGCATCGGAATCTAAAAGTGGACTCACAGGAGAGGTTCAAATCATAGGAAGTGAGAGTGTCAGTCCTCTTGTACTTAAGTCGGCATTGTGCATTTTGTATTGAATTCGGATGCTTAATCTGTGTTTCATCGTCATTAAGAAGGTCCAAGGTATACAGTAATCTTGAAGGGAAGCATCGGAATCTAAATCTGGACTCACAGGAGAGGTTCAAATCATAGAAAGTGAGAGTGTCAGTCCTTTTGTACTTAAGTCGGCATTGCGCCTTTTTGTTTTAATTTCGGTTGCAATTTCTGTGATTAATCGTCAATAAGAAGGTGCAAGGTATACAGTAAACCTGATGTGAAGCATCGAATTCTAAAACTGGACTCTCAGGAGAGGATCAAATCGTTGAAAGTGAGAGTGTCAGTCCTCTTGTACTTAAGTAGGCATTGTGCCTTTTGTATTAAATTCCGATGCAATTTCTGTGTTTCATCGTCAATAAGAAGGTGCAAGGTATACAGTAAACCTGAAGTGAAGCATCGGAACTAAAACTGGACTCACAGGAGAGGTTCAAATCTTAGAAAGTGGGAGTGTCAGTCCTCTTTTACTTAAATCGGCATTGTGCCTTTTGTATTAAATTCGGATGCAATTTCTGTGTTTCATCGTCAATACGAAGGTCCAAGGGATACAGTATACCTGAAGTGAAGGATCGGAATCTAAAACTGGTCTCACAGTAGAGGTTCAAATCATAGAAAGTTAGACTGTCAGTCCTCTTGTACTTAAGTCGGCATTGTGCCCTTTGTATTAAATTGGGATGCAATTTCTGTGCTTCATCGTCAGTACGAAGGTGCAAGGTATACAGTAAACCTGAAGTGAAGCATCGGATTCTAAAACTGCGCTCACAGGAGAGGTTCAAATCATAGGAAGTGAGAGTGTCAGTCTTCTTGTACTTAAGTCGGCATTGTGCATTTTGTATTAAATTCGCATGCAATTTCTGTGTTTCATCGTCATTAAGAAGGTGCAAGGTATACAATAATCTTGAAGTAAAGCATCGGAATCTAAAACTCGACCCTCAGGAGAGGTTCAAATCGTAGAAAGTGAGAGTGTCAGTGCTCCTGTACTTCAGTCGGCATTGCGCCTTTTTGTATTAAATTCGGATGCAATTTCTGTGTTTCATCGTCAATAAGAAGGTCCAAGGGATACAGTAAACCTGAAGTGATGCATCGGAATCTAAAACTGGAATCACAGGAGAGGTTCAAATCATAGAAAGTGCGAGTGTCAGTCCTCTTGTACTTAAGTCGGCATTGTGCCTTTTGTATTAAATTCGGATGCAATTTCTGTGTTTCATCGTCAATAAGAAGGTGCAAGGTGTACAGTAAACTTGAAGTGAAGCATCGGAATCTAAAACTGGACTCACAGGAGAGGTTCAAATCATACAAAGTGAGAGTGTAAGTCCTCTTTTACTTAAGTCGGCATTGTGCCTTTTGTATTAAATTCGGATGCAAATTCTGTGTTTCATCGTCAATTAGAAGGTCCAAGGGATACAGTATACCTGAAGTGAAGCATCGGAATATAAAACTGGACTCATAGTGGAGGTTCAAATCATAGACAGTTAGACTCTCAGTCCTCTTGTACTTAAGTCGGCATTGTGCCTTTTGTATTAAATTCGGATGCTATTTCTGTGTTTCACGGTAAATAAGAAGGTGCATGGTATACAGTAATCTTGAAGTGAAGCATCGGAATCTAAAACTGGACTCACAGGAGAGGTTCAATTCATAGAAAGTGCGTGTGTCTGTCCTCTTGTACTTAAAATGGCATCGTGCCTTTCTTATGAAATTCCGATGCAATTTCTGTGTTTCACGTCAATAAAAGGTGCAAGGTATACAGTAAACCTGAAGTGTAGCATCGGAAAGTAAAACTGGATTCACAGGAGAAGTTCAAATCATAGAAAGTGAGAGTGTGAGTCCGCTTGTACTTAAGTCGGCATTGTGCCGTTTGCATTGAATTCGGATGCTATTTCTGTGTGTCATCGTCAATAAGAAAGTGAAAGGTATACAGTAATCTTGAAGTGAAGCATCGGAATCTAAAACTGGACTCACAGGAGTGGTTCATATCGTAGAAAGAGAGTGTCAGTCCTCTTGTACTTCAGTCGGCATTGTGCCTTTAGTATTAATATCGGATGCAATTTCTGTGTTTCATCGTCAGTAAGAAGGTCCAAGGGATACAGTAAATCTGAAGTGAAGCATCGGAATCTAAAACTGGACTCACAGGAGAGGTTCAAATCGTTGAAAGTGGGAGTGTCGGTCCTCTTGTACTTAAGTCTGCATTGTGCCTTTTGTATTAAATTCCAATGCAATATCTGTGTTTCATCGTCAATAAGAAGGTGCAAGGTATACAGTATACCTGAAGTGAAGCATCGGAATCTAAAACTGGACTCACAGCAGAGGTTCAAATCGTAGAAAGAGAGAGTGTCAGTCCTCTTGTACTTAAGTAGGCATTGTGCCTCTTGTATTAAATTCCGATGCAATTTCTGTGTTTCATCGTCAATAAGAAGGTGCAAGGTATACAGTAAACCTGAAGTGAAGCATCGGAACTAAAACTGGACTCACAGGAGAGGTTCAAATCAAAGAAAGTGAGAGTGTCGGTCCTCTTGTACTTAAGTCGGCATTGTGCCTTTTGTATTAAATTCCAATTCAATATCGGTGTTTCATCGTCAATAAGAAGGTGCAAGGTATACAGTAAACCTGAAGTGAAGCATCGGAATCTAAAACTGGACTCTGAGGAGGGGATCAAATCGTTGAAAGTGAGAGTGTCAGTCCTCTTGTACTTAAGTAGGCATTGTGCCTCTTGTATTAAATTCCGATGCAATATCTGTGTTTCATCGTCATTAAGAAGGTGTATGGTATACAGTAATCTTGAAGTGAAGCATCGGAATCCAAAACTGGACTCACAGGAGAGGTTCAACTCATAGAAATTGAGAGTGTCAGTCCTCTTGTACTTAGGTCGGCATTGTGCCTTTTGTATTAAATTCGGATGCAATTTCTGTGTTTCACGGTAAATAAGAAGGCGCAAGGTATACAGTAATCTTGAAGTGAAGCATCGGAATCTAAAACTGGACTCACAGGAGAGGTTCAAATCATAGAAAGTGCGTGTGTCTGTCCTCTTGTACTTAAAATGGCATTGTGCCTTTTGTATTAAATTCCGATGCAATTTCTGTGTTTCGTCGTCAATAAGAAGGTGCAAGGTTTACAGTAAACCTGAAGTGAAGCATCGGAATCTAAAACTGGACTCTCAGGAGAGGATCAAATCGTTGAAAGTGAGAGTCTCAGTCCTCTTGTACTTAAGTCGGAATTGCGCCTTTTTGTATTAAATTCCGATGCAATTTCTGTGATTAATCGTCAATAAGAAGGTGCAAGGTATACAATAATCTTGAAGTGAAGCATCGGAATCTAAAACTGGACCCTCAGGAGAGGTTCAAATCGTAGAAAGTGAGAGTGTCAGTGCTCCTGTACTTCAGTCGGCATTGCGCCTTTTTGTATTAAATTCGGATGCAATTTCTGTGTTTCTTCGTCAATAAGAAGGTCCAAGGGATACAGTAAACCTGAAGTGATGAATCGGAATCTAAAACTGGACTCACAGGAGAGGTTCAAATCATAGAAAGTGCGAGTGTCAGTCCTCTTGTACTTAAGTCGGCATTGTGCCTTTTTGTATTAAATTCGGATGCAATTTCTGTGTTTCATCGTCAATAAGAAGGTGCAAGGTGTACAGTAAACTTGAAGTGAAGCATCGGAATCTAAAACTGGACTCACAGGAGAGGTTCAAATCATACAAAGTGAGAGTGTCAGTCCTCTTTTACTTAAGTCGGCATTGTGCCTTTTGTATTAAATTCGGATGCAAATTCTGTGTTTCATCGTCAATTAGAAGGTCCAAGGGATACAGTATACCTGAAGTGAAGCATCGGAATCTAAAACTGGACTCACAGTGGAGGTTCAAATCATAGAAAGTTGGACTCTCAGTCCTCTTGTACTTAAGTCGGCATTGTGCCTTTTGTATATAATTCGGATGCAATTTCCGTGTTTCATAATCAATAAGAAGGTGCAAAATATACAGTAACCTTGAGAATGTAGCATCGGAATCTAAAACTGGCATCACAGGAGAGGTTCAAATCAAAGAAAGTTAGAGTGTCAGTCGTCTTGTACTTAAGTCAGCATTGTGCCTTTTGTTTTAAATTCGGATACAATTTCTGTGTTTCATCGTCAATAAGAAGGTGCAAGGTATACAGTAATCTTGAAGTGAAGCATCGGAATCTAATACTGGACTCACAGGAGAGGTTCAAATCATAGAAAGTTAGAGTGTCTGTCCTCTTGCTCTTTAGTCGGTATTATGCCTTTTGTATTTAATTCGGATGCAATTTCCGTGTTTCATCGTCAATAAGACGGTGCAAGGAAACAGTAAACCTGAAGTGAAGCATCGGAATCTAAAACTGGACTCACAAGAGAGGTTCAAATCGATGAAAGTGAGAGGGTCAGTCCTCTTGTACTTAAGTCGCCATTGTGCTTTTAGTATTAAATTCGAATGCAATTTCTGTGTTCCATCGTCAATAGGAAGATGCAAGGTATACAGTAAACTTGAAGTGAAGCATCGAAATCTAAAAATGGACTCACAGGAGAGGTTCAAATCATAGAAAGTGAGTGTGTCAGTCCTCTTTTACTTAAGTCGGCATTGTGCCTCCTGTATTAAATTCGGATGCAATTTCTGTGTTTCTTCGTCAATAAGAAGGTCCAAGGGATACAGTATACCTAAAGTGAAGCATCGGAATCTAAAACTGGACTCACAGGAGAGGTTCTAATCATAGAAAGTAAGAGTGTCAGTCCTCTTGCACTTAAATCGGCATTGTGCCGTTTGTATTAAATTCGGATGCAATTTCTGTGTATCATCGTCAATAAGATGGTGCAAGGTATACAGTCATCTCGAAGAGAACATCGGAATCTAAAACTGGACTCACAGGAGAGGTTCAAATCATTGAATGTGAGAGTGTCAGTCCTCTTGTACTTAAGTCGGCATTGTGCCCTTTGTATTAAATTCCGATGCAATTTCTGTGTTTCATCGTCAATAAGAAGGTGCAAGGTATACAGTAAACCTGAAGTGAAGCATTGGAATCTAAAACTGGACCCACAGGAGAGGTTCAAATCATAGAAAGTGAGAGTGTCAGTCCTCTTGTACTTAAGTCGGCATTGTGCCTTTTGTATTAAATACGGATGCAATTTCTGTGTTTCATCGTCAATAAGAAGGTGCAAGGTATACAGTAAACCTGAGGTGAAGCATCGGAATCTGAAACTGGACCCACAGGAGAGGTTCAAATCATACAAAGTGAGAGTGATAGTCCTCTTTTACTTAAGTCGGCATTGCGCCTTTTGTATTAAATTCGGATGCAATTTCTGTGTTTCATCGTCAATAAGAAGGTCCAAGGGATACAGTATACCTGAAGTGAAGCATCGGAATCTAAAACTGGACTCACAGGAGATGTTGAAATCATAGAAAGTGCGAGTGGCCGTCCTCTTGTACTTAAGTCGGCATTGTGCGTTTTGTATTAAATTCGGATACAATTCCTGTGTTTCATCGTCAATAAGAAGGTGAAAGGTATACAGTAATCTTAAAAAAGAAGCATCGGAATCTAAAACTGTACTCACAGGAGAGGTTCAAATCGTAGCAAGTGAGAGTGTAAGTCCTCTTGTACTTAAGTCGGCATTGTGCCCTTTGTATTAATTTCGGATGCAATTTCTGTGTTTCATCGTTAATAAGAAGGTGCAAGGCATACAGTAAACCTGAAGTGAAGCATCGGAATCTAAAACTGGACCCACAGAAAATTTTCAAATCATAGAAAGTGAGAGTGTCGGTCCTCTTGTACTTAAGTCGGCATTGAGCCTTTTGTATTAATTTCGGATGCAATTTCTGTGTTTCATCGTCAATAAGAAGGTGCAAGGTATACAGTAAACTTGAAGTGAAGCATCGGAATCTAAAACTGGACTCACGGGAGAGGTTCAAATCATAGAAAGTTAGAGTGTCAGTCCTCTTTTACTTAAGTCGTCATTGTGCCTTTTGTATTAAATTCGGATGCAATTTCTGTGTTTCATCGTCAATAAGAAGGTCCAAGGGATACAGTATACCTGAAGTGAAGCATCGGAATCTAAAACTGGACTCACAGTGGAGGTTCAAATCATAGAAAGTTAGACTCTCAGTCCTCTTGTACTTAAGTCGGCATTGTGCCTCTTGTATTAAATTCGGATGAAATTTCTGTGTTTCATCGTCAATACGAAGGTGCAAGGTATACAGTAAACCTGAAGTGAAGATTCGGAATCTAAAACTGGACTCACAGGAAAGGTTCAAATCATAGGAAGTGAGAGTGTCGGTCCTCTTGTACTTAAGTCGCCATTGTGCATTTTGTATTAAATTCGGATGCAATTTCTGTGTTTCATCGTCATTAAGAAGGTGCAAGGTATAAAGTAATCTTAAAGTAAAGCATCGGAATCTAATAATGGACTCACAGGAGAGGTTCAAATCATAGAAAGTTAGAGTGTCAGTCGACTAGTACTTAAGTCGGCATTGTGCCTTTTGTATTAAATTCGGATGCTATTTCTTTGTTTCATCGTCAAATAAGAAGGTGCAAGGTGTACAGTAAACCTGAAGTGAAGCATCGGAATCTAAAACTGGACTCACAAGAGAGGTTCAAATCGTTGAAAGTGAGAGGGTCAGTCCTCTTGTACTTAAGTTTGCATTGGGACTTTTGTATTAAATTCGGATGCAATTTCTGTATTTCATCGTCAATATGTACCTGCAAGGTATACAGTAAACCTGAAGTGAAGCATCGGAATCTAAAACTGGACTCAGAGGAGAGGTTCAAATCATAGAAAGTGAGTGTGTCAGTCCTCTTTTACTTAAGTCGGCATTGTGCCTCCTGTATTAAATTCGGATGCAATTTCTGTGTTTCTTCGTCAATAAGAAGGTCCATGGGATACAGTATACCTAAAGTGAAGCATCGGAATCTAAAACTGGACTCACAGGAGAGGTTCAAATCATAGAAAGTAAGAGTGTCAGTCCTCTTGCACTTAAATCGGCATTGTGCCGTTTGTATTAAATTCGGATGCAATTTCTGTGTTTCATCGTCAATAAGATGGTGCAAGGTATACAGTCATCTCGAAGAGAACATCGGAATCTAAAACTGGACTCACAGGAGAGGTTCAAATCATTGAAAGTGAGAGTGTCAGTCCTCTTGTACTTAAGTCGGCATTGATCCCTTTGTATTAAATTCCGATGCAATTTCTGTGTTTCATCGTCAATAAGAAGGTGCAAGGTATACAGTAAACGTGAAGTGAAGCATCGGAATCTAAAACTGGACCCACAGGAGAGGTTCAAATCATAGAAAGTGAGAGTGTCAGTCCTCTTGTACTTAAGTCGGCATTGTGCCTTTTGTATTAAATTCGGATTCAATTTCTGTGTTTCATCGTCAATAAGAAGGTGCAAGGTATACAGTAAACCTGAGGTGAAGCATCGGAATCTGAAACTGGACCCACAGGAGAGGTTCAAATCATACAAAGTGAGAGTGATAGTCCTCTTTTACTTAAGTCGGCATTGCGCCTTTTGTATTAAATTCGGATGCAATTTCTGTGTTTCATCGTCAATAAGAAGGTCCAAGGGATACAGTATACCTGAAGTGAAGCATCGGAATCTAAAACTGGACTCACAGGAGATGTTGAAATCATAGAAAGTGCGAATGTCAGTCCTCTTGTACTAAAGTCGGCATTGTGCGTTTTGTATTAAATTCGGATACAATTCCTGTGTTTCATCGTCAATAAGAAGGTGAAAGGTATACAGTAATCTTAAAAAAGAAGCATCGGAATCTAAAACTGTACTCACAGGAGAGGTTCAAATCGTAGCAAGTGAGAGTGTAAGTCCTCTTGTACTTAAGTCGGCATTGTGCCCTTTGTATTAATTTCGGATGCAATTTCTGTGTTTCATCGTTAATAAGAAGGTGCAAGGCATACAGTAAACCTGAAGTGAAGCATCGGAATCTAAAACTGGACCCACAGAAAATTTTCAAATCATAGAAAGTGAGAGTGTCGGTCCTCTTGTACTTAAGTCGGCATTGAGCCTTTTGTATTAAATTCGGATGCAATTTCTGTGTTTCATCGTCAATAAGAAGGTGCAAGGTATACAGTAAACTTGAAGTGTAGCATCGGAATCTAAAACTGGACTCACGGGAGAGGTTCAAATCATAGAAAGTTAGAGTGTCAGTCCTCTTTTACTTAAGTCGTCATTGCGCCTTTTGTATTAAATTCGGATGCAATTTCTGTGTTTCATCGTCAATAAGAAGGTCCAAGGGGTACATTATACCAGAAGTGAAGCATCGGAATCTAAAACTGGACTCACAGGAAAGGTTCAAATCATAGGAAGTGAGAGTGTCAGTCCTCTTGTACTTAAGTCGGCATTGTGTATTTTGTATTAAATTCGGATGCAATTTCTGTGTTTCATCGTCATTAAGAAGGTGCAAGGTATAAAGTAATCTTAAAGTAAAGCTCGGAATCTAATAATGGACTCACAGGAGAGGTTCAAATCATAGAAAGTTAGAGTGTCAGTTCTCTTGCACTTAAGTCGGTATTGTGCCTTTTGTATTTAATTCGGATGCAATGTCCGTGTTTCATCGTCAATAAGACGGTGCAAGGTATACAGTAAACCTGAAGTGAAGCATCGGAATCTAAAACTGGCATCACAGGAGAGGTTCAAATCATAGAAAGTGAGAGTGTCAGTCGACTTGTACTTAAGTCGGCATTGTGCCTTTTGTATTAAATTCGGATGCAATTTCTTTGTTTCATCGTCAAATAAGAAGGTGCAAGGTGTACAGTAAACCTGAAGTGAAGCATCGGAATCTAAAACTGGACTCACAAGAGAGGTTCAAATCGTTGAAAGTGAGAGGGTCAGTCCTCTTGTACTTAAGTTTGCATTGGGACTTTTGTATTAAATTCGGATGCAATTTCTGTATTTCATCGTCAATATGTTCCTGCAAGGTATACAGTAAACCTGAAGTGAAGCATCGGAATCTAAAACTGGACTCAGAGGAGAGGTTCAAATCATAGAAAGTGATTGTGTCAGTCCTCTTGTACTTAAGTCGGCATTGTGCCTTTTGTATTAAATTCGGATGCAATTGCTGTGTTTCATCGTCAATAAGAAGGTGCAAGGTAAACAGTAAACCTGATGTGAAGCATCGGAATCAAAAACTGGGCTCACAGCAGAGGTTCAATTCGTAGAAAGTGGTAGTGTCAGTCCTCTTGTACCGAAGTCGGCATTGTGCTTTTTGTATTAAATTCGAATGCAATTTCTGTGTTCCGTCGTCAATAGGAACATGCAAGGTATACAGTAAACTTGAAGTGAAGCATCGAAATCTAAAACTGGACTCACAGGAGAGGTTCAAATCATAGAAAGTGAGTGTGTCAGTCCTCTTTCACTTAAGTCGGCATTGTGCCTCCTGTATTAAATTCGGATGCAATTTCTGTGTTTCTTCGTCAATAAGAAGGTCCAAGGGATACAGTATACCTAAAGTGAAGCATCGGAATCTGAAACTGGACTCACAGGAGAGGTTCAAATCATACAAAGTTAGAATGTCAGTCCTCTTGCACTTAAGTCGGCATTGTGCCTTTTGTATTAAATTCGGATGCAATTTCTGTGTTTCATCGTCAATAAGAAGGTGCTAGGTATACAGTAAACCTGAGGTGAAGCATCGAAATCTGAAACTGGACTCACAGGAGAGGTTCAAATCATAGAAAGTGAGAGTGTCAGTCCTCTTTTACTTAAGTCGGCATTGCGCCTTTTGTATTAAATTCGGATGCAATTTCTGTGTTTCATCGTCAATAAGAAGGTCCAAGGGATACAGTATACCTGAAGTGAAGCATCGGAATCTAAAACTGGACTCACAGGAGATGTTGAAATCATAGAAATTGCAAGTGTCAGTCCTCTTGTACTTAAGTCGGCATTGTGAGTTTTGTATTAAATTCGGATGCAATTCCTGTGTTTCATCGTCAATAAGAAGGAGAAAGGTATACAGTAATCTTAAAAAAGAAGCATCGGAATCTAAAACTGGACTCACAGGAGAGGTTCAAATCATAGAAAGTGAGAGTGTCAGTCCTCTTGTACTTAAGTCAGCATTGTGATTTTTGTATTAAATTCGAATGCAATATCTGTGTTCCGTCGTCAATAGGAAGATGCAAGGTATACAGTAAACTTGAAGTGAAGCATCGAAATCTAAAACTGGACTCACAGGAGAGGTTCAAATCATAGAAAGTGAGTGTGTCAGTCCTCTTTCACTTAAGTCGGCATTGTGCCTCCTGTATTAAATTCGGATGCAATTTCTGTGTGTCTTCGTCAATAAGAAGGTCCAAGGGTTACAGTATACCTAAAGTGAAGCATCGGAATCTAAAACTGGACTCACAGGAGAGGTTCAAATCATAGAAAGTTAGAATGTCAGTCCTCTTGCATTTAAGTCGGCATTGTGCCTTTTGTATTAAATTCGGATGCAATTTTTGTGTTTCATCGGCAAAAAGATGGTGCAAGGTATACAGTCATCTCGAAGTGAACATCGGAATCTAAAACTGGACTCACAGGAGAGGTTCAAATCATAGAAAGTGAGAGTGTCAGTAATCTTGTACTTAAGTCGGCATTGTGCCTTTTGTATTAAATTTGGATGCAATTTCTGTGTTTCACCGTCAATAAGAAGGTACAAGGTATACAGTAAACCTGAAGTGAAGCATCGGAATCTTAAACTGGACTCACAGGAGAGGTTCAAATTGTTGAAATTGAAAGTGTCAGTCCTCTTGTACTTAAGTCGGCATTGTGCCCTTTGTATTAAATTGCGATGCAATTTCTGTGTTTCATCGTCAATAAGAAGGTGCAAGGTATACAGTAAACCTGAAGTGAAGCATCGGAATCTAAAACTGGACTCACAGGAGAGGTTCAAATCATAGAAAGTGAGAGTGTCAGTCCTCTTGTACTTAAGTCGGCATTGTGCCTTTTGTATTAAATTCGGATGCAATTTCTGTGTTTCATCGTCAATAAGAAGGTGCAAGGTATACAGTAAACCTGAAGTGAAGCATCGGAATCTTAAACTGGACTCACAGGAGAGGTTCAAATCGTTGAATGTGAGAGTGTCAGTCCTCTTGTACTTAAGTCGGCATTGTGCCCTTTGTATTAAATTCCGATGCAATTTCTGAGTTTCATCGTCAATAAGAAGGTCCAAGGGATTCAGTATACCTAAAGTGAAGCATCGGAATCTAAAACTGGGCTCACAGGAGAGGTTTAAATCATAGAAAGTAAGAGTGTCAGTCCTCTTGCACTTAAGTCGGCATTGTGCCGTTTGTATTAAATTCGGATGCAATTTCTGTGTTTCATCGTCAATAAGATGGTGCAAGGTATACAGTCATCTCGAAGTGAACATCGGAATCTAAAACTGGACTCACAGGAGAGGTTCAAATCATAGAAAGTGAGAGTGTCAGTCCTCCTGTACTTAAGTCGGCATTGTGCCTTTTGTATTAAATTCGGATGCAATTTCTGTGTTTCATCGTCAATAAGAAGGTGCAAGGTATACAGTAAACCTGAAGTGAAGCATCGGAATCTAAAACTGGACTCACAGGAGAGGTTCAAATCGTTGAAAGTGAGAGTGTCAGTCCTCTTGTACTTAAGTCGGCATTGTGCCCTTTTTATTAAATTCCGATGCAATTTCTGTGTTTCATCGTCAATAAGAAGGTGCAAGGTATACAGTAAACCTGAAGTGAAGCATCGGAATCTAAAACTGGACCCACAGGAGAGGTTCAAATCATGGAAAGTGAGAGTGTCAGTCCTCTTGTACTTAAGTCATCATTGTGCCTTTTGTATTAAATTCGGATGCAATTTCTGTGTTTCATCGTCAATAAGAAGGTGCAAGGTATACAGTAAACCTAAGGTGAAGCATCGGAATCTCAAACTGGACTCACAGGAGAGGTTCAAATCATTGAAAGTGAGAGTGTCAGTCCTCTTTTACTTAAGTCGGCATTGCGCCTTTTGTATTAGATTCGGCTGCAATTTCTGTGTTTCATCGTCAATAAGAAGGTCCAAGGGATACAGTATACCTGAAGTAAAGCATCGGAATCTAAAACTGGACTCACAGGAGATGTTGAAATCATAGAAAGTGCGAGTGTCAGTTCTCTTGTACTTAAGTCGGCATTGTGTGTTTTGTATTAAATTCGGATACAATTCCTGTGTTTCATCGTCAATAAGGAGGTGAAAGGTATACAGTAATCTTAAAAAAGAAGCATCGGAATCTAAAACTGGACACACAGGAGAGGTTCAAATCGTAGGAAGTGAGAGTGTAAGTCCTCTTGTACTTAAGTCGGCATTGTGCCCTTTGTATTAAATTCCGATGCAATTTCTGTGTTTCATCGTCAATAAGAAGGTGCAAGGTATAAAGTAATCTTAAAGTAAAGCATCGGAATCTAATAATGGACTCACAGGAGAGGTTCAAATCATAGAAAGTTAGAGTGTCAGTCCTCTTGCACTTAAGTCGGTATTGTGCCTTTTGTATTTAATTCGGATGCAATGTCCGTGTTTCATCGTCAATAAGACGGTGCAAGGTATACAGTAAACCTGAAGTGAAGAATCGGAATCTAAAACTGGACTCAGAGGAGAGGTTCAAATCATAGAATGTGAGTGTGTCAGTCCTCTTGTACTTAAGTCGGCATTGTGCCTTTTGTATTAAATTCGGATGCAATTTCTGTGTTTCATCGTCTATAAGAAGGTGCATGGTAAACAGTAAACCTGATGTGAAGCATCGGAATCAAAAACTGGGCTCACAGCAGAGGTTCAAATCGTAGAAAGTGGGAGTGTCAGTCCTCTTGTACCGAAGTCGGCATTGTGCTTTTTCTATTAAATTCGAATGCAATTTCTGTGTTCCGTCGTCAATAGGAAGATGCAAGGTATACAGTAAACTTGAAGTGAAGCATCGAAATCTAAAACTGGACTCACAGGAGTGGTTCAAATCATAGAAAGTGAGTGTGTCAGTCCTCTTTCACTTCAGTCGGCATTGTGCCTCCTGTATTAAATTCGGATGCAATTTCTGTGTTTCTTCGTCAATAAGACGTTCCAAGGGATACAGTATACCTAAAGTGAAGCATCGGAATCTAAAACTGGACTCACAGGAGAGGTTCAAATCATAGAAAGTTAGAATGTCAGTCCTCTTGCACTTAAGTCGGCATTGTGCCTTTTGTATTAAATTCGGATGCAATTTCTGTGTTTCATCGTCAAAAAGATGGTGCAAGGTATACAGTCATCTCGAAGTGAACATCGGAATCTAAAACTGGACTCACAGGAGAGGTTCAAATCATAGAAAGTGAGAGTGTCAGTAATCTTGTACTTAAGTCGGCATTGTGCCTTTTGTATTAAATTCGGATGCAATTTCTGTGTTTCATCCTCAATAAGAAGGTGCAAGGTATACAGTAAACCTGAAGTGAAGCATCGGAATCTTAAACTGGACTCACAGGAGAGGTTCAAATCGTTGAAATTGAAAGTGTCAGTCCTCTTGTACTTAAGTCGGCATTGTGCCCTTTGTATTAAATTGCGATGCAATTTCTGTGTTTCATCGTCAATAAGAAGGTGCAAGGTATACAGTAAACCTGAAGTGAAGCATCGGAATCTAAAACTGGACCCACAGGAGAGGTTCAAATCATAGAAAGTGAGAGTGTCAGTCCTCTTGTAGTTAAGTCGGCATTGCGCCTTTTGTATTAAATTCTGATGCAATTTCTGTGTTTCATCGTCAATAAGAAGGTCCAAGGGATACAGTATACCTGAAGTGAAGCATCGGAATCTAAAACTGGACTCACAGGAGATGTTGAAATCATAGAAAGTGCGAGTGTCAGTCCTCTTGTACTTAAGTCGGCATTGTGAGTTTTGTATTAAATTCGGATGCAATTCCTGTGTTTCATCGTCAATAAGAAGGAGAAAGGTATACAGTAATCTTAAAAAAGAAGCATCGGAATCTAAAACTGGACTCACAGGAGAGGTTCAAATCATAGAAAGTGAGAGTGTCAGTCCTCTTGTACTTAAGTCGGCATTGTGCTTTTTGTATTAAATTCGAATGCAATTTCTGTGTTCCGTCGTCAATAGGAAGATGCAAGGCATACAGTAAACTTGAAGTGAAGCATCGAAATCTAAAACTTTACTCACAGGAGAGGTTCAAATCATAGAAAGTGAGTGTGTCAGTCCTCTTTCACTTAAGTCGGCATTGTGCCTCCTGTATTAAATTGGGATGCAATTTCTGTGTTTCTTCGTCAATAAGAAGGTCCAAGGGTTACAGTATACCTAAAGTGAAGCATGGGAATCTAAAACTAAACTCACAGGAGAGGTTCAAATCATAGAAAGTTAGAATGTCAGTCCTCTTGCACTTAAGTCGGCATTGTGCCTTTTGTATTAAATTCGGATGCAATTTCTTTGCTTCATCGTCAAAAAGATGGTGCAAGGTATACAGTCATCGCGAAGTGAACATCGGAATCTAAAACTGGACTCACAGGAGAGACTCAAATCATAGAAAGTGAGAGTGTCAGTCCTCTTGTACTTAAGTCGGCATTGTGCCTTGTGTATTAAATTCGGATGCAATTTCTGTGTTTCATCGTCAATAAGAAGGTGCAAGGTATACAGTAAACCTGAAGTGAAGCATCGGAATCTAAAACTGGACTCACAGGAGAGGTTCAAATCGTTGAAAGTGAGAGTGTCAGTCCTCTGGTACTAAAGTCGGCATTGTGCCCTTTGTATTAAATTCCGATGCAATTTCTGTGTTTCATCGTCAATAGGAAGGTCCAAGGGATTCAGTATACCTAAAGTGAAGCATCGGAATCTAAAACTGGACTCACAGGAGAGGTTTAAATCATAGTTAGTAAGAGTGTCAGTCCTCTTGCACTTAAGTCGGCATTGTGCCGTTTGTATTAAATTCGGATGCAATATCTGTGTTTCATCGTCAATAAGATGGTGCAAGGTATACAGTCATCTCGAAGTGAACATCGGAATCTAAAACTGGACTCACAGGAGAGGTTCAAATCATAGAAAGTGAGAGTGTCAGTCCTCTTGTACTTAAGTCGGCATTGTGCCTTTTGTATTAAATTCTGATGCAATTTCTGTGTTTCATCGTCAATAAGAAGGTGCAAGGTATACAGTAAACCTGAAGTGAAGCATCGGAATCTAAAACTGGACTCACAGGAGAGGTTCAAATCGTTGAAAGTGAGAGTGTCAGTCCTCTTGTACTTAAGTCGGCATTGTGCCCTTTGTATTAAATTCCGATGCAATTTCTGTGTTTCATCGTCAATAAGAAGGTGCAAGGTATACAGTAAACCTGAAGTGAAGCATCGGAATCTAAAACTGGACCCACAGGAGAGGTTCAAATCATAGAAAGTGAGAGTGTCAGTCCTCTTGTACTTAAGTCGGCATTGTGCCTTTTGTATTAAATTCGGATGCAATTTCTGTGTTTCATCGTCAATAAGAAGGTGCAAGGTATACAGTAACCCTAAGGTGAAGCATCGGATTCTCAAACTGGACTCACAGGAGAGGTTCAAATCATTGAAAGTGAGAGTGTCAGTCCTCTTTTACTTAAGTCGGCATTGCGCCTTTTGTATTAGATTCGGATGCAATTTCTGTGTTTCATCGTCAATAAGAACGTCCAAGGGATACAGTATACCTGAAGTGAAGCATCGGAATCTAAAACTGGACTCACAGGAGATGTTGAAATCATAGAAAGTGCGAGTGTCAGTCCTCTTGTACTTAAGTTGGCATTGTGCGTTTTGTATTAAATTCGGATACAATTCCTGTGTTTCATCGTCAATAAGGAGGTGAAAGGTATACAGTAATCTTAAAAAAGAAGCATCGGAATCCAAAACTGGAGTCACAGGAGAGGTTCAAATCGTACCAAGTGAGAGTGTAAGTCCTCTTGTACTTAAGTCAGCATTGTGCCCTTTGTATTAAATTCGGATGCAATTTCTGTGTTTCATCGTCAATAAGAAGGTGCAAGGCATACAGTAAACCTGAAGGGAAGCATCGGAATCTAAAACTGGACTCACAGAAAATTTCAAATCATAGAAAGTGAGAGTGTCAGTCCTCTTGTACTTAAGTCGGCATTGTGCCCTTTGTATTAAATTGCGATGCAATTTCTGTGTTTCATCGTCAATAAGAAGGTGCAAGGTATACAGTAAACCTGAAGTGAAGCATCGGAATCTAAAACTGGACCCACAGGAGAGGTTCAAATCATAGAAAGTGAGAGTGTCAGTCCTCTTGTACTTAAGTCGGCATTGCGCCTTTTGTATTAAATTCTGATGCAATTTCTGTGTTTCATCGTCAATAAGAAGGTCCAAGGGATACAGTATACCTGAAGTGAAGCATCGGAATCTAAAACTGGACTCACAGGAGATGTTGAAATCATAGAAAGTGCGAGTGTCAGTCCTCTTGTACTTAAGTCGGCATTGTGAGTTTTGTATTAAATTCGGATGTAATTCCTGTGTTTCATCGTCAATAAGAAGGAGAAAGGTATACAGTAATCTTAAAAAAGAAGCATCGGAATCTAAAACTGGACTCACAGGAGAGGTTGAAATCATAGAAAGTGAGAGTGTCAGTCCTCTTGTACTTAAGTCGGCATTGTGTTTTTGTATTAAATTCGAATGCAATTTCTATGTTTCGTCGTCAATAGGACGATGCAAGGTATACAGTAAACTTGAAGTGAAGCATCGAAATCTAAAACTGGACTCACAGGAGAGGTTCAAATCATAGAAAGTGAGTGTGTCAGTCCTCTTTCACTTAAGTCGGCATTGTGCCTCCTGTATTAAATTGGGATGCAATTTCTGTGTTTCTTCGTCAATAAGAAGGTCCAAGGGTTAAAGTATACCTAAAGTGAAGCATCGGAATCTAAAACTAAACTCACAGGAGAGGTTCAAATCATAGAAAGTTAGAATGTCAGTCCTCTTGCACTTAAGTCGGCATTGTGCCTTTTGTACTAAATTCGGATGCAATTTCTTTGCTTCATCGTCAAAAAGATGGTGCAAGGTATACAGTCATCGCGAAGTGAACATCGGAATCTAAAACTGGACTCTCAGGAGAGGTTCAAATCATAGAAAGTGAGAGTGTCAGTCCTCTTGTACTTAAGTCGGCATTGTGCCCTTTGTATTAAATTCCGATGCAATTTCTGTGTTTCATCGTCAATAAGAAGGTGCAAGGTATACAGTAAACCTGAAGTGAAGCATCGGAATCTAAAACTTGACCCACAGGAGAGCTTCAAATCATAGAAAGTGAGAGTGTCAGTCCTCTTGTACTTAAGTCGGCATTGTGCCTTTTGTATTAAATTCGTATGCAATTTCTGTGTTTCATCGACAATAAGAAGGTGCAAGGTATACAGTAAACCTAAGGTGAAGCATCGGAATCTCAAACTGGACTCACAGGAAAGGTACAAATCATAGAAAGTGAGAGTGTCAGTCCTCTTTTACTTAAGTCGGCATTGCGCCTTTTGTATTAGATTCGGATGCAATTTCTGTGTTTCATCGTCAATAAGAAGGTCCAAAGGATACAGTATACCTGAAGTGAAGCATCGGAATCTAAAACTGGACTCACAGGAGAGGTTCAAATCGTAGCAAGTGAGAGTGTAAGTCCTCTTGTACTTAAGTCGGCATTGTGCCCTTTGTATTAAATTCGGATGCTATTTCTGAGTTTCATCGTCAATAAGAAGGTGCAAGGCATACAGTAAACCTGAAGTGAAGCATCGGAATCTAAAACTGGACTCACAGAAAATTTTCAAATCGTAGAAAGTGAGAGTGTCAGTCCTCTTGTACTTAAGTCGGCTTTGTGCCTTTTGTATTAAATTCCGATGCAATTTCTGTGTTTCATCGTCAATAAGAAGGTACAAGGGATACAGTATACCTGAAGTGAAGCATCGGAATCTAAAACTGGACTCACAGTGGAATTCCAAATCATAGAAAGTTAGACTCTCAGTCCTCTTGTACTTAAGTCGGCATTGTGCCTCTTGTTTTAAATTCGGATGCAATTTCCGTGTTTCATCGTCAATAAGACGGTGCAAGGTATACAGTAAACCTGAAGTGAAGCATCGGAATCTAAAACTGGCATCACAGGAGAGGTTCAAATCATGGAAAGTGAGAGTGTCAGTCCTCATGAACTTAAGTCGGCATTGTGCCTTTGGTATTAAATTCGGATGCAATTTCTGTGTTTCATCGTCAATAAGAAGGTGTAAGGTGTCCAGTAAACCTGAAGTGAAGCATCGGAATCTAAAACTGGACTCACAAGAGAGGTTCAAATCGATGAAAGTGAGAGGGTCAGTCCTCTCGTACTTAAGTCGGCATTGTGACTTTTGTATTAAATTCGGATGCAGTTTCTGTGTTTCATCGTCAATATGTAGGTGCAGTGTATACAGTAAACCTGAAGTGAAGCATCGGAATCTAAAACTGGACTCAGAGGAGAGGTTCAAATCATAGAAAGTGAGTGTGTCTGTCCTCTTGTACTTAAGTCGGCATTGTGCCTTTTGTATTAAATTCGGATGCAATTTCTGTGTTTCATCGTCAATATGAAGGTGCAAGGTAAACAGTAAACCTGAAGTGAAGCATCGGAATCAAAAACTGGGCTCACAGCAGAGGTTCAAATCGTAGAAAGTGGGAGTGGCAGTCCTCTTGTACCGAAGTCGGCATTGTGCTTTTTGTATTAGATTCGAATGCAATTTCTGTGTTCCATCGTCAATAGGAAGATGCAAGGTATACAGTAAACTTGAAGTGAAGCATCGAAATCTAAAACTGGACTCACAGGAGAGGTTCAAATCATAGAAAGTGAGTGTGTCAGTCCTCTTTTACTTAAGTCGGCATTGTGCCTCCTGTATTAAATTCGGATGCAATTTCTGTGTTTCTTCGTCAATAAGAAAGTCCAAGGGATACAGTATACCTAAAGTGAAGCATCGGAATCTAAAACTGGACTCACAGGAGAGGTTCAAATCATAGAAAGTAAGAGTGTCAGTCCTCTTGCACTTAAGTCGGCATTGTGCCGTTTATATTAAATTCGGTTGCAATTTCTGTGTTTCATCGTCAATAAGATGGTGCAAGGATACAGTCATCTCGAAGTGAACATCGGAATCTAAAACTGGACTCACAGGAGAGGTTCAAATCATAGAAAGTGAGAGTGTCAGTCCTCTTGTACTTAAGTCGGCATTGTCCCTTTTGTATTAAATTCGGATGCAATTTCTGTGTTTCATCGTCAATAAGAAGGTGCAAGGTATACAGTAAACCTGAAGTGAAGCATCGGAATCTAAAACTGGACTCACAGGAGAGGTTCAAATCGTTGAAAGAGAGAGTGTCAGTCCTCTTGTACTTAAGTCGGCATTGTGCCCTTTGTATTAAATTCCGATGCAATTTCTGTGTTTCATCGTCAATAAGAAGGTGCAAGGTATACAGTAAACCTGAAGTGAAGCATCGGAATCTAAAACTGGACCCATAGGAGAGGTTCAAATCATAGAAAGTGAGAGTGTCAGTCCTCTTGTACTTAAGTTGGCATTGTGCCTTTTGTATTAAATTCGGATGCAATTTCTGTGTTTCATCGTCAATAAGAAGGTGCAAGGTATACAGTAAACCTAAGGTGAAGCATCGGAATCTGAAACTGGACTCACAGGAGAGGTTCAAATCATAGAAAGAGAGAGTGTCAGTCCTCTTTTACTTAAGTCGGCATTGCGCCTTTTGTATTAAATTCGGATGCAATTTCTGTGTTTCATCGTCAATAAGAAGGTCCAAGGGATACAGTATACCTGAAGTGAAGCATCGGAATCTAAAACTGGACTCACAGGAGATGTTGAAATCATAGAAAGTGAGAGTGTCAGTGCTCTTGTACTTAAGTCGGCATTGTGCCTTTTGTATTAATTCGGTTGCAATTTCTGTGTTTCATCGTCAATAAGAAGGTGCAAGGTATACAGTAAACTTGAAGTGAAGCATCGGAATCTAAAACTGGACTCACGGGAGAGGTTCAAATCATAGAAAGTTAGAGTGTCAGTGCTCTTTTACTTAAGTCGGCATTGTGCCTTTTGTATTAAATTCGGATGCAATTTCTGTGTTTCATCGTCAATAATAAGGTCCAAGGGATACAGTATACCTGAAGTGAAGCATCGGAATCTAAAACTGGACTCACAGTGGAGGTTCAAATCATAGAAAGTTAGACTCTCAGTCCTCTTGTACTTAAGTCGGCATTGTGCCTCATGTTTAAAATTCGGATGAAATTTCTGTGTTTCATCGTCAATACGAAGGTGCAAGGTATACAGTAAACCTGAAGTGAAGCTTCGGAATCTAAAACTGGACTCACAGGAAAGGTTCAAATCATAGGAAGTGAGAGTGTCAGTCCTCTTGTACTTAAGTCAGCATTGTGCCTTTTGTTTTAAATTCGGATACAATTTCTGTGTTTCATCGTCAGTAAGAAGGTGCAAGGTATACAGTAA
Source organism: Schistocerca serialis cubense (assembly GCF_023864345.2). Taxonomy (NCBI): domain Eukaryota; kingdom Metazoa; phylum Arthropoda; class Insecta; order Orthoptera; family Acrididae; genus Schistocerca; species Schistocerca serialis. The sequence goes on from NW_026048462.1 coordinate 4,502,518, forward strand.
TCTTGAAGTAAAGCATCGGAATCTAATACTGGACTCACAGGAGAGGTTCAAATCATAGAAAGTTAGAGTGTCTGTCCTCTTGCTCTTTAGTCGGTATTATGCCTCTTGTATTTAATTCGGATGCAATTTCCGTGTTTCATCGTCAATAAGACGGTGCAAGGTATACAGTAAACCTGAAGTGAAGCATCGGAATCTAAAACTGGCATCACAGGAGAGGTTCAAATCATGGAAAGTGAGAGTGTCAGTCCTCTTGTACTTAAGTCGGCATTGTGCCTTTTGTATTAAATTCGGATGCAATTTCTGTGTTTCATCGTGAATAAGTAGGTGCAAGGTGTACAGTAAACCTGAAGTGAAGCATCGGAATCTAAAACTGGACTCACAGAAAATTTTCAAATCATAGAAAGTGAGAGTGTCAGTCCTCTTGTACTTAAGTCGGCATTGTGCCTTTTGTATTAAATTCCGATGCAATTTCTGTGTTTCATCGTCAATAAGAAGGTCCAAGGGATACAGTATACCTGAAGTGAAGCATCGGAATCTAAAACTGGACTCACAGTGGAGGTCCAAATCATAGAAAGTTAGACTCTCAGTCCTCTTGTACTTAAGTCGGCATTGTGCCTCTTGTTTTAAATTCGGATGCAATTTCCGTGTTTCATTTTCAATAAGACGGTGCAAGGTATACAGTAAACCTGAAGTGAAGCATCGGAATCTAAAACTGGCATCACAGGAGAGGTTCAAATCATGGAAAGTGAGAGTGTCAGTCCTCTTGAACTTAAGTCGGCATTGTGCCTTTGGTATTAAATTCGGATGCAATTTCTGTGTTTCATCGTCAATAAGAAGGTGTAAGGTGTCCAGTAAACCCGAAGTGAAGCATCGGAATCTAAAACTGGACTCACAAGAGAGGTTCAAATCGATGAAAGTGAGAGGGTCAGTCCTCTCGTACTTAAGTCGGCATTGTGACTTTTGTATTAAATTCGGATGCAGTTTCTGTGTTTCATCGTCAATATGTAGGTGCAGTGTATACAGTAAACCTGAAGTGAAGCATCGGAATCTAAAACTGGACTCAGAGGAGAGGTTCAAATCATAGAAAGTGAGTGTGTCAGTCCTCTTGTACTTAAGTCGGCATTGTGCCTTTTGTATTAAATTCGGATGCAATTTCTGTGTTTCATCGTCAATAAGAAGGTGCAAGGTAAACAGTAAACCTGAAGTGAAGCATCGGAATCAAAAACTGGGCTCACAGCAGAGGTTCAAATCGTAGAAAGTGGGAGTGGCAGTCCTCTTGTACCGAAGTCGGCATTGTGCTTTTTGTATTAAATTCGAATGCAATTTCTGTGTTCCATCGTCAATAGGAAGATGCAAGGTATACAGTAAACTTGAAGTGAAGCATCGAAATGTAAAACTGGACTCACAGGAGAGGTTCAAATCATAGAAAGTGAGTGTGTCAGTCCTCTTTTACTTAAGTCGGCATTGTGCATCCTGTATTAAATTCGGATGCAATTTCTGTGTTTCTTCGTCAATAAGAAAGTCCAAGGGATACAGTATACCTAAAGTGAAGCATCGGAATCTACAACTGGACTCACAGGAGAGGTTCAAATCATAGAAAGTAAGAGTGTCAGTCCTCTTGCACTTAAGTCGGCATTGTGCCGTTTATATTAAATTCGGATGCAATTTCTGTGTTTCATCGTCAATAAGATGGTGCAAGGATACAGTCATCTCGAAGTGAACATCGGAATCTAAAACTGGACTCACAGGAGAGGTTCAAATCATAGAAAGTGAGAGTGTCAGTCCTCTTGTACTTAAGTCGGCATTGTCCCTTTTGTATTAAATTCGGATGCAATTTCTGTGTTTCATCGTCAATAAGAAGGTGCAAGGTATACAGTAAACCTGAAGTGAAGCTTCGGAATCTAAAACTGGACTCACAGGAAAGGTTCAAATCATAGGAAGTGAGAGTGTCAGTCCTCTTGTACTTAAGTCAGCATTGTGCCTTTTGTTTTAAATTCGGATACAATTTCTGTGTTTCATCGTCAGTAAGAAGGTGCAAGGTATACAGTAATCTTGAAGTGAAGCATCGGAATCTAATACTGGACTCACAGGAGAGGTTCAAATCATAGAAAGTTAGAGTGTCTGTCCTCTTGCTCTTTAGTCGGTATTATGCCTCTTGTATTTAATTCGGATGCAATTTCCGTGTTTCATCGTCAATAAGACGGTGCAAGGTATACAGTAAACCTGAAGTGAAGCATCGGAATCTAAAACTGGCATCACAGGAGAGGTTCAAATCATGGAAAGTGAGAGTGTCAGTCCTCTTGTACTTAAGTCGGCATTGTGCCTTTTGTATTAAATTCGGATGCAATTTCTGTGTTTCATCGTGAATAAGAAGGTGCAAGGTGTACAGTAAACCTGAAGTGAAGCATCGGAATCTAAAACTGGACTCACAAGAGAGGTTCAAATCGATGAAAGTGAGAGGGTCAGGCCTCTTATACTTAAGTCGGCATTGTGACTTTTGTATTAAATTCGGATGCAATTTCTGTGTTTCATCGTCAATATGTAGATGCAGGGTATGCAGTAAACCTGAAGTGAAGCATCGGAATCTAAAACTGGACTCAGAGGAGAGGTTCAAATCATAGAAAGTGAGTGTGTCAGTCCTCTTGTACTTAAGTCGGCATTCTGCCTTTGTATTAAATTCCGTTGCAATTTCTGTGTTTCATCGTCAATAAGAAGGTGCAAGGTAAACAGTAAACCTGAAGTGAAGCATCGGAATCAAAAAGTGGTCTCACAGCAGAGGTTCAAATCGTAGAAAGTGGGAGTGTCAGTCCTCTTGTACCGAAGTCGGCATTGTCCTTTTTGTATTAAATTCGAATGCAATTTCTGTGTTCCATCGTCAATAGGAAGATGCAAGGTATACAGTAAACTTGAAGTGAAGCATCGAAATCTAAAACTGGACTCACAGGAGAGGTTCAAATCATAGAAAGTGAGTGTGTCAGTCCTCTTTTACTTAAGTCGGCATTGTGCCTCCTGTATTAAATTCGGATGCAATTTCTGTGTTTCTTCGTCAATAAGAAGGTCCAAGGAATACAGTATAAATAAAGTGAAGCATCGGAATCTAAAACTGGACTCACAGGAGAGGTTCAAATCATAGAAAGTAAGAGTGTCAGTCCTCTTGCACTTAAGTCGGCATTGTGCCGTTTGTATTAAATTCGGATGCAATTTCTGTGTTTCATCGTCAATACGATGGTGCAATGTATACAGTCATCTCGAAGTGAACATCGGCATCTAAAACTGGACTCACAGGAGAGGTCCAAATCATAGAAAGTGAGAGTGTCAGTCCTCTTGTACTTAAGTCGGCATTGTGCCTTTTGTATTAAATTCGGATGCAATTTCTGTGTTTCATCGTCAATAAGAAGGTGCAAGGTATACAGTATACCTGAAGTGAAGCATCAGAATCTAAAACAGGACTCACAGGAGATGTTGAAATCATTGAAAGTGCGAGTGTCAGTCCTCTTGTACTTAAGTCGGCATTGTGCGTTTTGTATTAAATTCGGATACAATTTCTGTGTTTCATCGTCAATAAGAAGGTGAAAGGTATACAGTAATCTTAAAAAAGAAGCATCGGAATCTAAAACTGGACTCACAGGAGAGGTTCAAATCGTAGCAAGTGAGAGTGTAAGTCCTCTTGTACTTAAGTCGGCATTGTGCCCTTTGTATTAAATTCGGATGCAATTTCTGTGTTTCATCGTCAATAAGAAGGTGCAAGGCATACAGTAAACCTGAAGTGAAGCATCGGAATCCAAAACTGGACTGACAGAAAATTTTCAAATCATAGAACGTGAGAGTGTCAGTCCTCTTGTACTTAAGTCGGCATTGTGCCTTTTGTATTAAATTCGGATGCAATTTCTGTGTTTCATCGTCAATAAGAAGGTGCAAGGTATACAGTAAACTTGAAGTGAAGCATCGGAATCTTAAACTGGACTCACGGGAGAGGTTCAAATCATAGAAAGTTAGTGTGTCAGTGCTCTTTTACTTAAGTCGGCATTGTGCCTTTTGTATTAAATTCGGTTGCAATTTCTGTGTTTCGTCGTCAATAAGAGGGTCCAAGGGATACAGTATACCTGAAGTGAAGAATCGGAATCTAAAACTGGACTCACAGTGGAGGTTCAAATCATAGAAAGTTAGACTCTCAGTCCTCTTGTACTTAAGTCGGCATTGTAACTCTTGTTTTAAATTCGGATGAAATTTCTGTGTTTCATCGTCAATACGAAGGTGCAAGGTATACAGTAAACCTGAAGTGAAGCTTCGGAATCTAAAACTGGACTCACAGGAAAGGTTCAAATCATAGGAAGTGAGAGTGTCAGTCCTCTTGTACTTAAGTCGGCATTGTGCATATTGTATTAAATTCGGATGCAATTTCTGTGTTTCATCGTCATTAAGAAGGTGCAAGGTATAAAGTAATCTTAAAGTGAAGCATCGGAATCTAATAATGGACTCACAGGAGAGGTTCAAATCATAGAAAGTTAGAGTGTCAGTCCTGTTGCACTTAAGTCGGTATTGTGCCTTTTGTATTTAATTTGGATGCAATTTCCGTGTTTCATCGTCAATAAGACGGTGCAAGGTATACAGTAAACCTGAAGTGAAACATCGGAATCTAAAACTGGCATCACAGGAGAGGTTCAAATCATAGAAAGTGAGAGTGTCAGTCCTCTTGTACTTAAGTCGGCATTGTGCCTTTTGTATTAAATTCGGATGCAATTTCTGTGTTTCATCGTCAATAAGAAGGTGCAAGGTATACAGTAAACCTGAAGTGAAGCATCGGAATCTTAAACTGGACTCACTGGAGAGGTTCAAATCGTTGAAAGTCAGAGTGTCAGTCCTCTTGTACTTAAGTCGGCATTGTGCCCTTTGTATTAAATTCCGATGCAATTTCTGTGTTTCATCGTCAATAAGAAGGTGCAAGGTATACAGTAAACCTGAAGTGAAGCATCGGAATCTAAAACTGGACCCACAGGAGAGGTTCAAATCATAGAAAGTGAGAGTGTCAGTCCTCTTGTACTTAAGTCGGCATTGTGCCTTTTGTATTAAATTCGGATGCAATTTCTGTGTTTCATCGTCAATAAGAAGGTGCAAGGTATACAGTAAACCTGAGGTGAAGCATCGAAATCTGAAACTGGACTCACAGGAGAGGTTCAAATCATAGAAAGTGAGAGTGTCAGTCCTCTTTTACTTAAGTCGGCATTGCGCCTTTTGTATTAAATTCGGATGCAATTTCTGTGTTTCATCGTCAATAAGAAGGTCCAAGGGATACAGTATACCTGAAGTGAAGCATCGGAATCT